>NC_044281.2:25792333-26114833 GCF_004027225.2 Strigops habroptila | reverse complement strand
GTAATAAACTTTGCCATGGATGCAGAGGGGAGAGAATCAAGAGACCTAAGTTGGGCTTCTGCTCTGAACTCATGGAGCCTACTGGTGCCACTGACTATAAAGGGAATCCAAAGAAACTAACTTACAGAGATAACAAGGGTGGACTGAACACTCACCTCTCTAACGTCTCAACTAACTGTGACTACTACAAGAGGACACCTACACACACTTACATCACATCACCTCCAAAGGAGGATGGTGTTCTTAGATCTCCCCAGCTGATTCAGTAATACTACTTTTTACTACTGTGGTATGCAATGTTAGTATTGCTACTTAACTAATACTACTGAAGTAATGACCACTATTCCTTCAAAGAACAGTTGCTAGGTAGGAAATATATCTCTAAAAGTTGAAAGAAAAACAATAGAATGGGAGAACTTTAAGACAGAAGACAGATTTGAGTATGGCAATTGTAGGTGATTAGGAAAAAAAAGATTGTTGCTCAACCAGGAAATGTCAAACTGGTTCATTCTCATACCATCCTTAAGAAAAAGGAAACCATGTGCAGAGAAGAAAACTGCCAAGTAAACACTGGATGCAGGCAATTCAGGAGAAAGTGGAGTTTAACTTCTCATCCACTTAAATCCAGCCTACTGTCATGAAGTGCAATTGGGACTCCAAGACTGCTGTTTATAACCACCACTAAGCACTTTAATGTGGTTACATATGCACAATATACACACTCATGCAAAAAAGAACACATTTTTAAGGGTAACAGCTTCTACTATGTACCTTGAAAAACTTATTTTATCAATTATTTTGCTAATGATTAGCAAACATAAACATTACACTGAAACTGAATTCAGAATGTCATCCCCTGCCTTGAATAAACATAGCCTTTCAAAAGGATTTTTATAGTGTGTTAAATGATATCATGGATCTATGACTGAGCATGCAGATATGTCTGTACTTTACACCCCTTCACAGCAGGCATCATAGTGGCTTCATGGAAACCTTTACAACAAGTGCTGCCAAATTCATATTAGCATTAGGTCACACATAATTGTTTGAGTTGTAATATGACAATTGAGCTAAAAAATATTTTCAGCCATAAGTTTTGTAAAAAGCCATGTGTTAAAAAGAGGTTACATCAGCTACACATGCAAACAAATGTTAAGTCCTTTGGGGTTCTTTTATATCATGACTATGTGATCTACTCTGCATGAGACAGAGGAGGAGAAGAAATCCATGTCTCAGAGGGGAAAAAAACCCAAACCAAAACAAACAAAAAAGACACTTCAGTGGAAAGCTAGGGGAAATTAATTTTAATGTTTGCAGTGCTAGACCTTGACTTCCTTACACTCATAGGATTCATTCAGGCTCTTCACTCAATGTTTCTATAGACACACCATTTTCTAGCTTAACTAACAGAAAAACAGGAATTCAGATTACTTTTGAAGGCTTTGACAACACAAAAACATCTAGCACCACATTTTGGTTTCTAAGCACAATTCTTGAATCTATAATGTACTATTTATTTCTCAAATTAAGTTCTCCACAACAAGCAGAAGAAATCTTTGGCTCATCCCTGTCTTTCTGTTGTGATAAAACTTTCCAAAGGCAGAGACATGTTCTACCTATAAGTAAGAACTCTTGCCCTCACTAAATATTTATACTAAGAAACACAATTCTTTTGTCAAGTTTTCCATGGATGACTCACAAAAAAGAATCTGAAAAAAAAAAAAAAAGTCAAGGCAAAAAATATCTTAATCTGCAAACCCAGAACAAGAATAATCAGATTTTGCAAGATTTTTATTCAGGAAACCGATTCAAAATATGCCTCCTATTCTAAAATGACACTGCATAGGAAGTTATGGAACAATTTCTCTCTAGTTCGCTTTATACAACTTTTGCACCATTTTCCCTTCCCTTGCAAATCTATAAGCCTTGCAAGCTCTGTATGTTGGTCATTCTTTCTCTCTTCCCTGTTGCTCCTCCCCCCTGACTGTAATGGACAGTTCCTTCCTGGATATTCCCAAAGACAAAGATGTGCCTGGTAAGTGGGAGAGGTCAAACATGAGCACAGCTATTTATTACATATACTGCAACCAGATGGAAGTAACTCATCCATCAAGGAACTCGTCATCCTCATCACATTAGCTTCTTATAAAAAGCCTCCTGCTCCTTGTCCAATCCACACAGTTCAGCTTCCTCTCTCCTGTGCACTTTTATAAAATGAACCCTCTCTAACCCTATTGCCACTTTCTCCTTAAATCATTGCTACCTATCACTCCATGGTTATTTTTAAACTTTACTTTTATCAATACTCATCCTGTAGCTCTGGGAGATATTAAAAGTCTACCAGGGCAAGGAAGGCCGTTTCTGACACTTGCTCCCTCATTCATCAGCCCCTCATAGGCCCGTTGGTGACAATGAAAAGATTTCACAATACCGTGCAGCAGAAACTCATTCTCCCACTCATCCATCATGCTCAACCTAGCAGCAGTTCTACTGACCTAATCTGTAATGCCTCAATGCTCACTGGAGATTTCTTAAAGGCACCCTTCATTGCTGTTAGTTACAAAGAATAAGCCTGTGCTATTAGATAAGGAGACTAAGTGGTGCAACAATTAATGCAATACTGTTTCATCACCAAGTCCTGGGTTCGAAGACTTCAGAGCTAGAGCTGGTGGTGGGGGGTGTCTTTTTATCTAAATTCTGTTGAAGATCATACCAAAATGAGATGAAAGAAGTTTTAAACCCACTTCCAGGTTTAGATAGGCATGAAAGGACCAAGTGTGAGTCACTATCACAAATTCATCATCTTTTGACAGTTACAGGCTAATATGTGCCAGGTATTCCACAATAAACCAAAAACCACATTCTGTTCTTCAGAAAACATCAGTCACAAGTAAAAAAGCCATAGTGGAATACTTTTTCTCCTAAAGGGAATAACCAGCACCTGTGTGAGCAGTTGATATAAAAATATAGGACACAATGAAAAATGTAGTACAGTTTTTCTAAGAGGTATGCTAGAGAGACAGGTGGATGTATGATTTTATCACACTGACAGAGCCATAAAAGAATAACACAAATAGTAACTGATGAACATAAATAAGTAAATAGCAATCAATGATGAGTGAAACAGTGATTCAGTGAGAGTTCAAAATTTGTTGTGTCATTTCACTTACCTGAGTTAACTATCATTTTTTGATGGTGCAATGGATCAGACATTCACAAATAAGCAAACCCAAGAGTGCAAGGTCTTTTGCACAGTAGAATGCTATTCATCTCAGGCATTGTTACACTGTATGTTTACAAATAATTATATGAAACTTTTAATTTGTTATTTGACCACAGATACAAACATGGTTTATATGTTTAAGAAACATGGTTACTCCACCAGTTTCTTAAACTCTTTGCCTGTTGTGAAGATTGTCTAGGTGCCTTAAAGACAAAAAGCTCTTTATAGGCATCAGCCTGTGGTTTGCATTATGGTCCAAGACCAAGGCCACAGTAACTCTAAGAGGCCAAACCCAGATTGTAAAAACAAGACCCCGACCTACATTAATATCAGAACGGTACATGAAACTGTCAACAGATAGAAGTTTTAGCTGTGTTTTATGCACAGCAAACTGGGGCACAAGAAATAAAAAGACTTGTCAAAGATCACATAAAAGCCTGGCACAATGGTAGTAATTTACACCAGGATTAATTTTAGGCCAGTTTTCTTATGCAAGAGTCCATCTTTCTATCTTCATCTTCACATACTAAGTAGAAAATATCAGGCCTGGATAAAAGGACTGGTTAGTCACAATCCTCAAATGTAAAGAACGATATAAAAGCATAATATTTTATTCTTGTAAAATGCTATACTGTGCTGTATGCATCATATAGAAGACAAAGACACACTTTTCTCTGCTTGTTCTCTAAATGCTAGTGAGAACACAGAAAAATAGAACATATACTAGATTTTTTTTGTTGTTATTTTTAACAGAATACACTGTTCCGAGCAAAGTAAGCTTCTTTGTTTACTAGAAGAACAAGGAATCATGCTAAGACCTACATTTTTAGTAGACTGAAAAGCTATGCTGCTTAGGTTAGCATACAATATTTATCTGCCCTGTTTAAAATTGGTGTATACTCAAGAGTGAGTGGCAATTCAACTTTACACTGTACAGTCATGACAAAAAATCCCAAGCCAACAAAGAAGCAAAATGGGAATAAAGTACAAAAGCCAAATAGGTGTAGTTTAATCTCTAACATTTATAGAGTTCAAGCACTATTCGAGATCACTTTTTCTCCACATCCCTTAAACAGAATCAGACCTTGCAAAGCACTGAGCACCTACAACGTGCAAGATCACTTATCATAAAATATTCTACATTTACAGGTCTAAAATGTTCATCAGTGCATATTACATCCAGCATTATTCTTTCAAGGATTTTACTTCCTGCGTACCATTAGTGTGATTACATTACTAAATACATAATAATAATAATTACCGGAAATTCCAAGACTAGACAGAAACATCCATTTCTTCCACAAGACTTCCAATAGCATTCACAGCCATGACACTTGCCATGCTGTTCACATTTCCTCTTAGCCAATGAACTCTAATGTCCAGAAAATAAACCTGGCTTATTTTCTAATAACAAACCACCACAGCAATTTTTGATGTAGGTACATTTTGGTACTTATCAAAACTCTCTCATCTTCTTATATGAATGTTTTGCACCATTTTTCTTTGAAGCACTGCAAATTCAGAATCTACCTAGCCTAAAACATTTACAGAAATAAGGACTGTTACATATTTTTTTGGCAACAGCAAAGAAATTATACTTTTAGAGAGAAAGACTGCTCCTTTTATAAATAGCAGATTTATGGTGTGTTCTATTGAAAGCACTTCCCAGGAGAATGTTAGTCAGCATACTCTGCTCTGCAATATCTTTAGCAGTATTAGCTTTTCCATAAGTAATTTGGTATGCCTACCCATTGGGGGGCGGGGTGAGAAATTGCAAGCTTTTTACCAACATCCATCCAACAGTTAAATAAGAAAGCAGTGACTTAAGAAAGATTTGAGGTAACCAAGCTCCCTGCAGAATATAACCCTGAAAAAATATTACTTGTAGATGGTGTATGTTAATCACTGATCCCTGGAAATTTCATCTGAAACATGTCTAATCAGTAATAACCAAATCGTCATACTTTAAGATGGCTACATTTCCCAGAATAGCTAAGATTGTTCCAAGGATCAAGATTCATTGTCACGGTCCTGAACAATTAAGGTCAGGATTCTCCAGCATTCAGGTTAAAGCCGCTACTCTCTCTGGCACAAAGCTTCTCTGCATCCTGCAAGCAGAATGAGCAATTCTGAAGACACCCGACCCCCATCTTAATACTTGGAGCTCAGTAGGAGACCAATCCATGGACAATTTTCCTGTCCTGACTTGATGAGCTTAAAATTTTATTAGAAGAAAGTAATATTACAGCTCAAATGAACTGATAGATGAGAGAAAGCCACTGCAACAAAGGCATACAGACCGACCTATAATTTGGACATCACAAATCATAATTAAAATGTAAAATCTCCAATGTAATGAACACATGGCTAATTTAACATGCTTATAAAACATGCAAGCTTTTTCTTAAACGATCTTTGATAAATTAAGGTATATTGACAATTGTATTTATAATACTGTAGGGTTTTTTAAATGTACGTACTGTAGGGTAGGAGGGGCATGGATTGTCACAGTGAGGATGGTATGGTTTTCTACACTGGAAGAAAGTAGAAGGAGACTTTTTATAACCTCAAAAGGCAAAACCATATTTCAGAAAATGTTATTTAACGCACTGATGTTATAAGGTTGAAATTCTCTGACCTAAGGCAAGCTGTTATTGCTAACTATTCCCTAAACCCCACTGCTGTGCTTAGGGCTTGTTTGTTTATTTATTTATTTATCAGACATCTACTTTCCCAAATTCAGCTGCAGACCATCTGATCTCTGCTTTCCGTTTAATGGCGCTTCATATTGAAGAATGACTCTTTGAGAAATGGGTTTCGTTTTGAACAGTCCATTTTATTAAAAATGAGTTGCAGCTGTAAATACTATAGGTACTTTTTAAACACTAGTACTTTCACAAACTAGTGTACAGACCTCATACAAAAATGGAAAGCTTTTTATTTAAAGTAAGGTGCAATAATTAACTGTACTTATATATTTATGGAGTACATTTCATCCCAAAGCACTTACAAAAAGTAAAATCTGTGAAGTATCACAGATACGCAAAACTCCGCACACTAACACTACTTGATTTTTTTTTTGGGGGGGGGGGCAGGTAAGTAAAATCCCTTTAGATAGAAACAAAAGGGTATGGGCTTGGTGGGGAGCGGAGACAGGGGAGGGAGGAAAGAAGTACATTTTGTGTTTAAACTGGCAAAATTAGTCTGAAATATTTTTAAGATTTTTAATAGAGCATTCTGATCAACAGAGAAAAGTAAGCAACATCCACATGCTTTTCATGTAAGAACATGTTATGATATGGAGCACGAATTCATTTATAATTGTCCACAACCGAGATCAGAACATCACTTAATATCTTCAGAAAGTCTTGATAATATTTCTGTTACACTATACAAATTGTCATCTTAAAATGTTGCTCCTCAAATGTCCTAATCAGTAATTTGCAGATTTCTTAACACCTTTGCCTGTAAAGTCAAGACTCTTAAATACCATGGACCAAATTCCAGTGTATAAGAGAAACTTATGAATCTTTCTAGTTACTTTTAAAAAATAGGAATAATTTTCTCTAATGCATTTACAACAAAATCTATTATTTTGTGAGCCTGCAGGACTAAAAACTAAGAACATTCCTTTACCCCAATACTAATGCAGGAAATATCACAGATTATAATTGTGGTGAATGAAGGTGCACATTTCTAAGTCCCTCAGTTGGCTCATCAAAACAAATGGAAAACAAGAACAACATTCAACATCTTCTGGAGTACCGCCAGCCCCAAGAAAAGGAAAGCTACAGGAAGAATTGCAGAAATGCCCTAGGTCAGTGGGAACACTTCCCACTAATTGCATTATAAATTGGTTGGATTTGTGAGGCCAACTGGAATTGTGCAACTAACTGCCTGAGACAGCCTAGAAAATCTCCATCTACAGTTCAAATTACCATTACATTAACGAGAAAAAACAAAACACTGCAGAGAAATTGGTATCTTTTTATTTGAACTGTAGCACACCTTAAGCCATACCAGTATCCAAGATTAAGCGTACAGATTCAAATCATGTGTAAGGAGATTTTTGCACAGTTTCACATTGACAAAGTGCAATATTTATCCTAAGACAGAGATAAGGTCCATAAAACACTAACAGCATTGTCTTTTACGGAATAGCCTACATATAAAACCTGAGATCAAAGTAACCAAACATTAAAACAAACAAACTGCTGAAATAAACACACTTGCTGCAGAAGTAACACCAAACTTCAACCAAGCTTGTTATAAATACAAAGCATGTAAGGGGAATAAGTAAGTAATATCATGTCCAGGTATTCTATTGAATATGTTTGCCAGCCAAGTATTTGCTGGGTATTCTTTTTTAATCGGACCTTAAAAAAAACCTGGAGAAAGCCATTTCAGAAATCTTCTTCAACCCTTATCTCAAAAATGGCCCATTTGATTCGTGAACATCTCTAATGTATATCATCAGTGACTGAAGGAGTTTTTTTTATATGATTTTTGACAATTTAACAAGTCCTCCTGACAAATTAAATGGTTGTGTTGACAACTTAACTGTACTGCCAATCAATATTTTCAATTACTTTCATTGTCATTCAGAAAAAATACAACACGAGGTCATACAGTGGTAAAACCAAGTAAAGAAAATAAAATAATGCAGAGTTGTGGGGGAGGGGGCAGTGGGAAGGGAATGAAACTTTGAGGCACAACATGCAATTCAAACATTTTTTGTTTTTCAGAGGAAAGGTTAGGTGTTTCAGAATAACTCCTCTAAATTTAGATCTTGGTGACATCTTGCTGAGAATACAACACAATTTCCTTTCTTCCCAAGAAGCTATTTAAAAAGTCATTAAACTTGAGCTGCTGCCACATGGCAGTTTCAGTGAAATCATCCTCCTTATTCCACCACTTCATAGCATAACCTACATGTTCTTAACTACTAAACCAGGCCAGCCCTGTACAAAGTAGGTAAGTGCAATTCAAGAGAGCTATGGGTCAGTGACAGAATTTTTAAGTCAGACTTCAGGTCAAAGCCCTGACCAACAAAGGTGGGGAAACATTTGCACCACGTTAAAGATACACTTCCTGCATGTTGCACTACAATGACAAACTCCTTATCATAGCTCTGTTGGGAAATTACTGCATAGTAGTTATCAGTTTACACAAAGCCTGTATTAATTCATTAAAATATACATTAAATGACCAATAAACTAAAATTACTTCATGAATTTCCCTTTTACATAGCGGGGAAATAAACTATATAGATAGTATTAAGAATAAAAATGGGGGAGGCTGAGGGGGGCAACTGGGGCCTCTGTGCTTCAGCACTCCCCCCAGTGCTCTTATTTTCACAAGTAATCCTGATAGGTGGAAAGCAGTGCTTCCTTTGAGGGCAGATGAAGCTTGCTAATAATGATCTGCGCTAGAGGACACATGCTTCAGTAATGAGCCTTCAGTAGAGCCGTGGCTGATTGCTTTGGGCCTTGAGAAATGATCAGACAATTTAATCCTAAATCTCTTTCCTCACAAGATACAAATATATGATATAGGCATGAAAGCTAAGTGCCAGCATTTGCCATAATCCTAACATTTTCTGACTTACCAACTTCAGGTAGGCAGAAGGAAATTTGCTCACATGCATAAGGGGAACCTGAGCTTTCAGTGAGCTGTGCATCCAAGGGCGCTCCAGGCTAGAACAGAGGAAAGGAAGCAGCCAGAGGAAAGGACGCAGACAGGCGTGTAGCCCAAAAGGAGTAGAGAAGAATAGAGATTTAAAAGCATGTGCAGGGAAAGCAACTTTTGGAGGCAAAACAACTTTTGGAGGCAAAACAATAAAAAGTGTGTGCAGATGCATGTTGGAAACTGAAGAGAAGCAATGAAGGTAGTGAGTAGGTAAATGTTTGGATGCTAGTTTATAAAGAAAAGTGAATGAGAAGAACAGTATGAAGGTGTGTCTAGTTTTCAGTTAATCCAAGCATAAATCTTTCAAAGGGGAACACCCCAAAATCAATAGTAATTTTAAAAGCAAAGCACTGCATATATTACATACAGTGTTTGAGACCAGGTAATCCTCTCTGCATGAGCCTAATATTGTCCTATTTTTGTCAGAATTCCTCTATTGGAAAAAGAGCTCCAATAGAGATATTTACCGCATCAGTCTAATTCTGCTTTCTTTAAACCACTCTAGAAGTCCAGGACTATTAAAAAACATTACCAATCTGACAAGTAAGGTGATATTGTTGGTCACTATAGATTTTATTCTCTTGCTATTAAGAACCGATTTATTTTTCACTGTCAAACAGGGGAGGAAGAGTGAAAGAAGCTTTTCAGGCAATTCTGACTCCCACAGTCAAGACCTGAGGATTAAGCATGGGGAGACAGGAAGGATGCTTTCATCCCCACAAGAAATATGGAAAAAGGCATATTGGTATAGTGATTAAATATTAGAAACAACTATAGCGTTCTTTGCAAAAATCTAGTGAAGCCTTTGTCCATAAAATCTTAAAATTAAGGTCCATAAAAAGCTTAAAATTAAGAATGAGATAAAAAAATATTGCCACTGACCATACTTCATGATAACTCCTTTAAGTTCAGTTCTAGTATTTTAAGTGTATTTTAAAATCTCTTCTATATTAACTCAATATTTACCACTTTAAGTTTTTTTTCTATTCTATTCTAATTCCGAGACCTCTTTTAACATTTTCACCATTCATATTTAACAAGCTACATGCGCAGGAGATGCTTTCAGTTAGCAAAGGCAAATGATCATTGACTCCTCCCCTTATCAACTGTTAAAAAAAAGATTACCAATACTGTGATTAAAAAAACAAAAAACCCCACAAAAAGCCCCCACCAAAAAAACAAAAAAAAAACCCCAAACAAAAAACCCCCCAAAACCAAAAAACAATGCTACATCATCAAGTCTTTGTCATTGTAAGATGCACTGTTTCTATTCAGGTCTATAAGCTTTGAAAGCTACCGATACACAGATATATTTTGACGCAACAAACATTAAGATTTGTCTTATGAAGAAGCAGCCTACAGAAGTTTATGTGAAAAACTGACTTCCTGAGGCAGATTCCATTGCTTGTGTTGCTGCAAAACCAATGGATTCTGCACAGTTCTGTTAACCATCAGCAATTATCTTCCTGTCAAAGCTAAAGTTAACAAATTTCCCCGTATCCAGCAAGGCTATATCATCAACCGGACACCAGCATCATTTGACAGAAACTAAATCACGACACCAGCCAAGAGCTCTGACAGACAAATGTGCTGCCTCCAAAAACCTAGGCCTATCACTCAGAGGAGGAAAAAAGGTTCTCTCAGCTGCTCTTTCTGAAAAGAGATTAAATGTTGTAGATTCTGTAAGTACAGTACCAAGCAAATCCTAAATATGAGAATTATTAATGGACTTTACTACTGGTCTTTTTAATCTTTTGCCAGCATACATTCATCTATTTTACCTTGGTCTGTCTTGTTTCCTGATGGACATAAAAAGCAGTAACCGTGCATTATCCTACTCTTAATCAGAGGCAGCAGCACAAGAACAATGTACCTCTACCTATCATACGAATAACATTTTAGCAGTAGCTGTTCTTTTATAATGAAGACTATGTAATAAAAGATACCTCTAATACGTCCTGTCTTTATGCTTAACAATAACATTCATTTCATGATATGCTACACAATGGGGATATCAGTTCTTAACCTGCTCAGTAACAAAGTACTGCATTATCACAATGCAATTGCAGTTCGGCTGGAATTTCCCAATAATGTGTGGCTGGAACTTACATTTTTTTCCCCAAAGGGACATACAGTACTGTAGATCAGTACTGTAGCTGCAAAACTACAATTTGAGTATGGCTATCTTTAGCCCATGTAATACCCAAGCTATAAAAAATGTGATGTTTTGTAAAGCGGTGCTACATAGTGTTAAATACAAATCAAAGAACTTTCATTGACAAGTCAGTGAGATATTTTTCTTACAAGATCTGGTGTCGCACTAAATGAAATCACAGACACAATGTGGCTGGTGGAAGCTCCAGTGGAAAACCTACGAGGGGGACTTCATGTCTGAGGGGATTGATAATGCCGGAAAATGCATTTCACCTCTAGGTCCCTGGTTCAAATGTGGGCCAAGCTACTTGTCACCTAAAGCTGTTACTATCTGACAGCTGTTCGATGACCTATGTGAAATGAGCAGATTCAGACCAGTACCTATCAAGCAGATGTCCACTCCACACGGAACATACATCTGTAGCAGACATCAATTATTGTCCTTGTTGGAAGCATCTGAGGAGCTTCCAGCAACTTAAGCAACTGTATGGACCACAGGGACACGGTTTCCAGAGGCACTGACTCCAAGTAAGGCTGCTATACATACACAGCTTATTTTGGGAAAGACTCATGCACATACCTACCTTTCATACGGCTGGAAGTTCTATCCCTGTGAAGCTGCTGTCCAGTAACGTCAATGGTCCCTAAGTTAACTTCAACTACAAACAAAACCCCACAGAACACACCTTGAAATCTCCTAATTAAATTTCAAACTCCAGATTGTATTTACCACAATTGAACACTAAAGAGAGTAAACTAAAATGGAAAGTTCTGGTTTAAAAGAGTACTTTCAGTTTCCTACCTTTATTTTTTTTTTAATTATTATTATTTCAAGTTTTCAAGTATTCTGCCAAATTGGCAGATTTTATATAAAACAGAAGATCAGAAGGAACAAGGCCAAGACCTGGCGTTAAGTGAGAAACAGTGCAATAAAAAGACAGGCAAAAGAGAATTTCAACTGTGTCATGCTGATACCTTCTATTCTAAATATAAGACAACAAAGTTGGGGATTTCTCCCCTCCTTGGAAGTTGGGGGTACAATGGGAGTCCTACAAAGAGCTTAAACATAATTAAAATGTTTCCCCATTGAAACCGAAGTCCCTGATGGTATAGTCTGATGAAAAGACATCAACTACTTTTCTCCTTTCATTTTGATCTCTCTCACATAAAGAAGAAAAAAAGAAAAAAAGTACTCTTTACTCTAAAATGAAGAGTACACCAAATATGGATATGGCAGCATAAAAGCTTCCAAAAATTCAAGAGTCTGCTTTTCTGTAAGTTTGGAGCTCATAAAGAAGAACCTACCAAACACCTTCTAAAGCACATGATCCCAAAAAGGATCCTCTTTAATTAAGCGTCATATGGGCATCAGATTAATTAGAACATGATGCAAACATGATATCAGGCACTGGGCATTTATTGAAACTTCTTAATGATTTATACTGACTAGTATAAGCAGCTCTGATACTTGTATGAACCCATACTGCTGCACAATTTTAGAAACAGAAAAACTGGAAGCTATTCATCTGGAGAAAGTAGGTAGTTAACAGCTAGCTAATTCATTATTAAAGTATTCAAACCAAAGAAAAGCTAACCTGGATAAATGATGAAAATTCTTAGCTTGACTCTACTTTTAACCTCTGTGTGATACCTAAATAAACAGGCTACTCTTATTCATTCTGCGTCAAAATGATGCTTAAGAAACACTACCTTTTAATTAGCATGCTTTATATCATGCAACAAAAAGTATTTAAATGAAACACATAATTAAAGCACATGTCATGCTGAATCATCTTCATTTATATCACAATACACCAGTGCTATGACACTGTTGCTACAGGCTCTGAGTGCTACTGAGGGAGGACATATTTACCTACCAGCAGGAAATCTCATCCGAGAGTGCTTCAAACCTTAGCTGTCCACATTTGTCTAAACTAATCCTATTAACATATTTGCCTCTGTGCTTCTTCTGAAAGGAATCATACAAGTAGTCTAAGACTACAGTCAGTACTTTCTCTCTTCTATGTACTGATTAGTGCATTTATAGGGGCTAGGGGCAAGAGGATAAAGGAAATAAAATGAAACTACAAAATTCTTCAGCCTGTCACAGCATAGTAACTGAAATATGCTTTTTTCCTTTACAAATTAATATTTCTGTTACAAACCATTGAAGGAAGTTTATAATGCCATAACTAACACCTGAAAAATCAGTCACTACTGTAGTTAATGACTGGTTTGGTAGATTGTTAACTGCCCTTAACTTCCCATGAGTGGTTAACTAACAAACCAGTCATTACCTACTTCATGGGGATTAGAGGTTAAACATAAACTTGATTACAAGCTATAAATGCGAATAATTTGAAATGTTATTGGTTATTACAAAAATATATGGTAATAATTTCCTCTTTAATGAAAGGGAGCATGTTTTTAGTGGTCCCTAGTTTCTTGTTGAGGCTTAGGAAAAGAGATCAGTGTATGATTAACAGCTACACTCTTATGATGGGCATCTGGGGCTAGGTGGCAGAAAAGAGTACTCACTACTCATCTGTGTCATAAAAACTATAAAAATATCATTCTGTCTGTACAATAAACATGGGGTTTGTAGGCTGTGTTAATTTTTAGTTCAAAATGCTTGTGGCCAAAAGATACAGATTTTGCTTACACACATATAGGGGAAGAAGGGTTAATCCTTCACTTGCATTGTGAATAAAAAATATGAAGGATTGAAATGTATACAACTATTACTCCAGAAGAGTCTTTCCCATGTAGTGATATAATTACTTGCAGGAAACTGGAATAAACTTCTGCTTTCGAGAAAAATCTCACGTAGTAAGATGTACAATTAAAACACAGAAAAAAATAACAAAGATCTTCAATACAGACCTTTCTATTTCAAATAATGAAGTAATTGGCTTAAAAATCATTGGAAACCTATGAATTTTCCAAAACTGTTCTGCATCTTCCAAAAGGTTATTTAACAGCAACGTTATCTGTAATACATTATTGTGCTGCTTAGATTTCTGTGATGCAACTTGAATTCTCATCCCCCTACCTCTCAGCTCTCTCTCTCAAAATTGGAAGACATTGCCTACACATAAACAAAAGAAGTGTATGCAAAAAATACATTATTGTGTGACCAGATAATGTGAAAACTGTTTTCAAAAGCATGGTAAAAAAATTTCATTAAGTATATTAACTATTTCACATAATTTTACTAAATAGCCTTGTCCATATCAGATCCTAGAGTCACCTGTGGATAGAATATACAAACCAAGTTATAAAGTCAATGAATCTCTGGCCTTGTCCTGAAACAGGTAGCAGAGCTCAAGGACACAAATTAAATGAGCAGCTAAACACAGTTATGAGCCTGTCAAAGAGAGACCCACAGCTTTTATTCCAGCAGGGCAACTGGCTAGACGATAGGAAGCATCCAAGACTGCTTCTTCTCTCTGCCTTCTCTTAGAAAATTTAGTCTTGCAAGCAACAGGATGGAAAACTTACATTATGGCTTACTTGCATTGAGGGAAAAAGCATTTGTTTCCCAATACGGCATAGGATATAAAGGGTATATTGCAGTCTGCACAAAGCGAGAACTTTGGTGTCAGGTTTATGCTGCTTTGCATTACTCAGACTTCTGGACTTCTAGAAAGAATTAAGTTATTCAGTAGCCAGAGTCAGGACAGGGTAGATGTTTAAAGCTTCCCAGAGCACTGTAAGGCATGAAGAAAACTACCTATGAATTTATTAGTGTATATACATTAAGTGGTAAGAAAATACTGTAAAATGGGCAGAACCAGTCACCAAGACTAATCAAAATATCCATCCACTTCTGTCCCAGAACTGATGCCTGTCTGAATGATTAACAAGATAATTAAAACAGGTAAGTCTTCACCTTAAAGCTAGTTTGGGACTTGGATTGTAGAACCAGATCCAAAAACAGCAGAAAGCTGCAAGAAGAAAGGAAGTAGAGATGTCTAAACATCTGGGTGTAAGAAGCACTGAGAACATGCCAGCTACTCACTGCGTCCTGTGGTGGCAGTGCAAACTGAAAAAATCATATTGTACAGTGTCAGGCTGCAAGTCATCTGGGTTTCCAGAGATTATCAGAATGCCACAAATCATTTGCAAGTGCTAAAAAGAACTAAATCAAAGGTGGGGCAGGGAAATGCTATTCTATGCTTACCCTCATAAGCTCAATATGGGAAATAACCAGCTATGTTTCATGCTAATTAAAGAGTTTCAACAGCTTCTTCAACTAAATCTCACCAACTTTTTTTGTGGTATTCAGACAACGGAGTGGAGTGGGACGATGACCAGGGTAAGTAAACATGTAAAGTTCTAAATCAAAGGAAAGGCTCACAAACCTCAGCTTAATGGAAGATGATAAAGCACACATCCCACCATGAAAATCTAAAAGCAGATTAAGAAAAGAAGTTACAAACCACTGAATGACTGTTCGTCATCACCGTTACTTGTGTTCTTTAGAATTAAATACAAAATTGAAGTTACTGAGAGAACTTCTGCTAGCATGTTGAGCTTGGAGGATCACAGATTTTGTTATGTCTAAACATAAGCAATTAAAAGTATATTATAGTGGGGGGGGGAAGAGGAGGAGGGGATCAAAGCTATACTGTTTATTCAAAGACTAGCACTCACAAAGAAAAAGCACCGTTTCTTCAACAGATAGGGTTGACTCCTGTAAAAAAGTAACTTCCCTTAGCCTGCAGCTTTGATATTATAGCCCACTGTCAGTCAGCTTCTAACCTGAGGGTCAATCGCCCATAGTTTAATTAATCAACCCGCAAACTTAAAAAAAAAAAAAAAAGGAAAAAAAAAAGGGGGGGCATTTTCTTTTGGGAAAATTATATTACTTAAGAATGGTAGACAAATACAATAGAGTTCTCCAAATTTTTTTGATACACTTACTTTCATGGTTTCTTTCTTCATTAAGAGTCTCTTGTAACACTGGGAAATTATACTGAAAATTGACCATTGCTATAGTCACCGCCTAAAGTCTCCTGTTTGTTTAATATTGCATAAAAATATATTTAATGATATAATAAGCAATGCAGAATTCCTTCCAACAGATGTCCAAGCCCCAGGAGAAAACATGGTTTCAATAATGTTCTCTGTAGTCCTATTGAAAACGGACTTGTGCTTTCTGCACTCACAATTACAATGTTTTCAACAGAGAGGGCTGATCTCTGTGTACACCACACCAATATACACTAAATAGTCTTGAGTATCGCATATACAGGCCACCAGCTTCACAGCTCCATTTCAGCAATAATGCTCAGCATTTTTATGTTATGATTATTATACAGTAAAGACATGAATTTCTCATTATGCTATTGGTGCAGATATGATAGCATTTATACAGATTCTTAAACCTATCAACCAACTACTTTAAATCATTGGAACTGCTGCTGGCTTGTGGTCAGTTACAAAAGAATTGTGCAATGCAACAGTGGGTGCTGGTTCTCATCTTCTGCAGGAAAATGCTTCAAAACACCAACCTTAAAAAAACATCATCTTCTAAACCTGCATGGAAACCTCAGGCAGGCTCATGTGCAAAAATTTACAGGCATTTTCAGAAGCAGGTATCAGGCCCACCCTACTCTGTCCAAGTGGGGTCCCCATAATATTCATACACTCCTGTTGCACAGATACACACGCCACAGTCTATCTAGCTCCTGTTTAGTGGCTGACTACCTCAAGCAGTGACATTATGCAGGAAGGAAGGAAGGAAGCAAGCAAGCAAGCACGCAAGAAATCCAAACTGTGAACTATTCCCTGATGTCCCTTCATGTCCTTTCAGCTAGCACAGCACAGGGGACTAGGCACAAGGGATTGCCATGCCCCGCTCTGAACAGATTCAGTTGAGCCTAGCGATACAGCAAACACATGATGAGAACTCAAAAAAGTGTAAGAGAAATAGAAGAGGCGATGTGGGAGGATGTAGGTAAAATTGGTAGGCATGGAGAAAAGGTCCACTCCACTGGATAAAAGGCACTGACTTTTACTGAAGAGAGCTCTCACCAGAAGGCCTGTTGCACTGCACGGTATTCCCCAAAAGACAGGTTGAGGTAGTACCTAACCTCAAAGTCAAGGCCTACCATCAAGCAACAAAGCAGCAGCTATTATATAAGTTAATGCATTACTCCTCTATCTTACTAGGCCTGCCTTTTCACACAGCATAGCAGAGATTCTCAAAAAATTTTCTATAAAGCTCCTATTGGCCTTAAAATCATCAACAACCATGTAGATGGTGGTTATTGATAACACAAGCACACCTCAGTGGATAGAGCACGGGACTAGAAGATGTCTCTAGAGCATAGGACTAGAAGAGAAGGATCTCTCCTCCTGTGTCTGCTACTGACCTCTGACTCTACCTTTCTCTGTCCGCAGCATGCACGTGCTTGCAGCTCATCAGGACAGGGACTTGTCACAATGCTACATCACAGGTTTGAACCCCCAGACTACTACTGGCACCCTCCCCTTCACACCCTATCAGAAGTCTTTCTTTCGTGAAACATTTTAGTAGCCTCACTCTATATAGACAGATACCCTCAAATAAGAGAAGACAGGAAAAAAAGTGTGGAAGCACAGGCATTCAGCTGCATATGAATTTAGAGTCAAACATCAATTTTTTAGCACGCTGTAATTTTGTAAATTACTTAACAATGATTGAGAGTTTTCTCTAGAAGAAATGTGAATTTAGAGTCAAAAGTATACCAAAGTTTCAGATGCAAAATGTGTTGGTTTGTGGGGTTTTTTTTAAATTAAGCCTTTAAAATTGTCTCAATGTATGTATTTTATAGTAGCTAACATAAATTAGAAAGAAGAAAATACAAGTTAGACAAATCTTCGGTAAATATTGCCAAGAATTTCAAGTGTTGTGAGATCTTTTTTTTTTTTTTTTTTTTGGTGGAGTCGGGGTGGAGGGGAGGGAAGGGTTTTGGAGGAGATATATGGGAGGGAAAGGATTAAGTGCATACAATGTACTTGAAACATATCCAGAGCATTTTAAAAGCCGAAAACAAAGGCTTTTGAGAGATACATTTTGGGGGCTGAAAGGAGAATTGATACAGAAAGCTAACCTGGCATGATTTTAGGGGATATATCTAAAAAGCCTAATCATTGATAATTCACAATTTGTGAGCCTGGTGGGATTTCATGCAGAGCACTAGCCTCACTAAGGTAATTGGTGCTATTGAAACAACACTGGCTCAGCAGCATGCTGCTTTCTTCCTCGCCTCTGGGCACAGGAAGGATCAATATTTGTTAGGATTGCTTCTTGTTCCAACAATGTAAGATTTACAATACTTGCTAGGATTCTCACTTTGTCTTCACACAACTCATCAGTGGAACCCAATTACTAACCTCAGACAAACAACATTAACATGAGCCTCTATGCTTCTTTATTGCCCTTCATCCAAGTCTCATTTCAGGGTCTTCAGGCAGTGCCATTATAACAGATACTACACTTTAAAGTGTGCTCCAAGGAATAAATTTTCAGTCTTTCATTACTCGTACCTTGATTTACTTCATATCATCTTGCTGCTATAGACAAAGATAACACACTGTAAATTACAGCCATCCTGTCCTGTAGTTTCAGAGGTAGGGGGAAGGCAGGGAGTGATGCTTTTGCACTACAATTAGCACTGGGCACCAGAGCTTCATTGCTATCATCACTAGTGACTGAAACTTGTTTTATCAAAGATCCAAAGCCATTATTTCATATAAACTCATTTACTAAATTGCTTTATATTTATTTCACACTCTGATAAATGAGGAACTCTACAGTAAGAGAAAAATACATATTTTTATATTGTTTATTGCATTAACTTAGGCTAGGTAATCTCATTTAACTTTACTCATGGGGCTATTTCTGCAAATTTTTCAGTCCTGATGTCTTAATAACACAGTGGCCTCCGATAGTTTGCTGTTCATTATGTTCTACTTCAAGCTCAATACACAGAAGCAAAACCCCAATCTGTATATTCTGTTTCAAATGTTTTAACTATTAGTGCACAGTTGGCAATAGAAGGCTAGGAAAACAGTCATTGGAAAAATTCCTTCAAGTTAGCTGTTGCAGTACCCCCTTATTTGTCCTACAATTTCCTTCATCCTCCATCCTATTCCAGTGGCTGATAACTAAGAACATTAGTTTTATGCGACTTGTCAAGCTCAAATGAAAAGAGAGCTAACTTTAATGACACTGCAATTAATCGCCCCAATAGACAGACAGCTAAAAGACAAGATATTGACTTCATTAAGGATAATGTATTATGTCATTAAGTTGGTAGGGTCACCTTGTGTATCATATATGCTTGCTAATATATTGGCATTTTCCTCAAATAAGATAAATTCAAATATGAGTGATAAAGCTGATTAGAAAATGTTTAATCTAAAGAGGCTAGTTTCCTTATATTCCACCTTACAGCCCAACATATAAGTGGTCTAGTAAAAATCCATTATAGATCCAGGTTTACCACAAATAACAGGTCCTAGCAATTTATAACCTTTCTGGTTGGGTTAGTTGTGTGGGGGTTTTTTTGGTGTGTCTTTTACCTCCCCCTCAAGCTCAGGTATTATTTGCCCAGGCTGTATTTCAGAATTGTTTTTAAATGTATAATCTTCTTCAGTACATGTAAGGTTAAAATGACCACTGCATGCTAAATTAGTATTTGTGTGTGAGGGCTTAACCCTTTACAAGTCAGGAGTTTGAGATAAGTTTAATTTGAAAGAGATACTACAATAAGGAGCTATTATAAAGCTGATCATTCCTTCTAATTGAGAAACTTCTCTTTTTTGCCCCATCTAAAGGCAGTTTTGTTGAGTGGAGAACTTTTTTCTTAATTTTTTTTTTTTAATCAATATCATGGAATATTTGCAAATTAAGATACATCTGAAAGTAATTTGTTCTACTTAATACCACACAAATAAAAAAGGTTTTGATATTCACTGCCTTCCTACTCATTTCCATAAGATACGCTGGGTAGGCATGTTTCTCTCACCAACACTATTTTCCTCAGGTTTCCAAGTAAACAGAGAGCTGCTTATATCATTACACTAGTGACTATCTGCATATTGCAATTTTGTAAATTACTTAATAACATAATGTAAACCTAATGCACTAGAAGAAAACTGGTTTACACATATGGTCTGCTCATTGCACTAACTGCTTCAATAAGCTGAAAACCAAAAGTAAACAGGCACTGTTTATTTTAAAACCTCTTCAGGATAAGATTCTGCTACTGTGTTTAGATTTACATCTATTAAAGAGTTCTCAGATCCCAGACTTATTTATTCAGGTCCGACCTAACAGTCCATCTAAATCTTCCACAATCCCATTTATCATCATACTTCAATTTTATTTTTTTTTTAATAAGTTATATAGTATGCATAAGACCAGAGTAAAAAAAACCAACCCCCAGATCAGTGAGCAAAGTGATATTTTAAAATGAACATGACTGTTTGCCTGTTGCTAATAGTTTATTTCAGCAGTTGCTCAAGAAAAAAAATAAATACTCTGGAGGATAACACTTTGTTAATGGTCAGTTTGCCTCAACACTACTGTAGGCAACATGCACGACCTCCTTGAAAAGAACAAACTCTAATTAGCATCGCCTACAATTCCTCTTTCTAAACCATACCTCTTAACCTGTACCCCATCTTTTCCAATATTTCCATTAAGGTTGTCAAAAGCAGAAGTTTGGGAACCTTTCCTTGTGACCTTGGCATTTCTTCTCAGGCTTAACGTATTGGCATTTTTTTCTCTGACTGCATCGCTTCTCATTTGTCATGATTATTGTTGAATTTTTCAACTGTCATTCCCGAACGTAAATCAATGGTTGTCGACTTCCCCTTTGTCATATCTGCACTGCCAACAGCCTTTCCCTTCTAAATGAGGCTTCCTCCCTTTCCATCCATTAAAAAAGGCCTGTCTTTTGGAGAAGTCAATCCTTTGTTAGGTCACTCCATTTATCATTCTTCCAATCAGTACCTGACACACTTATTCAGCCAGGTCTTCAACCACACAATCATTGTTCACTATGGGAGGGGGGAGAAGGAGAGAGAGAGAGAAGGGGGCACTTTATTTATGCATGGTGGGTTTTGCCATCCATCTTGACCAGTTTTATATTTTTCAATGCCCTTGTAAATTTAGGGTCCTTACTTGCTTGAAGGAAGCACCAAATTCAGAAGAAAAAAACCCCACCTCACAGCCACAGGGCGAAGGAGCAAGAGAATGCCAAGAAAATATTTTGCTGCTTTAAGAATTAAGATAAACTAGATGCGAGAGAAGAATCTAACATAACAAATTCAGTTCTGTTACAAAGAGGCTCAAAAAAAAAAAAAAAAAAAAATCACTTCTATGTTAAAAAACCCCAAAGTAACTGTAACAGAAATAGTAATGGATTGCATGACCTTTTTGACAAGGTTTAAGTCATATGAAGTTATATTACAATAAAACCAGTTTCTAAGCAGAATATTGGTTCATAGTGACTTACAGAAGCCTTCAGGACATGACTTGCTCAATAAAGAAAAGAAAGTATCTGTTATTTATGCGGCTACAGTCATGTTTGGTTGAACAATTTCACAGAGCTTTGATTGCCTCTACTAGTCTACTACTTGAAGCCTGCAAACAGCGTCATTAAGGTGTTTTTGTCATTGCTGGATATCAGGTAAAAATACCTGAAATTTGTTAGAGCTATGCACAAAAGCACCTAGTAGCAACTAGCTTTTCCACAACAGCAGCTTCTTATTACTGTTTCATGTCTCAGGTTAGAGATGTGCCAATATCTGACACCCAGCCATCAGGCATGCCTGCCCCCAGGTTTTTAGGGGCATGACAAGAGAGGAAGTCTCTACACCAAATTTGTAAGAGAAACCCTTCACTATAGTAAAGCAGACCAGAAGTCCTGATCCCAATTATAAAAACACAACCCCGTATCATGTGCAGGTTTAGCCCTTTCCTATTAAATAACAAAATTGGGAAAAGAGCATCATGCAAGGGCGATTTCTCCCCAAAAGAAAAACTGAAAGATGCAAGCTCCTACTACAGTTGCTTCTCAACATGCCAGAATACTTTATAATGGCTCACATGCTTAAGATTGGCTAAAAGCCTAAGCAGGAATAATTAGCAAGGGGAGCACTTACAGCCTGGAAAGACCTAGACCGCAAGTATAACTGATACAGGTTCAAGCATTGTGCAGACCTCCTTTCATTAACATTTAATACATCTGTTAACCTGATCCATTACCCCAGTCAGTAGTACAGTTTAGTTCTATCTTCTCCCGCCATTTAGTTCTAATATGTGAAATCCTAAATTCAGGCAAACTAAGCAGCAACTATTCTAAGATCTTACGAAGCAGGGGTCTGCAAGAAAACCTTTGAAATGCTGCTGCCTTCTAGATCACCATAAGTGGAGCTTCTCTTTATAATGCCTGGCTCCCTACCAACTCCATAAAAGACACACAAATCAAGTTAAAACACCTTTTGCAGCAATATCACATGCTACAATTTTCTGCACATTTTCTCTACAAAGCCTGATACATTGGAACAATCCCTACAGCACTGGGACATGCATATGTACATATATATGTATATATATGCAAACATATACCTGGACATGGTATATTGGGTGTAGCAAAAGAAAGTAAAATACACATAAACTTTGGAAGTGGAAGACAGGTGTGGTCTTTGAGATGTGTGATTTAAATTTCTTGCTGTGTCAAATTTTAATTTGACCTGGAGTCACTCAAACAGGAAGCTTGATCTTATACTTCCTATTTGTAAGTAATTACATACCCCGTAGTGTATTACAGAAATAAATTTGCCAAAATTATTTGATGAAAGTCATATGAGGGTCTTGGGTGGGCAGATCAGCAATAAGGCATAATGACATGGAAGGTCACGGCATTTTCAACACCAGAAAATTAATTCCTTGCATGCTAGGAGTTACCTGTTCCAATGCACAAGTTTTACTCTGTTAATGGAATTTATACAGAAAAAATAATTTTGTCACACAGGATAACAATAAATATGCAACATTTCTATCAAAATTACTTATATCATGGTTTCTCAGAGACCCGTTTAACCACCGGTTTCTGCATTCAAGCCTTTTAGGTGAACACACAGGAATAGCTGAATACTCTAGGATATGCTGGTTAACAATATGAAAACTCCATGTACAACCAGTTTTATGAGACAAACCCAATCCCTTTTGGTTTGGGTACAACACTACAAAAGATAATCCAGTATTTGCTTCCCTTTATTTAAGGCCAAACACATTTTTAATGTGTAACCTTGCTGTAGAGAGGCAAAAGTGATTTCAACAGTTCCCGCTGTACTTTAAAACTTTGCACTATTGCACCATCATACAATTTTGGAAGCCAAGATCTAAGTTACCAAAATACAGCCATCTAAGTATCAGCATTTTTATTTCTTATTAAATCTATTTTAATAAACAGATAACTACTAGCACTATACCTGGTGCCCCAAGCTTGAGATGTCAACTAATTAGATTTATTCTTCACTGCCCTTACATCCTGCTTAATAAGATATTCAGATACTCCTGAGGTAACAAAAGGAAAAGCTTTGCTGCTGTACGTCGTAGAATTTTTATTTATTTAAACTGTATAAAGTAAGGGGTCATTTCCTTGTGAAAAGAATAAAATATAGCTGATACTCTTTTAAATCATACCATGTAATCCCATTCTTGTCCAAGCAATAGATTTACAGATAACAGCAGCAATCTTCCTAAAGTGTAAAAAACCAGTGACCCTTCTGGAACCACAAAGTGACACAAAGAGGTGTTATTTGCAAACCAAAAGAGCTATTAATACACAAAACACTACACTGCAAGCAACAGTACAGACGTTTTTAATGTATAAGGAGTAAGTAAAAACAAGCAGAGGTTGCAGTTCTAGTTCTAGCATTACCACTTTTTGCCTAGAAAATACAGTGCATTTTACTACATTCATTCCTGTCTAGTTAGGACTTTTACTGATTAAAAAAGGGAGAAAGAAAGTATCTTTTAAAAAGGGAGAAAGAAAGTACCTTTTTTGGCAGGCAAATGCTGCTATTCAAACTCTGAAGGAATGTTTTTGGGTTTTGGTTTTGTTTTTTTCTTCATTTTGTCCAAGTAGACAGCTTTATCATTCATGCATTTGCTTAGACTACATATATTCTAATGTATTCATATCCACTGGCAACAGACAGGGTAGGAGAATTGCCTGGATAAAGAAATACAATCTGTAAGATCATCTCCTATTTAGAAGCTCGCAAAATATCTAGACATAAAAGGCACAGATTCCTGTAATTTCCTCATTTATTTAGTTTTTCAACTTTATATTAGCTACTAATGTGAGAAGGGAGAAGTGAAGGTTCTTATTTGATTTTTTTTTTTTCATTATGTAATGTGAAATTGCACCCACAAAAAACCAAAACGCCCTTTAGGTCCAGCATTGAGAACCTTTAAGAGCTGCGGCCATCATACAACTCCAAAGCATACAAATTCAATGTTGAATATATTTCTGAAAGGTAGTAACGTACATGTTGCTTTTCAAATGCAAACAGACAGTGCTGTCTTTCAATACAATTTTAAAAAAAAAATATGTTTAAAATGCCTAGCAACACTTTAGATTTTTCCTTCATGCTAATATATGCTCGATTTTCTGCTGTTATTTCAACAAAGGACTAGTAACATAACACAACATTTTAACTGGGGGCCTTCTACTTCAGGATGTAATATACATTTTTGGATACATGATATTCAGATCAACAGAAAAATTAAGCATGCAATGAGAGCAACTAATTATATGGATTTTTAGCCTCTGTATTATAATCATGACATAATTGTTTTCTATTAATTAGATAATATTTGCAGATGGAAAATGAATTCTCCCATTCAACACATTGCAACATAAATAAAACATGAAAGCATGGATGGACTGAAACGTTAACAAGTCCTTATTTGAATTAGCTTGTCATAATAACTGAGACATAAGCCAAAATCTGGAACTGCTTATGATCAAAAACTGTGACCTTTGTTTCTTTTCAAATTGCACATGAGAACTGCTAACTTGCATTTTTTTTCAAATACAGCCTTAGTGGGATTCAGAAAAAGTTCTGTGAAGCAACATCCAGAAACTTAATTGCATTTAATAATGTCTATCAGAATTATAAACTGAGCCAAATCATGAAAAGTGTTGAAATCTACCTAACAATATTTCCTTGCAGCTTTCATTTCACTCAATAGTTTTCAAGATCTAGTTGTATTCCAGAACTTCTTTAACATGCAATGTGCATTTTCAGGATGTTTGTGCCCAAGCTGTATCTTGCTTTTTAATTGCATTTTCCTATCGGACACTATCTCTTCAGAAAAGTTAAGGCAACACACTGAAAAAGTATAGTATGGACTGTGTTTCTAATGCCTTTCTTAAATAGCAGCTATGTAGCACAGTGCCTTTAATGTATTATCCTTTACCAACTATATATCAAATCTATAAATATTTTTTAATTTTTATATTTTACTTGTTCCATTTATCCTTAAAATATATTTGTAACAGATGATTTCCTGGGACTGTGTTTGAAAAATACTGATTTTATTTTAAAAACCTGTATTGACAGTTGCTCAGGTTTCTTTTCTACAGTCTTTAAGATATAAATAAATTTTCCAGCATTTGTGAAAAACCTTTAAAATCAATAGGGGCTGCTATTTGTGTGGCACTGCACCAGTGCCAGGTATAAATCGCAATGATGTATAGCCAAATTAATTTCAATATTTAAAACATTTTAAGGAAAAAGTGTTTTGGTTAAGTTGATAATCAGATTTATAAGCTAATACCTCATGAATGGCTAAAAAGAGACCTCTGAGACAATTAATTTTATCCTGTCTTTGTTTTCAAGTTCAAACACCAAGTTGTTGCAATGCTTACAGAGACAAAGCTGCTTCCACAACAAAACCATTTCTGCCTCTCATAGCAGTGATGGGCCAGTACAGTTACACAAGATGGAAGAGAAGGGAAGGTCACAGGGCTATGTGGTACATTTAAAAATGCCAGAAATAGATGCTGATCATCTTGTATTTCTTTTTCAACAAAGCCTCTAATCAGTTCTAAATTTCTTAGACAGTTTGCTTTTTTGCTGCACCTAGAAATGTGTCATTTGCCTGTTTAAAAACATAACAGCTCACCACCCCTCCTCACTGGCTTTCGTTGGCCTCTCTTTTTTCCCCCCCCCCCCCGTTTAATGTCTCTAACTTTATGCCATGTTCTTTTCCTCTTTCAGCACGGCTGAGCAAGGCTGACAGGCGGATTCCTTTGCTTTTCAGGGTATTAAAGCCACTTTCCCGCTCTGACAGCCTGTTCTACTCTGCCACCTTATAGCTCTGGCTTCACACTTCTCTGGGCAGCCACTGCTTCTTGACAGACCACTGTCACTTCCCATCATCCTCTCTGTATATCCTGTTCTCTCCCCCTCAGCACGCATCCCGACTTTCCAACCAATGCAATTATTTTTTTTGACAAGCCATCCATCAGCTTTAACTTTAAAAGCACTTTCTGCTGATATCCATTGTTAAATCCCTTGCTTTTTATGGAGCTTGCATGAGAGAATATGATATCAGACATTCAAACTACCAAACCATGTAAATTTACTTTGTTCTCAGCTATGTTTCCAATTTCACGTCCAATTTTTCGGTACATTATGCGTAGTTGTTGTGCTTAATATGATGTTGTCAAATCCCATTAAAGTTCACTGCATTGCACGGCTTTAAAAACAGGTTACAATTTGCATTCTATAAAGAAAGGAAGGAGTGCAGTCTGAAGTCAAGCTGAATCTTATTAAAATTATCTGTTCAATTGTTACATTTGTAGATGGAGTAATTTTGAGGCATTAGCTGAGACACATATGAAAATGTCAGCTTGCCAACTAATGACAATGAAAGCAAAAGGAATATATCTGTGAAACTCAATAAAGCTCCTTTGCTGGTGACATAAATTTGATGATAATCCAAGGAAATGAATAAGGGACCATCCAGTTTGAATAGGAATTACCTTTTCTATTAAATCACTTTGCTGTATTTCCACTTGGCCTACATCTTGGTCCTATGCCACAACGAGTCTCTCTCGGAAAGCAGCAATTCTTCCTATTTTGAACCACAGAAACTGAATTTTTAAGTTCTCTATCATGATTATTAGAGGCCTTCAAAACCTCTGAACCCTTCTCCCTTATGTTAACCAATTGCAACCAAAAATTATGCTACCTGCAAGTTTGCTGTATTATCTCAGTCCCACCCACTATATATTAATATGTCATCAATTTTGGTTCCAGTTTACAGGGGAAACATGACCACTGGAAAGCACATAGGTTATGAGTTACACACCCAGTTCTATCCCACATCACGGAATTACTCTGCCCAAA
Source organism: Strigops habroptila (assembly GCF_004027225.2). Lineage (NCBI taxonomy): Eukaryota > Metazoa > Chordata > Aves > Psittaciformes > Psittacidae > Strigops > Strigops habroptila. The sequence goes on along the minus strand of NC_044281.2, from coordinate 26,087,337 downwards.
TCCCTCCACCTTTCTTTCCCTTTCAATGAAAACATTAGGTGAATTTTCTGAAATTTTTTTAAAAGTTTGAGATAAACAGATGTATTACTTAATTTTACACTGTTTTGTTTAAAAAGAATACTAACCCAATAAGAAAAATAGAGAATGTGTGAATGTAAATTACTAAAGAACGGCAAAAGTAAAAGTGAGCCTGAAGTATCTCAAGAGTTATATTCATTCTATGTTACTAAAACTTTCTTATTTTCATGTCATATTGAAGAAATTTAAGCTACTAAGCCTTATTTAAACCTCTTTAGCTCTTTAGTTAGCTACTGATATCACCATTTCCAATGTGCAATTCAGCATAAACAGGTTTTCCTACTTGCTTTCTCTAGTCCATTGAGACCCTGGCCTTTACCACCTTTCTTCAAACAATGCTCTAAAACCCATCTATCGCAACTTTCCACTACAACTGCTTTTTTTCATTATTCTTTTATTCTGTTCATCTTTTCCCTTGTTCCACAACTGCTCACTGTACATTTTTATATTCTTAAATTTTCGCATCTTTGCTTTTACTTTAGTACGTACCCCCTCTGCTCAAACATGAACCACTACCTTCCGCTACATTTTCTTAGCCTCTGAGCAAGATCATCTCTATAAAGGGTGCTAAAGAAACTATTGTACTGCAGCATGAAAGGTCGTCTTCCAACTTAGATGCTATACTACTTGTGAAGCAATTTTAAGAGATTAACTATAAACCAGGATGAAGTAGAAATTAATGATAGCATATACTTAAATAATTTCTTGTCAGCTGAAAAGCAACAAAAATACCCATTTCATAGTATCTTGTCATAGCCACCAGAACAGTCATCACTATTTATCATCTACGAATTGAATACACATAGACAAAAATAAGTGGGGCTTAAAGGGGAAGATCTTGTTTGTTTGGTAATCTAAAGAATTATTCTGAGGAAAATAAAATAAGCCAGTAAGAGAAAGGCTCAACTGACAGTGAAACATGCAACAGCTCCACAAGGAAGTAAAAAAGAACAACTCAAACTTGGGTTACAAATGGTATTCTGAATTTTTAACTCCTATTTGAAGCTGTTAATCAAGAAAAACATCAACAAAAATAGTTTTTAAAGACCACCAACATTTAGGCATCCTGCTTCACTGAAAGCAAAGCAAGCTTGATGCTTCCTTTTCTCCTTTCAAGTTAGTTTGATTCAATTACATACAATCAGTTTCTTCGTTCAAACTTTCACTGTGATGATATTTCAGTCAGATCTCATGTAGAACAATATATCTACCACTTACAAAACCAAACAGAAATCTTCCATTTCAAGGTGTGGGGTCAGATACAGGTACTGGTACTAAAACCTCTGTGCACCAGTTCCACTGGGAAGGCTGCTAAAGTTGGGTCTAGACAACCTCACTATTTCTTTCTGAACCCTGTTTATGTTCAAACTTCCCGTAGGATATCACACTGTCCAGGAAACTATCTGGGTATGAAAATCTGTAAATCAAAATTATTCATGTGAATCTGTGAAGTCAGTTTTCATTATGAAGGAAGAACAGAGTTTGAGAGTTTGCATGTGCCTTCTGTAGTAGCTTTAAACATACCTGCACCACTTTGCCCTTATGGTTTTTTGCATTACATTTATTTATTACCAGAAAATGAGTGATGACTTCAAGCTGTGGAAAAAATAGTACAATTTACTAATAAAGGAGAATGAAGAGGATCACTTATCTCCCCCTTTTATCCATCTTGCTACTACTTCTACTTTCTAGAAAACTTCTCTCAAAGACACCACATTAAAATAAAAATAAAATCTGCTTTTGCTTTTTATATCTCACATTACTTACACAAAGACACTCATAAACAGACTAAAAAGAGAGAGAGACTAGTCTCCATGTAGTCATTAGTTAGCAACTCTGTAACAAAATGGATCTCACTGGTACCTCCTTTAAATGCATCTCACACACACACCCCCAAGGTAAAGGAGCCTGTTTGGGTATTAAACACATTTGTTAGCAATGTCTAGAACATTTTGCTACTTCCTGTCATAACCACATAAAAATATTATGGTCTTTCAACAATTAAAAGACAACTAATATTGCTGTCACCCACTTTATCTGTAGAGTGGAGGATTTTTTGTTGGGTGTTTTGGAGGTAGCTTTTCTACAGTTCATCAAGCTATATTCATCGGTTCAAAGGGAAAGCAAACTTTTCAATATGCCATACAAGTCATCCCAGAGGATACTAAATGTAAACTACAGCAAACAACGAAGGAACCATCTGAAGGTTCTTCTACACCTAAAAAAACTACCATCCAACCCACATATTCTACATACCACTTTCTTTTTAATCTTAACTTATTCTTAAATAATTTCCACCTTATGATACAAACACCGTCATTAATATGACGTAAGAATTACTGGGTTGACTTAGAGGAAGATGTCTTTGTTCTCTCATAGAACTGCTTTAAATCTCCAAGCTCGATAAGCATTCAGCTGTAGTCATCCTCTTCATTCTTTACCTTACTCACCATCCTAATATTTGTAATTAAAGCTCTGAGGTTTTACATACCCTGAAAGAAACAGAAATATATTCCCAAAGCCAATGCCTATCCACTTCTCTCCCAAAGGTGATATACACATTATGAATACACTATGGCTGCAGTAACCTAATTTATTAATAGATTCCTGTGTATCTTAGAAGGAAGCAGATTTCTGTAAAGTGAAGCAGACCTAGAATGCATACGGAAATGTTAGCAAAAAAAGATACAAGATCCTATTATGAAATAAACATTCATTTACACTTCACAAATAGTGATTTTAATCCATTTTCAGATTAAAGACAGTGAACAGCAACCATCCCACAGCATAAAGAGCTGTATTCATAAGGCTGCACCCTGTTCATCAGTGGTGATGCTCTAAAGGCGGAGTAAACACCAAGTTGGAATTACAAAGACTGATGTCCTTTTAGTTCCTGCCACTTATTTTGGAGATTAAATTCATACATGTACCAGAAAGTTGGTGACAGAGAAAAATCTACTTTCAACATGCTGATGAAAAATTATACCTTCTCACTACCAGAAATTTCCCAAATTTTGCAATCGTCTGTAACTATGGATTACACCAGTGCTCTAAACAATACCTACTTCCTTCCCTCCATGAAAAAAGTGAATCTACTTTACTGCTTATATGAAAGCCATGCTTTACTTCAAACCTAATACATTTTCAAGAGTACAGAACTAACAATAAAGTGCAAGGAGGAGCGCCTGTTCTCTTTGAAACTTGCCAGTTTTCCAAATGTGTCACTACAAAAAATAAAATCAGCTACACTGAATGAAAACATGTTTGTTTCCTTTGCTGACTTATTACCTTTTCTGGTTTCCAGGTGAAACATCTGCTGGGGAAGGAGCAGGAATGAGAATGTGTTCATATAGTAATGTGATAAAATACTGGAGCTTACTACTACAGTTTCATTAACATTATTCAATAATAAAAGCAAACCCCCAAGATGTTGGTATTCTGTTGATATTCTTCCATTGTCTGATATGCTTTGTTTGTAAATCATTAAAAAAACTAGTGCAATTTCAAAACTAAAATACTCAACATCTCAAAGACTGAGATACCCCCAAGAAAATTATTATAGCATTAGGAAAGTGCCACTAATCTCGTATGTGAATGAACACAAACTAAAGGAAGATTCTGCAGAAATGTGGGTAATTCAATTGAGAGGGAACAGTTTCTGATGGCAAGTAAACAGAAGCAGCGCTATCTGTCATAAAGCAATCACTTAATGGAAAATTCTAGTTTGGTTTTGCACTATTTCTTTTAATCTCACTTAACTTCTTTTTTACGTTTCATTTATTTTTATTTTTACAAAAAAGGTACAACTTCAGCTTACCCAGTATGTTGATATCTACTGTCAACAAGACAGCAGATTAAGCCTTAGATTTAAGGCTCTTTTCAACAACTTTATTTACTATAGAAACTATATGTTCATTATAACTTGGTTTTTTAAGACAATTACACACCAACACAAACACACTGATAGGATTAATCCAGGATTAAATAATACGTATGTTAGGATTCAGTTTCCAATCATCAAAAGAGTTAAAATGTCTTTTTCTCCACCTCCAAACAATGACTGCATTTTCCCTTCCTCATTTATTCTATTTTCCAGCCATTAAAAAGAAATGCAGAGACTTCTTCAGAGCCAGCAAGTTTGCTTAACTTACTTAAGCATAAAGATTCAAGGCTCTGAGCCTCTGCCCTCACCACCATCAATTCTAGTCCCACCTGAAATTTAAAATACTAAAGTGATTGTGAATTTCTGAGAGTCAATCTTTCTGGCTGAATGGTTGTCTTCTTGATGGAGAAGGGCAGTTGTCCCTGAGGAGAAGGGTAATAGTAGGATTTTGTCTTATCCTTTAAGTCAGACTAACCACATAGTGCTGAGTCAGCCATACATACAAGCAAACGGCAATCATAACATTGCTGCTCAAGTCTGCCTTTCCCAGGAACGTTGCCAGATGCAAAATAACAGCTAATGTCACTGAAGTGATATTCTAGGTTGAATACACTAGGAGATTAATTCAATGTTTTTATAATAGCAGAATGTTACAATTTAGGAGCTAGAGAGGCTACCACACCACAAGAACACAAGTATCAAAAGAAAAAAAATATAAACCTAATGCAAGTATATTTAAAAGGTACTGCAATATTCTACCTCAAGTTACAGAGAAGTTGTGAATGTCAATAAATAATTTTACTTGAAGGCTGTTATTTTTAATAGCAATCAGTAAAGTATGATCCCATGTGGAGTAATGGATTTCCTGCATTCTATACATATGGGCATACATTGCATATGTGGAAAATATATCAGCTTACATTTTTTAAATACAGAATTCAATTGATGATTGATCATTATGTCTTCACTATACTGGATGTAAACTTTACAGTAAGCAAATATGCCCATTCAGAGGCCAAACTTCTGAACAACATTGCGCCAGGGTACAATGGCTGTTGCTAGGTTTATGCAACTTCCATAGCAACTGCAGCCATAATATAAAGAGATTCTCCAAGAGGCAACTTTACATAAGGTCAACAAGTCCCCTGACAAAAATTTTATATAGTGCTCAATCTTAGACATGCAGCCAAACCTTTGTTCTCTTCATAACCCTTAGGCAAAAAAAAAAAAATTAATGAGAATCACAGACAACATATTAAATGATGGTATTTTCAGTACAGCTGGGATTCCATTCTATAAATAACTTTAAAACTATTACCCAACAATGTATTGTGATAAAAAGCTGACAAGGTCTTGCTCAACAAGCAATTACTGGCATGGTTTTGCTACTAGGGATGAAAGATTTTCTTAAATGCCTACAGTGGTTTTTCAGGTGCTTCTATAAACATGTTGCCATCACTTATAATCAGTAGGATACTTCCTTTTGCTGAGTGTTAAAATGAATAAAATCTTGAGGATCAAAATAGCAACAAATACCACAATCAAACTCTTTCATGCTTTATAACAGTATTATTCTACAGTACAAGTAGGCTTATTCCCCTAAAACACATACATGGAAAAAAAAAAAAAAGGTTTTCCAATTCACCAAGGGAAAAAACCAAAAATAGTTCTAACTACTAACTGGTATTTTTTCAGGAAAAAAAAAAAAAATCCTCATATTGGAGGAACTTAAAACTAAACTTACTAAAACAATAGGAAAAGAAACACCAAACCCCAGAGATTTACCTTTTGCTATGAAGCCATCTTAGTCCTTATGGTTACAGAATGTTTTGATTAAAAGCAAAAGCAGCAGCATTCAAAACTTATTCCAGATCAGTTCCTAAAACACTGTACACTACCTGATTGGGAAATTCTATTTTGTCTTGTCTAATCAAAATGCTACCAAAGAGAAGTTTAAGTGCAATCCTACTCAAAATAGCTAGGTAAAAAATGGTAGGTTCAGTCAATAGGTCTGCTATCCATGCTTGCTTAGAATTCTATCTTCTTGGTTCTTCATGGACCTTTTTTATGCGAGAAATACTAAACAACGGACATAAAAAGTATAAAACAAATGTAAACGCTCCATTCCTGCCTCATCAAGGATGAGATTTAGAGGATGCACGTGCAACACTTCATAACAATTAGAACTCTATAGCTTTTTTCGCAGCGAAATAACGAAGGAAAAATATTTATCATTTTCATCACATTCTTCTTATTATATAAAATTTTATTTAAAATATTCACTTCTACAGTTGAACAGGAGGAAACACACTAACTACACACCTAAAAACCAACAACCCTCAAACTGCCATATGTATCTGAATTTATCCTAACAGGCTGAGCCCTAGAAATATTCCATGGGTACTTTTAGCCAATAGAAGCCTTGAAAAAATACTCAATATAATCAAAAGAACTTAGAGGAATTACATTAAAAAAATTACTTCAATTTTCAAAGCAGATGTTCGATATCTTAAAAGTAAAACAGAAAACATGAAGCCAGGCACTTTGCAGGGTTGAGGAAAGAATGTTAAGGAGTTTGTATCATCTCTGCAAAATTTTTATACCCTTTAAAGTTTTTGGAAGTATTTTAATATCCTGATTTGTAAATCTGTTCTATCACATCTGCTTCTCATATTAAGCTCTTCTTCCAAGCTTACAGTAGCTACTAGCATACTGCCTACAGAAACACAACATCTGGCTCTATAACCTAAGAGGCTATACCTCCAAGAGAATCAACAATGATGAACTGTCTTGTCAAAAAGTCTTTATTAGCATTACACCACTATACAAGAAAGCTAACGGACAGATGTAAGAGTAACTTTTACGCTAACCTAGCTGAGCTGTTGTAAGAAAAATAAGCATAGATGAGTGAAACTCATAACAGTGATTTACCCACCCTCAATGCAACACAAAACCAACACAAAACCACTACATATTAGTGTCTTGGTCCAAGCTAAGGCAATCGACAGGTAAACCTCCATTTGATTTAACATCATAAACTCCCCTTTAAGAGGAATTTTAAACTGAATTCATAGTTAGCACTTCCCAAAAAAAGTTTGGGAAAGGTAGGTAGGTGGAAGGGCAATCTATTGATTTTGGCTATTGCTCCTTCCTTGAAAGTAATACTGATTTACCACTATTGGATGGTATGAGAACATGCAGAAAAAGGAAGAGCACATCACAAGAACAAGTTCCGAAAGGAACAGAAAACCAGTAAGTTCATCCCAGTCCATCACTCTGATCCTGAGCCTCAACATTCATTCTTTTGGGTGACAAAAAAGTCTAACGTACACAAAGTCCATCACCTTTTCCCTCCCTGAAGTACAGGAGTTTACCTCACTTCAGCAGATAAAACTGACTTACAAACTCCAGAAGCAAGATCTCCTCCTCAGATCCAAGAAACAGAATCTGAACGGGTCTGTGACACCGCTCTACTGCCAATTAAAAGGCCAGAGGCTAGACAGCACTCCGAGATGAAGACACACATATACCCCTATAGCAAACACTAAGAGAAATCATAACTCCTTTTGAGTGCCATAGGCTTCAGTACATTTGTTGCATTTTTGGTTTAGTAGAAGCAAAAGGATTACATTTCATGCCATCAATCCTTCAAAACTATACTTGTCTTTTCATTAAACAGTAAATGCATTTACCTCAAATATTTTCAGATAAAAATCTCTAGTGATTCCGAAGCTTTAAGCTGCTGCTCAATCCCCCATAGCCTCAACAATTCTGCAAAATTACTAAATGCAAAGGCTAGAGGCCTCCAGATTAGGCTGGTTCCTCCCAAAGGATGGCTCCCCTCCCCAGCTGGGATGCAGTTTGCCCTGGGAACAACTTCATGACATCTCTAAAATTATTCAGGTCAGTTCCACTTAGAAGAGAGTGTTAAGAACACCTGAAGAGCACAGAGCTAAAACCCCAGAAGGCTACACATGTTGCTTTTTATATACTAATGTCTCACAACTTTTACAGTGTTCCCTTCCACATTCCAGAGATGTGAAAGCACCTCAGCACTTCACACACTGGTAACATTACTTGTACTTGAAACAGCTTTTTTTTTTTTTCCCTCCCCCCTTATTAAACTGTATTTGTTTTGGTTGTGTAGGGGAGGCCTGTTCTAGCTGTATTTATACTCTAACATTACTGTAAAGCAATAGCTCTTTAATGTCAATCATAACCTTCATAAATGGGTTTGTAACAAGAAACACTTGTTTGTCATTCAGTAGGTATGATTGATGCTATATGAGTTAAGTGAAGCCACAGTGACCATCTCAATAACATGAACAGCTGCCAAATATTCATTTAGCAGAATGAGTCTAAAAAACTTTGAGCAGATTGCTTTCACAAGGCTGCTTTCGACAAAAGGAAACATAATTAACGAGCTAATATCAGCATGTGTCTGGCTAAGCTAATGAATATCAAATTACACAGAAACCTGTATAAATCATCATTATCCTGAATTTTAATTGAACTTGCAATTAAACATGACAAATTTTATATACACTAAACCTTTAATTTATACTTTCAAATAAGAAATAATTTATCATTTTTAGTATTTCATAGTTAATTTCCCAATATGTACACTTCTAATTAACAAGGACAGACAGGCATTTAAAAAAAAAAAAAAAAAGAAAAAAACGAAAAAGAAAAACCTGCTGAATAGCTTCATTGGTTACACCAACTTTCAGTAGATTAAAATAAAGATCAAAAAAACTTCCAACAGTGCAACGATCCACTGCTTCTGCAAGACATATTTAATTTCAAATTCATCCTTTGACTATTACATGCAGCTGGAAGATAACTGGGCTGCACAAATGCCTACATGGTAACTTGAAATCAGGGTTAGGTTTCTGCAAAACAAGCAACAGTTTCTGAACAAATACAGAGATTTAACTTTGTAATGCTACCTTTATAGTTTGTTAATCTTATTGTCATTGTGGACTAGAGCTGTCACCAAACAAAATACTGCTTCTTTATGAAATAATATCTTATTCATTATCCAGTTTAATTTTAATTATATATTCAATCATTTAGGATGACCCCCTTTTGCTTATCTCCAGTACATACTGAGAACCTCAAGAAAGGGTTCCCTTCCCCACCTCCTAATACTCATATGTCCCTGTTACATTTTTTTCCTCTTTGTTTCATCGTAATATTAATTCAGTTTCTCTCAGTTTCTAAATAGAAGAATTTGACTCACTGAAAAAAATGGGTCTTGCAGCTATGAATCTGAAGTTCAGACAGAAGCAGCTCCATTGCAGTAAGCAGTCACAAAGTTTTGCTAGCACGGCTAACTCAGCTGGAAGAGTGGGAGTCAAAAAATACCGTGACAGCCATGCCAGCAAAACCTGTGGTATGGACATGGTAGGACGGCATGACAGTGCTTTTGTTCAAGGAAGTTCAACAACACTAGATAAAGACTAGCAAGACACTGCTCTAATACTGGCAAGACTCCAGCTCGGAAAGGCTATGCACAACTAGATGTCACTCACACTGAAAATCTGGTCAAATTCCACTTGCAATTTATATCTGCCTGGTCATAGTGAAGACTTGAACACCTTCAGACAAAAGCCTCATTGAAAGCTCAAGATAGGCTTTATAATTCTGTTCATCCTTCAAAAGCAGATGAATCTTTTGAAATCTTTATTGAAAAAGAACAGTCGTCTTCATGCAATTTGCTGAATCTTCAAGACAATGTACGTTGTCAAGTCCCCATGTCTTTTTCCACTAGCTTTCTGACCACAGTAATGAAACAACTGGAGAGAAAAGGAATTCAGCTGAAGCAGTTTATTAATTCTCACAGCAGTGAGACCAACAGCTTTCATATTTACACCACCCAGTACTTAAGAGTGACGTCTCTGATTTAATGAGCAGAAGACTAAGGCATACAAGAGAAAATTTCCATTACTACTGCTAATTATGGGAAACATGTTTGGGTGATTCTTGCAGTCCTTGTTTTTCCTCAAGCCAGCTATATAAATATCCCCATTCTTTTATTTTTCTCCACTGTGCTGCCTGCTCTTCTAAGCATTGTAGTACCTGGCTATGCTTGTTATTTTTGAGCATACTTAAGAATGAACATATTTGCCATGACCTTGCTGATTAAATGAGTCCTGGAGATCATAGAAGTAGCTCAAGTGTTTCCAGACCACATGAAAGAAAGCCTCTCGTATGCAAGCTCAGCAGGATTTCATTCCTCTGCATCCATTTCCCCACAACACTTTGAGAAATGCAAAGCAAACAACAAGAAATAGCAGGGAGTCAGGGATCTCCTAGAATTAGTTCTCCACCTAGTTGGTACAGCTCTACAAGTTGCTTAATCCCCTAACAGAAATCAGAGACAAAAGGCAATTAGTCAGTACAGTAGTATCCATCCCTGGTTAGAGCTTCCTAAATACTGAGATATTGTTGCAGCTCTGCCTAACTGTATGATCTTCAATAACTACTCTGCCTCACTGTCTCCCCATTTATTCTCTTGGAAAGAAGTATGCTGATGCTTAACTCTCACCCAACATTTTTTTCTCTTCCACTAATAAATCCTTCTGCAGACCATTTGCACACTTTTGCTTCCATACTTCCCCATTCAATCCACACGCAGAGCCCTCACCTTTCTGACATCACTCCTTCCACAAACACAGATTCTAGTCAGCAAAAATAACATCGCCTACTATCACCAAGAACAAATAAATGAAATAAATTCAGACATAATTCTCCTCTAGGTTTTCTAAGTGCATTTTGCATTGTCTGTCTACTTAGATTACAAGCTCCTCAGAGCAAGGACATGTTGTCTTGTTTGACTTGTACAGCTCTGAGCACACTGTTTTCACACAAATAATATTAATAGCAATGATAATACTGGTTTGGCCAGTCTCAATGCACATGAAAATGAGGCAGTAAGTGCTTCTATTTTTTCTTTTTCTCCCCCCCCCCTCCCCCCTTTACATAAGGAAATGTCATATTTCTTCTCATTTTTCAGGGACTTGCAAACCTGATTGAGCTGCATAAACCACAGCTCTGAATGTTTAATGCTTTTGCTGAAGAGCACTATGTGTTCATGCAGGAGAACCAGCAGGACAAATATTTTCACACATTATCAGATAGCTGAGTGAAACAGGCTCCACCAGATTTTACAACTTGTGAAATTGCGGCTGTCTGTATTTTCTCATTACAATGTGCTTGCCAGAGATAGAGAAGGCGCCTTTTTTTTCTTTTTTTCCTTTTTTTTTTTTTTTTTTTTTTTTTTTTTGCCATCTACTGTCTCACTACTTCCTAGTTAAACCTTGTCTCAAGTTATCAACACTCTCTGGAGAGATAAGCTTCTTCTCACTTACAACCTGTCACTAATAATCGAACTTTCAAGACTCCATCTCGAAAAGAGACTACTGGAGGCACACAGGTCACAGGAATTAACTGCCACCAGTCCTTGTAGAAAACTAAGCTCATCAATCTATAGCTTCTTGTCATAATTAGAATAACGGCTTCGAAAATTTGGGCTGATGTGGACTCGCTCTTATGCCACAAAGACCACTGATTAAAATCTTGGTGCGAAAGTTAATGACAAGTGCTGGTGGCGTTGTCGTGGCGACAGGGACAAACAATTCCCTTGCCGTGACATTTTCAATGTCCTGCAGAAGAAAAACTGTCCTCTTTAGTGTGGCACTGTATGAAGCTTATTTATGGCTACAGGGCTCGCTGGATTGATGACTGTCGTAACACAATGTCAAATCCTTTACTGACACATTAATTTTTTGAGCCCCTGGTGCGGCAGAAATAAAACACAACAAAAATGTGAAAGTCTTATTTATCAGTTTCTCTTTGAGAAAATCACAGATGAAATAAATTTGGTATATTTTTGTACCCAGATGTGCATTTTTTGTACCCAGATGTGCATTTATTAAATACATTAGGGGGGAAAAAAGTATTTAATGGTCTTGAAGATTACCTTACAGTTTTTGACTGCAGTTTTGTGATGGATTTTTAACAGACAAAGCCCCAAAACAACTAGTACAGTCAACAAAGCTTTAAGAATACAGCTTTGCTTACACTGTGTTTACAGCAAAATATAATGTATTGCACTCTTGGCATTAAAGTTTAACAGCTCACATCAGAACTGGTCTCATGTTTGTTTTGATACCGAATTTCAGAAAGAGAGGCTGAGATTTCGGTGACCCTACTGGCAGTAGCATGCTCCAACATTAATGTCTTCAGCTATTACTTTTGTTACTTTTAGAAATTAGAAGGTGCTACTTCTGTCTCATCTTCCAGACAAATTTTGTTCCCTCACTTTATATACAGTGAACATTATTGATTAAGGCTCTTGTTAATTTCCTGCGGCTTTTACCATCTGCACTGATTAACCATTACAAGAATATCACTCTGGACTGCAACAAGTGAATGTACGGTCAGATCACCATAGAGAGGTCCAAATGTTTGTCTCAAACCAGTGCATTGCACACACTCAAAAGTTTCTGTACATAGATGTTTCCATACTGATCACTTTGTCAGGAATCATGCTTACTTTAGCTTCCCAGTTCAAATTTATTAAAAGAAGATTCCTCTGTTTCTAAACTCAAAAGCACCTCTGTCTGTCCATGGGGAAAAAGAAAAAAAAAAAAAAAAAGCCAAGCTAATTTACTCACACCCAGTATTACCAAAAGAAAATAAATAAACCCACTGTCCCTTTCTCTCCCTTTGCCAATGGACTCCTCCTGCCTCTATTTAAAAAATATTTACCAGATGGCTTTTACTTTAAAATTCCCGAAGGAGAGAGGTGTCAAAATAGCACACTGTCCTTCCACAATACGTAAACATAAAGGGAGTGAGCAAAGCGTTGCTGTCTATATTCAATAATTCCAACTCCATCAATGTTATCCAGAGATATAGCACAAGATGCAGAGAAACTTCTTCCTGTAAAAGGAAATTGCAATGTACTTTTTGCAAAAGGGCTGTCCAGATTCTTACATTCATAATAAGTGAAGATGGGGATTGCTCATCATTCAAGAGCCTTTTCTCAACATTCCCAGCAACCCCATACACATACACACAGGTTGCTTCCAAGTATAAAAGAAATTTAAACCCTAAAGGCCACCAATTTCAAAATTCAAAGACTGAGCATGATTAGGTATATTAATAATTTGAAAGGAATACGATAGTTACATGGAAGCTCTTCAATCCTCAGAAGTTGGCTTGCTCATCTTGCCTACCATCCATCTACTTCCTCTCACTCATCCCCAATTTCACCAATCAACGTACATACTTTCCAAACTCATTTCCGCCTGTGAAAATTCCTTAATATCATCAGGAGTACTCTCTTCTTTAATTGACTTTAATATATTTCTCAGACTTTGACATTCTCTTTGCATGTTTACATGGAAGTATCTTCAAATCTGGGCCCAGTTAAATCATTGCTTCTCTCAAAACTCTGTTTGACAGCTGTAATAATTGTTATCCACCTATAGTACTTTGAATCTTCTCTATTTTTATATTATTTTGGATTACAACTTCAGATTTTGGGTTTCATAAAGGTAAAAAAAGCTTATGTCTATTCTTTAATCTAGTATCTGTTAACTGGTAACACACCGCCAATGCTCAAAGTCCCATCAGTAATTAAACTGTGAGAATTAAAATGTGCAAGTTTGTCAAGACACTTATGGATCTTTAAACAAATGCTAAATTTAATTCACAGAACATTATGCAATAATTTTACTCAAGGAAATTAAGACTTAATCCTTCAAAACTATCAAAAAAATAAAGGAAGTCCTATTTTAATATAATTAATCATTCAGATTTCTTAGGAAACTTTCAGCTAATACTGAACCATAGTAATAAACAACATGGTTCAGAATTATTTAAATTTCTCTGTTGCAGCATTCAACCCTTAAGTCAATACACAGCAAAACAAATCTGCCCCTCAACCATTTCAAGTCCCAAACATTGACATCATCCATACTTGATTTATTCAGGTAATCACCATGCTAATTACAATTGGCTGTATTACGATACATCAGAGCAGTAAAAAACTTGCCCTGGAGTAAAAAATTACTCCAGTGATCTTTTGTACATAGTTTTGCCTCTAAGTGAACCAAATGCTTTATTCTTTTCATTTGTAATATCATTTATATGCTGATATCTGGACATTATTTTGCCTCTACTGTAAAATGAAAGCTAGCGAAAGTACCTAAAGAAATGAACTATCCTACTAATGACAGACTAGATCTTGGACAAAGGAAGCATCAGATAATCTTTTCACAGGCCAAGCTCCACCATCTAAGCTCTCATCTATTACAGAAATTTTGAGCATAACTATTGTAGGTACAATTTACTCCATTTTTCAAATATGTCTTGATAATCACATTTTTTTCATTGGTTGGTTGGTAACACAGCAGCAAAGGTATTGCAGGACTTGTTCTGAAAGGGGAAATGTAAATTCTTTTTTAGCTTCTTATTGAAAAGGAGTTGTCTATAACAGGACAACACTGGTCAAGACACAGACATTTTCTCAACTGTTCCAAAGATTAAATTTTACAGTGTAAGTTGTAAATGTTGGGTGCAAGTCTTGGTGATGATGAAAATGGGTCTCTTTTCTGTGGTATTTTGACAGCTTTAAGTAGTGCCAGACCACAATGACAGTGAGATTTTGAAATGTTCGTTTAATGACTTAAAAGAGCACAGCAATCCCTATCACTGACTCAATCGGAAATAGGAATTTCCATAGGTCCCAAAATATTGTTCATGGACGATAACCAAACATTTGATGTCCCAGCAATTCATTAACATTAGCAAGAAATTAAAATAATTAAAAAACTCAAACATATTAAACATCTATTTATAGTACTTATACTCTGTCTTCAAAATGCACAGGTTTTGATGTGCAGTATTTTGTATTAGAAAAAACTAAAAGTTGTAAACTTGGCATTCATTGGTTCAGATTTGGATTTCATTGTGCTTAGTGAGTGGGCTTCCAATTACATCCCTGAAAGCTACCTGTGCTGGTTCCCTGCAGTTTTAAGTTACAAATGGTATAATTACAAAGTAAAATTAAATCTAAAAGAAGTTGTGATCAATTATTCCTTTGTCAACTCTGTAAACAATACAGGGATTTCAGGTCAATTTAGCTAGTAAATGCTGCAGAGTTTCATGTAAAGATTTGTGACAAAATGTCAGCCTTTAATTGTCTTTGTTTTTTTTGTGTGCAAGTCAAACTTCTTATGTGAAAGCGTTTTTTAAGGAGGGGGAACAGTAGTGTGCTAAAATTATTATAAAATATAGTTTATACCCTTCTTACGCCTTATGAAAAAGCTGAGTGTACCACATAGAAACTGGGTGACTAAACAGATTGTCAAATATAGGAGAAAAAAAAAGAAAAAAAAACCCCAAAAAAACAGCTCTAGCAGTCAGTTTTAATTTTTTCATGGCCATCAGCTTTTCCTGTCCTATTAGTTACCATAATAGCAACACAGTGTTGATCAAAATACCAGAAGCTTTCATTAGAACCATTAACATAATTTGATAACTGATGGTATTTGATTTCTGACTTTTGAACTTTTACTTAAAGCTTGGTGTAAGATGTAATCTCACTGATTGGATGTTTTTTAAAATATGAACACTTCATGTTACATTGCTTTGTTAATTATAATTAATGTTCACATTTGTCACAAATTATATTACTTAAGAAAGAAGCAATAAAGATGAAAGATGTGACAACATTAGACCCATGTCCTCTTCCCCCACATGATTAAGTCCTAACTTAAGGATTGCTAACAGTAAACTGAAGTCATGTATGCAGTAATGGATATATACAAATACAATAAGAACCTTTCAATAAACCATTAATACTTTTGCATAACTTAAAGAAAGTAGAAGATGGGTACTAAATCCATCGACATCGGACACTTCAGAGCTATGTCCAGGATGCTCTACTTACAATATAGAATTCAATTATACAGTGTTTTCTTGATCTTTAAATACTGATGCAAAAAGTAAGGAGAGCTTTTCCAGTTCCTGTCTCTACTGGTATGCCTAGGGATTTTCAGAGAGATAGAAGCTTCCCCTCTGCCACAGTTCTTATAAACTTGCACTGCTCCCTCTGCTTTTGGCCACATCAGTGTTAGAGCTTGGGCTAATAAGCTTGTCTCGTGGGAGCGCTCCCCAGTCTGGTGAGCAGCTTTATAGTTAAATTGGTCAGGTTAAGGACCTGAAAGGGACTTAAATGTGCAAAATGTCCTATTTGCCCACAGTGCAATTGGCCTGCAACAATAATCATATCTAATCATATATAATTTGTCTATGTCATATCAATGATCCTCTCTCTAGGCAGTGGGTGCAATCACAGAGATGCTTTGAATATGCATTTATGGAATCTTTATTAGTAATATAAATCCTACAACTCTACAGTTGCACTAAAACAAATGCAAAAGAACACACACTATCTTTTTACAAAGATTCCGTTTGGTTCACTGGGGTCTGCAAAAACAAAGGCTCAAATTCAGACTTCTTAACAAAACTGTAAACGTCAGAAATGTTCAAAATTTACAAAACTTCATAGCATACTAATGTAAAATGCTATGGAGGAAGGGAAAAGGTTTTCAGCTAGCCTTGAAAAATATATGAAAAAGAATTTTGTGATATTGATACATCATTAAGATGCATTAACCCCTCAAAAGTGAGGAGGGCTTATAAAATTTTTAATTAATTTTAAATATAATATCCATATTCCTGCAAACAAATAGTGATTGAGTAGGCTTGGAAAGTACTGATGTCAAAACAAGAATATTAACTTTTTAAACATAATTATTATTTATAATTTTCAAAATTCAGCTATTGAAGATATGTAGACTACTCTTGCATTCAACAAATATGAACAAAAGTCAAGAGGTAAGAGATTTTCCATGCCACATCCATTTTTATATGTAGCTTACCTGTCTGGCAGTAACATTAAAGCAACCTTTCCAGGTTTCTTAGAGTGGAATTTAAGGCTGCTGTGTTTTGCCAGGAATATTTTCCAACAGGAACTTGTGTGTCTTAAAAATCCTCTATGTAAATAACTGATAAAAGGGCAGGGCTCTTATTCGTCTTAGATTTTGAATGCCTGTCATGATTTTAAGTGGTAATCAGGCAGAGGACAGAGATTTAAATTTTGGAGTCCAACACAGTAAAAATCTTTCCTTCGCAGTGTGTGTCCAGAGAAAAAAGGTTCAAAAGACATTTTTTAAATTAAAAAACGATTCCAACATACAGAGTGAAGTCTAGCCATAGAAACATAGTAACTATTGGTGCCATGTCCCATGAAATAGGCAGTGACAAAGAACTGTGTGGCTGTTCTTTGTCTTCATGATTGCTGCCATACTGTCTGCTCTGCAGTTGATA
Organism: Strigops habroptila; assembly: GCF_004027225.2. Lineage (NCBI taxonomy): Eukaryota > Metazoa > Chordata > Aves > Psittaciformes > Psittacidae > Strigops > Strigops habroptila. The sequence continues at coordinate 26,069,969 of NC_044281.2, read as the reverse complement.
TAAGAGTATGAAATGTGATCATGCATGCCACTATTACAAAATAATTAATTTCCCATGCATAGAAGACATTCACTGCAAAGATGAAATCTACTTCAGATCCCCCTTCATAAGGTAAGACATATTCTGCTTAAAAGTTCTTTCAACTTCCTGGCAGAATCAACCTCCCTAACTCTCAATGCAATATTAATCATGACAAGAATTGCCTTACATCTACTATAATACTGTTTAATTTGCTACAGGATGAATACATTTCAATTCTTCTACTGTAAACCTTTAATTCATAGAAGTTCTAAGACTCCTTAACATGTCACAGAACTCAAATTTTGTAACAAATGTTGCTTTTGCTTTCCCTTTGCCCCCATAAAATTGAGGAAGAGAGGAAAGAAGCATTAATACTGTTTTTATATCATAGAAGACTGCAGAAGAAAACACATAAGGCAAAGCAAATCCATGAAGAGATTTATCAGAAAGCATAGTCCATGCCATAATGTCCTTGTTTGTGACTAGAGACACCAAGAAACTTTGGAAACATTTTCAAAAAAATTAAACAGACGGGTTTGAAATCTGGACACCAACAAACAATAAGAACTATGGCTGAGTATTAAGAAACCTTAGTTTAGAACACTACACACTATTAGAACATACACAATATATGCTGATAATCTGTTGTGTCAGGGCTCCACTCAGCATAGCAGTGAAAAAACCAAGCTCATCTCTCAGTGGCAGTTTACTGGGTTAAGATTCATAGATTGTCTATACCTTAAAATACACACTTGAGTGTGATTATCTTAGCCTTTACCATTGTTTCATAACCAAAATAGTACTAAACAGCTAGGGCACTGGAATATCTGCTCATCCATCAATTGACTGTTTCCTTGCGGGGGATATTTGAGCCAGGGGAATGATTTCTAGCACAAGATTAAGATAGGAACAATATCTGTAATTGGACCAACTGAGTTACCAGATCTCCATCAAAAACCTGTCAGGAAAGTTAAATGTCAAGGAAGCATGGATGTTCACGATAGGAAATCAGGATCTTGAAAGAATGTCGCACTACTAAAATGACATATCTGGCATTACAAACAAAACACACTTGAAACTGTCACAAAAAAAATGACATGGTACTTCTTACCTATACATTAATGTGCTCAAAGATCTGCACAGTGCCTTCCAAGCATTTTTGAACATAATCAGAAAAGTATCCTAGATGGACATGACTTTTGAGTACTGCAAAACTAGTACTGCATAGAAGTGACTTTATTTGTGAATATCCCTAATACCCCTATACAGGCAACATACGCATCATCATCCAAAGAGACACAAGAACACAGTATATCTTGCCACCTAGTATCTAGAAGACACACAAACAAAAAATACCATGGAGTGAAAAAGCTGACACAGAGTTTGTTCCAATACATCTGTTGCAAAGGTATGCAGAAAAAAAACCCCAAATGTTGCTCTAATGCCTCAACGCTAAGCTGTGAATGAACCAGAGGATGTATCTGTCCCTAAATGATAGAAGACACTATCACTATCCTACCATACCAAAGAAAAAGAGGCTATTAAATGTAATGCATAAAATAACATTTAGCAAGGAAATCAGGATAATTACTTCACAAAAAAGACATTCAGTCAAGTTCTAAACCATTGCTCCGAATTGAGAATTACTTATGTCTAAGTTAAATCAAGTAAAACTTCCTAAGCACTCCCTTAAAAACACCTGAAAATTACAGGATGAACTACCTAATTCATCACGCTTTGTTCTGTTAAAAACACTGAATTTCAAGAGGATTTGACATTACCTTTCTTGTCTGACAATTCAGTTTATTTATTGCATGAATACAGATAAATATAGTTTGGTTCTATAATAAGCTCTGAAAAAAGCTTTCAGGTTAGCATGCGTGAATCAGATTAGAAATCAGTATAACCAAGGGTCAGAACAGATTCTGCTGGGCAGTGTATAAACAAACAGAAAAACAAGGGCATTAAAGATTTTTGAGACATACAGATGACAGTAAGGTAAACCTAGAAGGGAGATGTGTTCAATTATTGCATACTTAGAGGAATGACTGTCATACTAAAAAAGGCTAAAACAAAACAAAACAAAAAAAAAAAACCCAACCAAAAACAATCCCAAAAACAAACAAACAAAACAAAACAAAAAACCACACAAGAAAAAAAAAAAAATCACAAAAGGATAGTACAGCACTGCTAAGGAAGAACAACTACGGAAACATCCTATTTCTTTACTACATTTTAAAGCTGGATAGCCTATCTTTAAGTGCTGCTTATTAGAAGCATGCTGAATCATTCTCCATCACTTCACAGACCCAACACTGATAACGTATTACTTCATCTTAAGTGGCAGAAATTATCTTGCAAAATTAAGAACTAGTCTAACAGCTGCTCCTTTTTCTCTAAGTAGCAGCACAACATAACATGAAGCTTCTAAATAGGTATAGTTTTCTACATGCTGTGATTCTAAGCATCGCATTCAGACAAGATGATGGTATCCACACTGGCTAGGTGGCATAAGAGAAATAAAAGTAAACTGCACTAAAACATTGTCACAGGATCAATGTCTCATACCTTAAAATTGAGCATTTTGGCTCTGCTTCAGCATTCATCAGCCAGAACCCATTATCCTATGACAATATTCCATTTCACTGATATCTGTTCATTATAAAATATATATATTTACAGTATTTGGAAGGTGATTTTTAATGCTGTGAATGCCCTTTAAAAGAAGACTATTTTAACATTACAGATTCCAAATGACTAGTTAAGATATTCAATTCCCTGTTTAAATCTTTAAATATACTTAGGAATTCCTTATTTCAATAGACTTTCTAATGCCTGTTCCTTTACTGTTTAAATATATATTACAATGTAAAATGAGAAAGGTCTTCATTAACTCATTGCACTTAGGGAACTCACCTTTTTATGGTAATAGTTTCAATCATTTATCACAATACATTACCAGTAACCAAGAAAAGTGACAATAATATTTATGTACGTCACTATATTTGAACTTTTCAGGTTTTGAAGAAGTCTAAGGGAGTCAGACATCCAACTGAGAAATTGGAAAAACAAACACAATACAATCTATCCATGTCCACCACATATTCCAAGCCTCAATCTCAGTTGGCTACCTCATGAAAAGGCGTTTACACAAAAATTATCAACAGAAATATTTTGGTTTTCAGAGATCTTTTTTATCCTGAAGAATCCTATAAGAAAAATTTAGCTTTTTTCTTTTTTTAAAGGTTTGGGGTTCTTTTAAGAAAAGAAAAAATCATTTAGATAGTGTATTTAAGGAAAGTTGAAGAAGTGATAAAAGCAGAGAAGTCTAAAAACTGTACAGAGAAAATACCTAGTAGCATCTGAGACTGAGCACGAAATTATCAGTGTCAGCATACTGATGACCCAGATGGTATTTGTATGTTTGAAGTATGACATCTTTACTCCTCTGTCATCCAACACAAGTAATTAACAGTAATCAAGTGGGTGTTAATTGGATATAATGGAACAATCTCCAGTCAGCCTGAGCCTACTATTTGCCTCTTACTAGTAATTATGAACACTAAGTACTCACGCTAATCTCCTTCTTCTCATTGAAGCCAAACAGAGGTGCAGTATTTACTCAGCTGATAGCTTGTTTTGTCTGCAATATAGTCTGTTTTAAGCCAAGAAACTCATAATTTGCAGAGCCGTCATCAGCTGCCAGGATCACACAAAAGAATGCAAGGCCCTAAATGACAGCAATTCAGTTATATATCATCCAGGAAAAAAAGAACAATTAATTAAACTGACCTGTTACAACCACAGTAGCCACAACATCTGGACGCATAAATACTGACAACTATCCATTTGTGTAATATCTGATAAATTCACATTTCAGACCTGTATTTCTCATCCAGAAAATATGTCGTTTAAACAGAAAACTTCCAAAGATGCTACTCTTTTTCTATGAAACACTGTAACAACCCTTTTGCTGATAGAAAAGTGGTGAACAATCTCAGTCACACCACTGTAGAATGTGTTTGGCTGTTTGATTGCTATTACTGTAGCAAATTGAAAGTATCTTATCAAGAGTGACCATTAGAAATGTATTACCAGCCATTAAGCAAATGGTTAGATGTTTTAAAATAGCTGTTACATAGTAACAGAATCCAGAATAGTCAGCCTTATTTACGGTTCTATTAAGGGGGGGGGGTAACAAAAAAAAAAAAAAACAACCCCACAATGGAGATTTTGTGTGCGTGGCGAAACAGAAAATTTTTCAGTGGTTTTGCAAGGCCATTACATAACCAGTGAGTGAATCAGAGAATTCATTACTTCAAGCACACTAAAATACTATTAAGTTTACTTCTTGTGTAAAAAATAATCTTTCTATCCTTCTAAGAATTGTGTCAACTCAACGTATCAAAACATGCAAAAAGGTAGCACACCACATTAGGCAAAACAGTTCTGGGGACAGCTTCTAAGAATTATTGCCAGGAAATTGTTTGCATCATTTAATCCATCCCCTACTTTGTTTGATTTAAGAGGGACTGAATTGGTTTGTGCTAAAACAGATTTTTTTTTTCTTATGTTACATGTAGATGTCATCACTATGTCAATAACTAAGACATGCACTGATTTACAGAAATGATACGCTATTTGGAATACAATTACTGATTGATGCAGAAGGCCAGAAATACAAGACCATTAGGTACCATTATATTATTGATTCCATGTTTAAATTTGGGAAAATCACCCTATGCATGATAAGAATCTTGCCATTTTCCTGTGTCAATTCACATCTGCAGTTGGGGCTTCAACTTACATAGTTCAGTTAGGAAATAGAATTATGTGGAGCTTTTAAATCAAATAGCACAAAGCAAACTGCAAAGCAAAGCACAATAAACATACTACTTTAATTCAAACAGTCTAGTGTTTGACTAGACACCTCATAATCCTTTTACTAAAAAGTATCCTACCCATGAAATACAGGTAAGTTTAGCTATATCAACTACAGTTTCCACAAATAAAATCAATACTTTGCAGCCATCATATCCACCCTTGCCCTCTTATGAAGTTAAATGCGTTACATGTTTAAATCATAATTTCCCCCATGCTGTCTTTTAAAGTAATTACTTTAAAAACTTATCAGAAAAACAACTTTAGATAATTACTCTCACACTTTTCCAAAACAATGCATGAACTGAAACTATTTTTGAGCCCAAAATTTTCTTAAGTCCTCTCCAAATTTATTTTAGGATTATACCTCCATAGGTTTCTAGTCGGTCTTCTCTCATGACCTCCAGAGAATGATCTAGTAGAGTCCATCCAGAGAATTCATACTGCTCAAAGATACATGAAATACTTCTGTGGACTGGGCATGCTATTTAGAAAAACATCATTTTCACCCGTTAAGCAGAATCAGAAGGTGCAATCAGAACAAAGCATGAGTTCATAAAGGCCAGATTACCATTCCAGCTACAGTTTATCACAAAATCTTCAGGGGGAAAAATAAAATAAAATAAAGGAATTAAGAAGAGTTGCCATGGTTGCACCAATATTACCAGACTGGAAGTGACCAACATGATTCAAAAGTACATGACTTCTCTGTCTGGACAGTGCACTAGCTGGTATGGTATCTTCTAACACAATGGTGCACTTTCCATTTCTCCTTTTCTAATACTGTCACTGTCCTGAGAGGGAAGTGAAAGAGAGGCAGTGGGGTTTAAATACCCAACTCACTGCACCACAACCAAATGGAAGGAAGCGAATGGGAAAAAAGGAAAAGCATTCACCTGAGGGGACAGGAAGTGCAAAACTTTGAAGCAGTATTTATATAATTTATTATAGTCTTCTACATGACAAGCATTCCTCAATTCTTGGGTTGGTTTCTAAAGAAAGAACACGGGTGGAGAGATTTCTATTAAATGACAGTTTCATTTAGAATATACCCAGCTGCAGCACCTTATTTTGATTAGTTCTAATGTGAACTAGCTTTTACAGCATGCACTTCTCAGTTCACCAGCCGTTTTGGATCCTACTCTGAAGTGCCTCATTCGCCTTATACATGGAAAAGGGTATTCCCATTTGGCACCTACATTAGCATTTGATACTGCACAGGAGGCACTTAAAAAGTATATATTTCAGACACAGTACTGTAACCATTACTGAACAGCTACTCCAACAGCTGAAAGCTTCAGCAATGAAGTATCTGAAGTAAACTGCTTTAGCTTCTTTTTTTCCTCTCTAAAAATGTGTCCCCTGAGCAGGGCACACACCAAAAACCATAACCCAAACAAAAACAAAAACAGCAATAAAGACTTGGTGCTTTTCTAAAATAGTATTTTGGATTAAGTTAGAGAGGACAGAAAATATCTCTCCCAACTGAAAAGCCAAACTGAGTTTAGAACTTAAGTAACTCTCCATCAAGTGCATCATCAGCAGAAAACCATTCTTAGTTTATCAATCCGTTGCTTGTTAAAGCCACAATGCATCAATATCCACCAGAAGATAACTATTAAATATCTTGGTGCCATCTATGTCATCCATGATTTAACTTCCGGTATAACTGCTTTAAACAATTCAATACATCGAGATAAAAGCAGAGACAATAGTATACAATACATAACATATACTATATAAACTATACAAACATCTTTTCCACCTCATCTAAAAACCTTGTAAAATATATTAAGTGGTTTTCTAGCAATCAAAATGGCTTTTAGCATACCAGTAGCTTTGGTAGAGAAAACCAAGTATTTCCAGTGGAAGTGTCAATTGTCAATAGTTGCCTATGGATAGTGTCTAAAAACAAGTGGAAAAGTTCAAGAGAATCTTAAAATTAACCAAATTAGTAACACATGGAAAATCAGCCATGGTGCTCTACTTTCAAACCTATCAACTAATATAATGCCAGAATGGACCCTGGAGTGTTTCAAACTTCTGAGGTCCTTCTCCCAGACAGGCTCATACCCAACAAAAGACTATAATTAAAAATAAAGAACATGATTCTAAGGAGATGAGACAATAGCAGAAAGTATTCTCCTGACTGAGCTGCAGTCACATATGTATGGAAGACAACCTCTCTGCAAGCACAGACACACCTCTCAGCCCTGTCAGGCTCCTACACACATGACTTCAGAGGTAGTATAATGGAAAGAGGAATTCAACAGGAAATCAGTGACTTCAGTTGCATTTCCACTCAAGGTTTAAACTTTTTCTTTCTCCTTTTTCCTCCTCCCATCTTTTTTCTACCCTAGAAACAAGGGAACACAACTGTGGTGCAACTCACGTAACGGAATACAGGATGAAGCCAGAGACATACTGTACCAGTGTAATTATGACCTAATCTGGGTTTCTTGTTTTACCTTAATTTGCAGCTCTGGGAAAGGACAGAGAGTGTTTATGTACCTACACAGAGCAAAATTGGGCTCCACATTGTTGCATATATTTATAATGGTTTCAGGACAACAGATTACCTGATAATGATGAATTCCTGCTTTCGTTTCACTGGATCTGATAATCATCACACATTTATTGTTTTGCAATAACGTTAAGTGTAAATATGAAATAGGCAACAATAAAAAACATAGCTTGAAAATACAGGTTGATTTTTTATTGTTTTTTACAACATCTTTTCAGGAAAATAAAATTTAAACACATTATTTTCTCTATATTTAATTCCTTTTCAAACAAAATGAAACATCATATAGGAAAAAAATTCCAAGTGTTATTTGTCAAAGAAACAAAAAAAACCCCACCAAATACAAAGGTTGTCCACATGACATGTTTTAGTCACATGCAAAAATACTTATCCAATCTCGTAACAAATCACCTTTTGGTTTAGAACATAAAACACCTGAAATTACCAACACCACCTGGGTATCTCAATGTACACTATCATGCCATTTAGATACAAGCTTATATGAACACAGATTAAATACAGAATGATCCATATACATGAATGACTATCCCTTTACCTTGCGAGAACCAAAATCTCAATGTTTTTGCTATCCCACTTTAAAGAAACCTGTCAGGACTCTCACTGGCACTGTGAAAAGCAACATGAATGGCAGAAATTTGATTGATGTCACTGCCTGCCTGTCAAGTGAAACAAGCAGGGCCAACCTAATCATGCTAGATTAGTGGATACAGACATGATATAATATTTTTGTGTTATAGATATGCATGTAGAGTGTGCATGCGGAGAACCACAGGCATATAAACATGTATTTCAAATAATACTATGTACCAGACAAAGTGTGTTATTATCAAACTTGCTAACAATGCCTTTGGGTTTGGGGAGTTTTTTTTTAACTTTTACCTCTGTGATCATATACAAGTAAACTCGATGGATTTTCAAGACTTTGCAGTAGACCTTCCACATATTTTCTGGAGGCTCGATTCACAGAATAAATTATCTAGTTCAGTACACAAATGCAAAAAAAAACCTAATGCATCTAGAGTGAAATTGATGCAACCACCTTTTCTAGATAACAGACTAATAAGCAGATTTAAATATACAACCAGAGTATCTTCAGATAAGCTTAATACATTTTAAAAAGTACGAATATATGAAGACAACAGACCTTCTTTGTAGGGAGGTCACAGAAAAGAAGGAATCTTATCAGGCAAAGTGTGCAAACCAAAAAAATGTCTCTTTCGGACATGAAACTGGAATCTGACTACTACTCTGACCATTCAGCACTGAAACACTTGCTCAGTTGATACCCTGTTGACTGATAAGTAGAAGAATCAACAAGAAGCATTTCCAACACTACTAAACATGATGCAGGTAGTCCAGGCCTCAGATTATCTGAGAAAAAGGTATCCTAAAAATAGTTGAGAATCATGATACTTAAATATTACATGAGAAAATTATAATTCATGTTAAAAAACAAAAACCAAAAAAAACATCCCACAACACAAATCCACCTTCACACCACCCCACACAAACTTGAACTAACCTGGCCATAAAAAAAAACTTGTCAAAAGCAGCCAGGGCTACATTTCAGCTGGAAAGAGGTAAGTCTCTGAGATCTTGTGCCTAAGGCTCTGGCTGACGGAATGCTTTTTGCATGTTTTAGACCCTATGCTCAAACTCAAACAAATACAGTGCACTTTTGTCACTGCACAGCTACATAGTACACAACAATAAATGTGCAGAAATTGTTTCAACTTTATGGGAAAAAAAAATATTCTACATACTTCAAGTTATTAACTATAACTTTTTTTTTTTTTGGTAACCTGGGATGTAATTAATACTGAATTTCCATTTGGCGTTTACTGTACTAAACATGTTCCGTAGGTCTGTGAGGAAAATATCAATTTTAGATTTAAATAATATTAACTAAGAGAAATTTCAGTTCATGTTTTCATCAAATATATTTCCCTTTCTTTGTCTTCGAACAGAAACTAGAAGTAGACTTAATGCTGGATTTTCTCCATTTTAAGCCTGGTACTCAAAGGTATTAAATTATTTTTCTCTTCTACTGAGGAGCCAGATGTACCAATATCTTTAATAGGACTAAGCCTCATTTTTTTCATGTTTTACCTAAACTTTATCGAACTTTGAACAAGGAAAGAACATCATGATTTAGAAGTGAGGGCTTAGTTCTTTGACACAGATTGCATCCCCACCTCCACTGCGTTTAATCTTGAGCCTTGAAACCTGACAAAGAGATGGTATCAAAGCACATAAATTGCCACAGTGTGTATTATATGACTGCGCACTCATTGGACAATAAATTTGGAAGAATTTGCTCTCACATTTAAATGCAATCTAAATAAATATATCCTTACACAATTCCTACCTAGACATATAGAAGTAATTACTTGCACATAATCCGTGTGAGCCTTGAAAAGTACTGCAAGACAATGCAGTGGAGATACAACAACCTATGGAGATAAATTTGCTTACAGATACATAAGCAATACTTGCATACATACTTGCAAACATAGCCCAGACAACACTAATGTAACTAAACAATTGGCCTCTACAAGCTTGATCTGCTCAGTAGCTTAACCTAAAGGAGCCAGCTCCCAGTTTGCTCATTTCTTGAAGGAATTGTGCAGGTTCTGCATGACTCCTGTTTTTCCAATCTTGGATATGAATTTTGCTAGCTTTGAAAACGTTTTAGGGCTTACACAGAAATATGTAAAATGTCAGCTTGAAAATTTTAATTGACTTATTAGCAATATCTCTTCTTTGAATGACCTTTTAGTCCTCCTTTTAACGTATCACCTACTTTTACTACCTTCTGGCTGACAGTTTTTAATATATTCCTTCCTAGTGGATGATATCATCTGTCCTTGGATGGAATTAACTAAAGCACTACACATTTAAAAGCTGACATTAATCCATATCCACAGATTTTTAACAGCTGCTGGGATAAATATTGTGTTTCCATGCATTAGGCTTTATATAACAATGACTAGTAGAAATAAATTGAGATTAAATATACACTGGCAACATCAAAGCCAAGGAGAAAAAACACTCAGCTGATAAATGCAGTGTTATAGTGGCTGCATATATCAATGACTAAAAATACTTACTATAATTAGCAAGAATAATTTAGTTATAGAGTAAACATAAGGTATATTTTGTTACTATGGCATTGTTAAATCTCTTGATAATCACATTTATAAAAAACTTCAGTGAAGAGAGTGCTGGTTCAAGACTCAGGTAATATTTTATATCTGTTTCAAGAAATATAGAAAATATCATTCATTACATTTCTTCTGCAAATTATGTATTTAAGTTAGCACCCATAAACAGAGAGTAATTAAGGGCCCTAGACAGAGTAGGGATGAACACGCCAAGTGGTGCACAGGGAGATAGCACCACATCTTATTTTAACTGAACAGAACTCCCTATGAACCACTGTGAAAATTCACCATTTTTTTAAGTGAAAAACACACAATTCAATAGACCTCCCTCTTCTTTCCCTTTGTCTATCAAAAGAAAATATACATCAGTAAATTAATGAGAAACATCTGAAATGAATTCAAACATGTATTTAAGAGAATTCTTGAAAGTGAACAATTTGTTTCACTAGAGCCTAATATCCTCCAGAATTGTTAATTACTAGTCTAGAGTAAATAATAATAAGCTAGAATCTGTTAGATCTGTGCAAATATTTCTGAAAATATCAGTATTATACTAATCTTCCCCAATACATGTACAAAGCGCTTGATAGAAGTTGTCAGTGCAGGGGCTGAGTTTCAGTTCTAAATGACATATCCCAGTCTAATATTGGGAATCAGAAAATCAAAACATTTTCTAACATAGCAGGGAGTACTTAGCTAAGATTATGGGTGTACTATCCCCTCAGAACTATTCCTGTTAACACACACACAGGTGCAGAAAATGCGTGAAAGAGGGTAATGTGGTTTTGTGTTTGAAAAGGTGATTAATAAATATCTAAGTTTTCCTGAGCTTTATGCAGTTCTGTTAAGGAGTAAATATCCGTCTGGTTTTTATCATTTGCAGTTAATACATAGTTTTGTATGTGCTTACATCTTTGATACCCAGGTTGGGAACTTAAGGCCAGACTTAAGATAGAATCATAGAATGGTTAGGGTTGGAAAGGACCTTAAGATTATCTAGTTCTAACCCCTCTGCCATAGTCAGGGACTCCTCGCACTAGACCATGTCACCCAAGGCTCTGTCCAGCCTGGCCTTGAACACTGCCAGGGATGGAGCATTTACCACTTCTCTGGGCAACCTGTTCCAGTGCCTCACCACCCTCACAGTAAAGAACTTCTTCAGCTATAGTCCCTGATGAAGGGTCCCTCTCCGGCAATCTTGTAGGACTTCTTATTGTGGATAGGGGAGAAAGATTTTAAAGAATAAGGAAACTATAATATCTATAAAAGAACAAAAGTTTGGGAACATTCATCCTTGTAGTGTGCAATAGTCAATTATTTTACGCATAACGTTTGGGGGTGTTTTGTATTCTTTTCCATTCTGTTTTTATTCTATGTATACATAGGTTTCTTAGATACTCTTTTTTTAAGCAGTTGTGGGGTTTGGGGGTTTGGCTTTGTGTTTTAACTGAAAAGCATGGGAACCTTAACCCTCCACCCTTCAGCAAGCACATCCCATTGCTCGTTGTAGCACTTGCTTTCAGACATAAGTTTCTTTCATTCTGCCACTTCCAGAATCTTGTAACTCTGAAAAGTTCAGAAAGAATATAAAGTTCTTGAAACTTAACTCTCAGAAGAGTTTTCAGTAAATGTGCTGAAAGGTTCTTACTATTCTTTTAATCCATAATTGCTTACTACAAGATCAAAAAGTAACACGCAGTAACATAAAATTGAAAGAAATGGATTGATATCCCAATTAATTTACAGCTCCTAATTTACAGTTCAGTGAACTTGACTGAAAATACTGTAGTCTGTAACAACTGAATGAACTTCTTTCGCTATGCTAAATATTTTGAAAGCAATTTTACTCATCTATAACATTTAATATGGTTATAACATGGCAGGTCCACATTTAGCAGATAAAAAAAATGCAAACCATCAACTGCCACAGTTCTATTCATTTAATTCTGATGTTTCCATTTATATGTATTTCATGTAACATTCGTGCATCCAAGAGAGAATGTTCCTAAGTCACAATTCTAGGATAGTCAGTCTTAATGTCATTTTGTATGGATACAAATATTGAAGAGGCACACAATAACACCAGTCTGATTCAAAAACAACAGGTCAAGCCTGAATCGAGTGCTGATGACGAGATCCGTTCACCTTTAACCTCTTAACCCATTAAACATATTATATGGGAATAAGACTAACCCATACCTTCTTAGAAACAGAGCAGCATTTTGTATACTCTAGCATGTTATAAAAAGCTTTAGGTTCCATATTTGCACCGACACCTACCAATCCTACATCAAATGTCTTAAGCCTCATACAAAAGGCTGCAAGCAGGCTTCAGCTCTCCTACTTAAGAGACGCAGAAAGAAAGGAAAGCACTGCATTTGGTGGCTTCTCATCAAGAAACAAGGACTCAAAAGACATAATTTGCACTCTCTAGAAATACGGGAGAAAAGTAATGCTTTACCAAGGCATTACAAGATAACCAAGGCTGCTTTTTCATATATTTGTGATTAAAAATAACAGAATTATTAAAGTCATTTTTTAAAAAAAAGATTAAAAATACTTTGCTTCAGACTCAAGGACTTTGTAGACAATTTCCACCAGAGCCTAGTAATAACGTGTTCCTAGAAAGTGCCAAATTTAAGCAGTTCTTTATGTTTAGATGAAAATTTTGTGCAAGACACGCACAGGCAATGATGTAACAGGAAATTCCTGAGGGGACAGACACATTTTATTAACACACCACTTTTGTAAATATAACCTGTGCATTCAAGATCCTTGAAGAAACCTTTATTATATATCTGTATTTTAACCTGAGATATACTTGTCTATTAAACTGGGAAATAAAAGCTTAAATCTCAGAGACATTCCTGCCACAGCACACTATCCAACACAGGATTTATTAGCTCTGTAGAAAGATTCTAGGACTTGATTCTCAACTGGAAATACCAGCTCTAAATTGATCCACATTTTTCAGTATCAAGCAACCTATGTTTTCAGGCTGGACATTTCAGAGGCTTCATTTTGGAGCTCAAGTGTCTAGATCTAGCCAATACCACACAGTGTATCTCCATATATCCTGAAGCTGATGCAAAGTAGGAAATCCCAAGAAGAACTCAGAAAATTAATTCAGAAGGACAGCTTGCCTTAGTCCTGCATATCTGTACAATATATCCAAATAAACCTTCAGAGCCCCTGACACAAGTGGTATATAAGCCTGTCAGAAAAAGCTGCTCCCACTCTGAAAAAGTCCTGTAGACATTTCTGCTCTTGTAATGGCTAAGCCTACCCTTGTGAGAGAATGGATAGGTGCTGCCTAGGCAAATAGGCCATTAAGCAGTTGAAAAATGTTGTGAAGCACTTAATTCTACTTCTTGTGGTGGTACTATTAGTGCTAAGAAATCAGGATTTGGACCACAATCAGTGCTCAGCCAGAGGTTGGGGGAGGTTGCGGAGTAGAAGGAGTAGGGAGAAGGGGAAGGAGAGCAAGACATACCATATTAGCAACTCGGTACCAGCTAACAATGAATCAGTTTCATTTAACACATTTTAGTTTTCAAATAAAAACTGAAAGAGAGAATGGGCAAGAGATTCTTTTTCTTCACAGATGTTAAGATCACATAGATTAGAATTAGAGATTAAATAAACTGTAAATGAATAAATTATTCCTATAGAATTATTTGCTTTTCTGTTCAGGGAAAGAATAGGCTACAGATTAAAAAAAATAAGCTACTGAGATTTTTTCATTTTGTTACATATCTTTTCACTCAAAATCTCCACTTGTAGTAGAAATCCCAGTGTTAGATATCCCCAGTTTATTATGCATACATACATTTGTATGTATGGAGCATCTCCTCCCTCCTTTTTAGCTGAAAGCTGAGGAACTTGCATGTTTGGGTAGAACAGAACAGAGAAGAGGTTTATCTAATACCAGACTGTGAACACCCACCCTGAATTAATAGAGCAGAAAATCACAAAGTACATATGACATTGTTCTTACTTTCCCCTTTTGCAGTGGAAATATATATATATTAATATAGATTATGGAAAGGGGAATATATGTATCTCATTTTAAAACAAAGCTTTAGGCTAAATTCAATATGCTACTGTTACTACAGAAATTTTTGTTTTCACTGTAAGACTTGAAATTTTATACTATTGCCAAACCTTGGATTTTGTTTTCTGGAAGGGGTAACTGCTTTCTTATGAGAAAGACTTGAAAGATATATCCCTTTAATTTTTTTTTCCCACTTCACGTTCACATGTGTTGAAACTCATTGCTTCTGGAAATGAAGATGCTCTGGTGTCAGCTGTAAAATCTGTATCTCACTTCCTCAGACAAGTGGATATTTATTGACAGGGTGTGAGAGAAAGAGAGGAGAGACTGCCTGTCCTGGAGCTAGTAACCTTGGTGAAGATGCAATGTCACAAACACCAAGCCATCATTCTCATAGATGTACAGCATATTATTTAAAGGGAAACAAATATCGGCCACTGAATGTCACTGCAAGGACACATCTTCTGCCTCTTAACTAAACTTATCAGTGCTGTGGTTTAATATGGTACCTTTTTCATCCTCCCCTCAAATTCATCTTACAGAGCAGCTCTTGACACTACCAGAGAGCAGTCAAGACTAAGATTTAGTGACGTTTGCTTCAAACAGATTTAGATTTATTGACATTTGTTGCCTGCTTCTTCGCTCAGTAACTGCACACAGGATTAATTTTAACCATTTCTTAAACTTTGAATTTTTATTTTTTTTTTCTTAAGGCAAGAAAGAAAAAAATAAAGTTCAGACACACAAATTACTGCTACTTGTGTATTTCCACTTTTAATTAGAGGACCAGAACTTTAATCACAAGACCTTAAACACATGGGCAAGGTTTTGCTGGAAGTTGGCTAAAAAAAGGCACGCACCAATCCCTTTTCAAAATTACTCTTTTCCAGTAGGGAGGGGAGGATTTATACCTCAGTGGTTTACACAAACATGTGATTAACAACTATACATGAAAATACTGCAGGAGGAAAAGAGCCTCATATTTTAATAACTACTTCAGTAGTGAAATATTGCTTGACTCATTCAGTCTTTATTTATTACTATGACCTGTACTTTATGTTAACTTCTAAACTCCCAAATTAAGACACTCTCCATGCTTCTGCTTTTCTACACAAATTGTATCTTTGTGGCTGAATAATAGAAATCTGTTTCTAATTATCTTGGTCTTAATAAATTATATGAGCTGATTGAGTTCACATTTTTCAAATCTAGAAGTGCACTCAGAACTCAACTGCACAATAGCATAAATGCTTTAGCTTGTATACAGCATAGACCCAGCCATCTCTTAGCAACTCAGAAGAAACATCTATATCTATACTTTAAAAGGATGGATAGATGAATATACTCCTAATGCTACGTAGAAGTATGAATTTGCAGTGTTCTGTAAAAGATTAACTACTAAATGAAAAAGAACTGCTAGATGTAAATTTAGAAGTCCAAAAACACCCAAGAGGCATAACTATAATTATTGCTGAGGGAAGCTGTTTAAGACTAAAAATACATTTCCATTAACAATCAAAATTAGTTTTCATTGCCTTTTTCTCAAGTTTTCAGTGAATAACCTTTGATGATAGCACATGATAATGATTCATTAGGAAAAAGAAACTAATTTGTATGTCAGAAGTATGCCTATCAAAATAAGAGTGAGAAATCATACCAGTGAAAATCAAATGCCAGAAGATGCAGAGGACAGTTTGGGGATGAATAATATTCCACAACAGAAGACTTACCATCAGAGTACATCCTGTACCTCTGCAATTATTTTTACAAAAAAATGATATTAAAATGTATTAATCAAAATAATTTATGCTTAGCTTTACAAGATATAAATCCCTCCAATTTGTGCTGTCTACTAAGTGTTATCTGAAGTGTATTTGGTGGGAAAAACACCACAGAGTACAGAAGAGCTGTAAAACATGTCTGCAGACTACACAGCAGATATACATCAGCTCAAAAGTTGGATGACAAAACGCAGGTTTTTACAGAATTTCTACATGCCAGGAAAACACACTTTAGTTTAAGGGAAAAGGCTACAGTGTATCCTTATAACAATATAAATCTCCAGAACCCTTGTGATGATATCTAATTTACGTGGCTGTCACTGGAAAATGTAGTATAGTGAATTATACACAATACTAAGCTTAATTATGAACAGTAACCTAGGAATCTTGATTAGAAATCATTTGCACACTACACTCAGAGTCTGTAAAAACAATGATGAATTTATATAACACACTACAATTCCAAATAAATTATTCCTAGAAAATCAAAAGGAAGGTATAGATTATATAAGAAATTATTTCTTAGGATCACTGCCAAATTTTAACTACACTATCAAACACAGAGTAAAAGTACTACAGTAGCAAGTCTGCTTTACATAAAAATAGCTACATAACATTCCCATCAATTCTTTCCACCTTCAGAGGTAGGCATTTATAAACTACGGGCCAGACCCCAACAAACTATGCAGAATTGCATGTACTTCATGTTCCCACTGCCACCACCATACTGTTTCGCTCTACTTAACCTACCCGAATGTAGGTTTTCAGAAGGATGTTACCACTGTGGTAGGATCCCTTTCCCAGCACACTTCAGAAACTCCCAGAAGGGCAGGTAAACATTCAGTGCACTTCTACCTTGGGTTTGCTTCAAGTTTCTCACGAAGGGTACCCCAGTTGCAGCTACATTTGTCAAATCTCAGGGCTTTCACTTCCCTTGCTGTGAAAAGGACATACAGGACTACTACACTGTGTTATAAAATATAATCAAGGAAGGTTTGAAGTGGTCACATGATCATTAAATGAAGGAGAGCCTATGACAAATAATCATTGCTAATATTAGCATTGCCTCGAGTGGACAGCAAATGTAAATAAAATAATAAATTATCACTTGCATCTTTCTATATAAGGGAAAATTTCAACATCAATTATGAAGCATTCACCATTTCCCCTAGAGAAGTCCAGTCTCTACTAGCTTCCTAAGCAAAACCGTCTTTCAGCTGAAGCGACCTCCTGAACCATACTACTTTATTTCAGAGAAAGACCTTATACTTACATGTCAAAAGAGATTAAATAAATCATGATTACAACAGTAAACATGTAAATTCTGATCAATAAGTACTTGCTGCCCCCTCCCCCCAACACTAACAGCTGCAATAAAGCTTTAAATGTAAAGCTGAGCACAACCAGCCATAAAAGTATGTAAAATAAATGAGGATAACATAATGAGGGAATCCAACATTCATCTCATAAATATAACAAAACGACCACAACTAAAATGTCAGAGAATCTAATAAATCAATATGGTAGAACAGAGCTATCTTTACGGTTAGCATACATAAAAATATATTTACATGCAGGCTTTTTTATTTTTCAGGTTTTTTAAACCAGGGATCAAACAAGAAAAATTATAAGAAACTTACTTAACTCCTTAATTACTTCATCATTCAAAATTTCGTAGTATTTTTATTTTGGTTTTCTACCCAACTGTAGAAAGCATACAAGTTCTTCCCCATAATATAACAAATTACATTATTAATTAGCATATAAAGTCAATTAAATTATGCATTCAGCCCTTTGAATGAACAATTTGGAAATACTGTGTGAAAGAATATCCCCAAGAGCAGGTGGAGAATTTTTAGAAAAGGCAGATGTTTTGAAAAGCAATTCATGACAGTGCATATTTTCTTAATATCATCTGAGAATTGATACTAAGTCTACAGGTTACACAGGTAGATTTCCTGTGCTGAAATACTAAATCTATTTTAGCTGCTATTTTGAAAACATCAAGAGTATGGATGCACAACAGCTACAATAACAAACAGAACATAGTGCAGACGCAACAAATGCCAGTTTTATTTCAAGCTCTGTCCCTGATTCACTTGGTTACAAGTTTTGAGATCCTTAAAGCTTTTTAGCACGTAAAGCACATAAACCACAAACAGCCCACAACAGTACAAGATATTACAGCACATACTAATCAAAACCTGTTCTAAGTGTCAGACCTGGATTTTTCCTTAGTCTTTTGCATTTCTTTACCATGTTGTTCCACCACCTATCTCCCATGGCACCACCATGGAGCCAAGTTTTCGTAATTCCATTAAAAGGCACAAGATGGCATTAGAACAGCTGATACAAGAAGAATGCAGGTCAACATTTTTCCCTTGGTTTGCCTACACTACTCAGAGTAATCAGCATGGAGCCAAAAGCCTTTCCACTAGGTTTGGGGACCAGTCTTAAAACAGTCACGTCTGTTGATCATCAAGATTATGCAGCATTTATAGAGATACAACACTGGTTTTATTTGAATGGCTGTGCAATCAAATACACGCCATGCTACTATAGCCAATGGCTGTTTTCAAACTCCCATTCGAACACATCTCTGAAATAAATTATATCAAAGGCAATAAACAAAAGTTTCTATACACTTAAAAGAAAGTATCTCAAAAAGCTGAGCAGGGAAAACCACACTTTCATTTTGTTGCACTTTTAAAAGTCACCAAGTAGACATTTAATCTAAACTAGAGATTAATTATTATGGCAAGAATTAAACATTAAGTCAAACAACTGAACGCTCTTTGCATTACACCTTGAAGGCCCCTCTGCTATAGCGTGAGTTCTTCAAATACTCTGTGGTTCAGCGTCACTTACTATTGCAATATAAAGAGGATTAGCACTATTAGCCATTTGTGTATCATACTAGTTAGTAATACTGTTATCAGATACTTCCACAATGTCCAAACATGGATATTATCTTTTCAATACAACTATTAAAAACTTCGAGTAAATTCCACTTTATCTGTCAATGTCTCATTAGGAAGTCAGGGAAATCTTAATCCCATAGTCGGGAATTACTTAATTGATTACTTAATCTTACTCCTATGGTGAGGAAAAAAAAAATAAATCATTTTCCCCTCTCAGCCACCATTTACTGTTGTTGACCTGAAGAGTTGTTTAGGTCTTGTCAGTCTAAATTGCCTTTCTCTCACAGAGACCACAATGGAACTATGTAAACATTTATCAAATTTGCCTTGCAACAAAAACCACTGTACAGGTTACGTAACTGTTCTTGAAGTTAGTAAGAGAATCAAATTAATCATTTTGTATCAAAGCATAAGACAGCAATTTCCTGAGGATCATCTCTTTCCTAACGAGAAACGATGAAAGCAAGTCGGAGACTGTTCAGTAGCACCCTCTACCAAATAAGACACAGGACTTAAGTGAACCAATGCAATTAAAATAAGGTACCTTCTAAAGCAACATGGGATCTAATGCTTTTTCAGGAGAGACACAACTTTGCTTCTTTTGATTGTTAACTCACATACAGGTCTGTAAAATATGAACACGAGTTCATCTAAAGTACATCTAACTAAAGGGAAATCTTCATAGCAGGCCACTGCACTCAAAACTAATGACACTGACAATCAAACATAAGAAATGCTGACACCAGACCACTTCGGAGACGTAAAAGTGGCATCTATAACGATGCCTTGACATTTTCAATCAGTTACTTGGAGTGCTCCCTACACTCCTTCATTGCTACTTAATACTGACATACGAATCAAATACCTTTGTCCAAGCAAATCTAATGCAACTTAAGTTTATTTTTACAATAACAAACTCAATTACAACAGTAATTGCTCATGCACAGTTGTTTGCGTTTTCTCATCAAAGAGCTTTTTTCTGCTCTAACAGCCCTTAGTCATCACTCGATTATAAATAATCATCATAGAAACATATTGGTAAACCTGAAAGCACAAATGTCAAAGATAGCCTGCCCACCACTGAAGTTTGCAGACAAATTCATAAGTTATATGAATTTCAACTAATACATATTCTAAAAGCATTCATTTTCATTTAGCAATGTGTAACGTACTTAAGCAAACACTGCATACAATAACCACTTAAAACCATTAGTTCATGTAAGTAGATAAAAAAGTTTTTACTATGCCTGCTAATAACTTCACTCCATACTTCACCCAATTTATTTTGTTTTGGCTGAGAACAGTGAAAACTGTTTCTAATTTCCATGAGAGGAGAAGGAAGTCCTTTGAAAAATTCAATGGCTTCATGCAGACTGTTCTCCTTCACATTTTTAACTCAAAGAAAAGGATTTATTCTCTTTAGAGCCTCCACTGCTCACGTCTCAAAACTTTTGGAGAGAGAATATTACTTTTTGCACCAGTAGTTTAACGGTACTGCTGTTTCCAACAATTGTATCTAAATGCTTTAATCTCTTGCATTTTTAGGGGGTGGAGATGTTGTAAATGGTATACTTAAGGATGCAGTGGAAATGCAGAGCTTTTCAGTTGATCCATAGTATTGAAGGTATGTCTCAACAAGCATACAAGTTACAAGGCACCAGAAATTAAAGCACCACCATATGACAAACCAACCTTTACATGTATTTGGATTTTAAATTTAATAAATATTTGCAAACTGATTAAACAGTCCTGTCTATTAGCCAATCTGTCTGGTCTACAGTAATTCTAGTCTCATTTGGACAGTTTATGAACTCAACAAATTCCTGGAATGAGGAATATTTTAGCATTTTTAAGTTGTATTGATTAACCAGAAGTGTTTATTAACACTGCCTATGAAATGAGAATTAATGTGCAAATATAACATGAGAAAGTCTAGTTTTCAGAAGTGCAAACTCCAGTTTCATTGCTTTGCATTTTGATGCTCTTTCAATGCACACAAACAGCTAAAAACCATAAAAGAACCTACGAAGTTACTAGGCATGTTTATAAGCAGAAGATCCACCACGCTGAACTGCAAATGAAAATTACCATTTTTACTGACATTGTTTTTTAAAAGGAAGAAAATACATGTATGTATAAATAAAACAGGTATGTATAAACAAATAAAGTCAGGAGTGTAGAATATTGTAGTTTAAATTATTTTTAAATGTCAAAACATTTGTGGCAAACTGGGAGACCGTTCAACTCTCTTTCCCATCCACTTTTTCCATAGATAATATGCATATGTAAGCAGAGTTATATAGGCACAAGGAATCATAGTATATGTTTTATAATGCCTTAGCAGAAAATAAACTGAAGTCACATCTTTTGTGCAAAGAGCTAGAAATCCCACAGAATACATATTTATATGTCTTGCTCTCTCCACAATTGGTTCTCTAGTGCACAGATCATATATTGACATAAAATCAGATAAGCCGTGAGGTAAGAGCTGGTACCAAGTCTAACCTTCCACCACACTCTACTTTTATATACCTCATTCATATATATTTTCCTAAATATATAGAATCATAGAATGGTTCAGCTTGGAAAGGACTGTCAGATCACCTAGTTCTAACCCCCTTGCCATGGTCAGGGACACCTCACACTAGACCAGATTGCTCTAAGCCCCATCCAGCATGGCCTTGAACACTGCCAGGGATGGGGCACCCACAATTTCTCTGGGTAACGTGTTTCAGTGCCTCCCCACCTTCATAGTAAAGAATTTCTTCCTTATATCCAACTTAAATATCCTCTGTTTAAGTTTGAACCCATTAACCTTTGTCCTATCACTACAGTCCACACACACTTTTCTCCCTGTTTTTCTCTGTTGTATACAGTTATTTGGGGGGGGGGGGGGGGCTAACCCTTTCCTTTCTGTTGTTCTCGCATACCTCTTACAATGTGTTTTCCCTATCAACATCTATAATCAATTTAGATCAAAGAAAACATGAAAAGCTAGAACTATAAACTAACATCCTAGACAGTAATGCCATTGTTCTACATTTTCCAAGGAAAGTCCTGTGACCATTCTTGTTCTTTCTGATTCCAAGCAAGTCTACTTGTATTTCATTACATGACTGGTGGTATGAATGAAGACACATTTTGCACACCATCAGATGATACACGTGAGGAAGTTCCAGCACAACAAAGAAAACTAAGATATTGTGCAAGGAGTTCAATTCAATTCAATTACTTTAGAGAAAGCATGGTCTTTAAAAAAAAAAAAAAAAATCCACAACAAAAAACCAACAACCAAACATATATAAGTCTTCATATATAAATATACACACATATAAAAATGTATACACATAAATAGAAATAAACTACTACATAAATATGTATATATTTTCTGCAAGAATCGTTTACCTGCCATTCCAAATCCTTGCTGTACATTGCTTATACAAAAGCATAGTGCAATTCTGAACTAGACTGCATACCCATTTTTTTCTTGCTCCAGACCTTTTTATTAAAAAATTTCTTATTGCCATGTAATTATACCTAGCTAATAAATGAGAATCACCTCGAGCCCAAACTGACTGCAGGAACCCTGACTAACAAGAACAGTAGGTTTAGCTTCAGACTGACCAATGTGTAAGGCACAGCTATTATTCTGACTAAATAATTTTCTTACAGCAGTATGTACTGCTTTCATTAATCCACACTTTTGGGTGCACTTTCTGCTTTTCAGCAGTCATACTACAAAAGGTGGGTTACTTAAGAAACAATTAGGTGCGTATACAAAACAATTTGCAGGCAGTCTTACTCTTTCAGCTTCCTAAGTGAAGTGCCTTTCAAGGCTGATTTATAACACTGTCGTCTTCAGGAGGCAAAATAATTAATAGGAGCATGGACTTCTAATTTCAGTGGCTTCCAGAGAAAGTGGATTTCATTTGATTTATGATGGCCGGTGACTTTGCATTTTATCAGTTCATTCACTCATTATTTATGCTGATGACCAATTTCAATGGGTCGCTATCATCTAACTCACTACTAATCAAAGAGAATTAGGGTTCACTGCATTATTTAGAAGCCACTAATTTATCTTCAGAACAAGTATCGAGAATAGTTTGGGGCCTTCTACACTAAAAAGAAGCACAGCTGGCAAAGTCACAGCATTTGGTGTTACAAATGAATGTCATAGGGGCTACTTGCAAGAACTACTACTTTTTACAGAAGTTTTAAAATGGGCAGACTGTATGACAGAAAATAAATATGAAACATTGAAACAATAAAACAAAAGACTTTCCATCTGACCTCCTATGTCAAAATATTTAAAATATGTGTTTTCCATTCCCTCTCCAAACAATTCAAAGATGCTTTATTTAAAAAATTCTCTCTCTGCTAACAAAATGGAAATCTTTGCACCAAAACAATCTTACTTGGCACATTTCTCATTTTAAAACCATTTGAATGTATTCTAGACACAAGAAAATAGATCAGTCTGAAACTTAAACATACAAAAATAGAGTTCTATCAGCAAGTAATAATACCAAATCATATCCAATCATTTAAAAAAAAAAAAAAAAAGAAAAAGAAAATCCTCCCATAAGGAAGGGAAAAAAAAAGAAAATTAGTTGCTTATTTTGCTCTTGGTGAACAGAGCACAAAACCCTCATTTCAATATTTTTACACCTTTGCACTTTGACATGCATTTATCCTCCGATTTCCTGAGGGCTTTCTATGCAGCCCACCTTGTGCAAATCACTTCAAACTGGATTTTGATCTTTTGGCATAGGTGCATGACCTTTATGAAACTCAGGTGAAGCACACAGCCAGTAATTTCCCAGAACAGCACCGCCACAAACCAAGTAATAGTTTTGGACCTCCTCCTGGCACAGCAATAGTCTCTGCCTTGTTTTACCCAAATTTTAAATGCTAAGCATAGGTAGGGGGAAAGAAATAAGCCATTAAACGTAGAGAGATACAGAAAACGACGATTCTTTGGGGCCTCCACCCACACCCATGGCAGCCTTCCTGAAAATATCACCCATCCCTCCTCAAAGAACCTGAAGTTAAAATGTGCAAAATGAAAGATGTTAAGGCATACTCCCAATATCCCCCTAGCAAGAAGAAAAACTGCCACCTCTCAAGCCAAAGGAGTGGACCAACATCAGCATTTGTCACTGCTATTACTCTCTCTCCATGTGCAGGTGTGGTGTCAAAAGATGGGAAAATGATGAGCCTTCAGAAGTTTGTAATTTTTCCCCTCTGTGTGTTAAGGGACATGAAACAGACCTGAGCTGCTGCTGCTGCCTTCTTGCCTGAAGCCCCGCTGGCCATGAGGTACCTCAGTGGGCCCTGGTGGCCTTGCCCCTGCCCGCAGCCACCCTTCCACTGACAGGAAGCCTGACAAGGGACAGCCAGCATTGTAAACGAACCCACTGCCTTGTGCTGCCCCAGATCCCCTGAGGAAACTGCCCACATGGGGCTGGTGGTGGCAGCCGAAAAAAACCCACCACTCAAAATGCCCCTGCAGGCACAGCTCCTCATGCTGCTGCTACATCTACCTGAGCTACACATGGGTTCAACTGGGGCTTTGGCAGTGTCTTCCGAAAAGAAAGTAGTGTTTAATGTGGCAAACAAACCATCACCCTCCTTCCAAAAAACTTAACACATTAACATTGTGGTATTTCAAAACATGTATTTTACACGCACTTAAAAGACTCTCCTCTCCTTAAAGACTGCCATTTACAGAAGCTGTTTAGCAGTAATTTCTCTACAATTTTAAATAATTTTTAAAAAAATATTTTCAAATAAAGTGTTCATTTCTGGAGTGCCCCCACGCTATCTAAATTGGAGGTTTTATTTCAAGCACATACATACGCCCTACTGCCTGCGAAGGGTGATTCCCATATATGTTTGCCCATAGTCTGAGGTCAAGCCGCTGGGATATTAAAAATAGAAAAGTAAAAGCTGAATAACCGTATTACCACATGACACCAAGGCAAGAATCTAGAAGGAAAGAATTAGGAAAATTATTATACAAGGCTACCATTTTATTGGATGAAACCAGCATTTTTGTTGCCAAACAATAATTACAAACTGAAACGACTAAGTAGCCATTCAGATTAGCGTTCATCAGTTTTGTTCACATAAACACACACATGCTCATCATACTAATGATCTGAAATAAAACCCATGACTTGGCATAGTTTTCTGCACCATAACACAATTTACATTTCATTGCTAGTAAAATCAAGCTGAAACACAGCAAAACAGTTTGTCTTTACACTTCCTTGCTGTCAATAAGCATTAAAAGGATTTTTCTCGAATAATCATTTACACCCAACTTACCAAAATTCAGTCACTTCTAACTGTCTTATAAAAAACTGCCTGTACACTAAAACCTCTTAGGACTATTCAAATTTCTGCATTTATAACAGTGAGGATATAATATTTTTTCCTAACCTATGCATTTTTACAAAACAGGATGTACATTAATGAAATATACAAATAGGCTTTTTTTTTTTTTTTTTAAATGGAAGTTGAAAAATGGAAGTCTTCAGTCTCATTTACAGTACACCGAATCCTTACAAGACAGTATTATGAAAAACATTCTCATGCACATAGTTCTCCTTGCAGGAGACAAAGAGAAGGATTTTCTGTTCAGTTGTTTGCTTTCAAATTTTCAGCTTGCAAATGAAATTCAAAAATGTTCTAAAACATATAAAACTGCTTACACACTTCAGAAACCCACTTCTATTGCCAGCACTAGGCCAACATTCAGCCTGGATGAAAAAAAAACCTTAATCTACAGCAATTAGTTAATATAGTGGATACTAGTCCTAATGTGAAAATGGCAGGACAGTAAAAGATCAGGATCTTAATAGCATTTGCATCACATGCTTATTACATAAAAGAAGTTTAATTAATCTGCCACAAATATTGAGCAAGTGAAGTCTCCTCAATCTCTCATTTGGACAGACAATATAAAAAGGTAATTTATAATTTATGAAAATCCTGAGTGAAACTCTCAAGCAGACCTATTTAATCCACAAACCTAAAAAAAAATAAAAATAAATAAAAAAAGAAAGAAAAAAAGAAACACCCAAAAAACATCAAATAAAAAAAACCCACACTAGTTCTCCAGTAAACTAAATTCTTTAATGCACAAAGAACAACAGTGCAAGAAAAAGGTGTGGAAAAAGCTGGTGAAAATGGGGAAAATACCTACATGAATATGTCCACTAAGACCAAGAACTGAATTACATATCATTAAAAACAGTAACATATAGGGAAAATGCTCCAAAGATTAGTTTACTTCAACTGTGGCAGCAAAATACATGAGCATTTGCAAGGCCCTTAGTCCAGGAAAAAAAATATTTATCATCCTCGAATTGCCATATATACTTTGCCTGTGTCTCAAAGCCTGTGTCTTACTGAAGTAAAAGATCCACACAAACTACAACAGGGTAATCTCAGCAAAAGCAACAAGTTTTATACGAGACAACAAATCTGCTACGTATTCAGGAAAGGGATATGCTTCAAGACTGAAATCCATCTCTCACCTTTGCCATTGTACAGTAGTATGATCTCCAAACTCTATAGAGTAGATATACATACCTGAAGTTATTGTTTGCAATCAGTTGCAAAACTCCCCATTTAATAATAATACTTTAAAAAAAAAAAAAACCTTAAAAAAAAAAAAAAAAAAAAAAAAAAAACCCAACCAAAAAACGGCATTTGAAGAGTTTTAAAGAAGGGGGTGCAGTTGGGGAGGAATGTATCCACAAAAGAAACAAAAAGCTGCTTCACAAAAGAAGTCTCCCTTTTTCACTCAATGTGGCACATTCTTAGAAAAAATTTAAAAACAATTCTCTGATTTAGATTCTTTCTAAAAACATTTTTTATTAATTATACATTTTTCAATGCTATGAATTAGCATTGAAAATTCACTTTTTATATTTTTCTTTCTAAACAGCTAGAGACATTTTGCATTCCCAACAATTGAACAAATAGATTTTTAGACTCCAATATGACCTCTCCAAGCAAGCAGCTGTAAAACATCCATTGTTCATAAAATCCTGCATATATACATCCCCAAGTCTCCCCACTTCCATTCAATATACATGAAAATGCAATTTACTGTACGTCAAATGAAAAATGCAGTTTTCAAATGCATGACAACAGGTGCTAGTTAAATGATCAGACACTATTTGTTACCTAGTCTCTTACTCTCATTTGCAGCATGATAAATTGCATTTTAGCAGAGTACTGCGATCTAAGGGGTCTTGACATGCTTTTATTGATTTGCATAGGTTATATGCATGTATTCCTGTTTGTAGCCAAATAGTGCCACAAGTAAATTCAAGTCATCGTGCCTCTGTTTCAAGAAAATTGCAGTCATCACAGGGGAGCCAAGATGGAGTGAGGTTGGGTAAAAGAGACACATGCAGCCCATTGGAATCTTAGAACCTCTATTAAGATTTATAGGCTGCAGGATTCTTCTGGGCTTCAACATTATTCTTAGTAAACCCTTTCTGTCTTCAGTTGTTTATAAAAACTGGCAGCTTTAGCAAAGACAGAAGCTTATGTTGTAGGTAGCACAATTTAACATAATAGTGATAACCTGTCCTCCACATATTCTGATACTGATTTTGAAAGAGAAACAGTGCCTATCCTTGATTCCTTTTACCACAATTTGAAAGGTTTTCTTATTACTAAATAGTAAGCTTCTCACCCGCATTTACATAACAGCTTGTGGCCCCCATTAGTTAAGGTTAGTTAATATATCTGCTCTCCCTTACCTCTTCTGAAGTCAGCCACTATCATTATTCTCCTCTTAACAAAAAGAAAAGAACTCTGCATAAAAACTTTCTTATTCCTACAAGATTAAAATAACAGATCTAGAATTAGAAATTAAAACTTCCATGCTAGCATTTTCTTCAGGCTGGGAAAGATGTGATCTACCATCACCACGTTTGCATGTAATTCCCCTAGTTTAGTATCAGAACACGCACACATGCCAGCACTCACCCCATTAACTAGTGGGAAAGCTGCTGGAACATACAAAATACCCCCATGCAGGAAGATTATCTCTATGCATGCACACACATCATTTTGTATCACAAATGTTGGAGCTGGCATGCAATGTTCAGACTAGTGTCAACCTATACAGGATACTGATCCAATCATTGCCTTGTAAATTTGCACATTACTGATAAAGGTTCAGGTTACTTGGGGAACTGTTAATCTATCAGAAAAAGGATTTAGGCTTGACAGGCATACTTACACCTCAGAGTATTCAAGGAACTCTTATTTGTATGTTATTTCAGTACTTAAAATATATTGAAGAACTGCTTGGCATTAACCGTGATGGAATTCAAGAATTGTATTCTCCTCTCTGTCTATATCACAAACCCTAAAGCCAATCAAGATTAACCTAATCGTAAATTTAAGCTCTAAAAAACGTCTACACAACAAATATCAGGGAAAACCTTATGGGGATAAAATTAGGGCAGTACAAAATGCAGCATCACAGAAAACACCCTGATTTGACAAAGACACTTCCATTCATGTGTTACTAACTAAAACTATTGCATGTGGGCCTCAACTAACACCTGAAATAATTGCTCACATTATCAATTTTATTTCCCTGCAAGTTTCTCAGTTTATGAAGATTCTATTGTATATGTTTCAACAAAGAATAAACTACAGACTGTGTTTACAGAGAGTATAAAATTGAATGAATCAGCACATCAAGATGCATGCTGAAAACATTTTTTCTTACTGTCCACCCAGCACATGTTTCCATAGAGTTTACAAGATGAAAATAATGTACTGAGGCTGAGGCACTACGTGGCAAGAGATATACCTGATTTACACTGAAACTGGGAACTTATTATTGAATATAATATATATATTTTTTTTAAATTAAGTCTACTTGGAAAAGCCATCATGAATAAACAACAATGCCAAATATTCTTTTAAATTACACACAGAAAGCTGTCCCCTTTGGAACATCTGTAACAGGCAAATGACTATTCCACAAATTTATAACTTCAATATTGTGTGATTTTGCAGAAGTAGTATTTAGATCATTCTGCCTAGGAGGTTCACAGTGTAGTCTGATTTGCAGGCCCACTACCTTCAGCTTCAGCTGCTCATTTATGACTCCACACTAACCCTTCAAATAGAACAACTGCTTGTGGAGTTGCATGATAACCAGTAACAGAGGAAATGAGTCAACTAAGAACTGTTTTTTTCTTAGATCATTTTTCACATGGGTCAGTTTCTGATCTGGTCCACCATTCAGCCCCTGATACAAGAAGAATGAAACAACTGAAGTGTCCTACAGTCAGTGGAAGTGTAGGAACAAATGGTAAGGACTATGTAAGGTGGCACTGCTCATCTGATTGCTGCTTATTAATTTACAGTCTCAGTCAGAACACAGAAAAACATTTCACATGGAATAAAAAGCTTAAAAGCGCAGCTGTGAATCAGGAGAAAAACAATGAGCAAAGAAAGAAGGGAGAGCAAAAGTAAATTGTGCAACACCACAATTATAGGCCACTGTCAAATCTGGTACACATCAGAAGAATTTCAAAAGGATATTTGAAGAGGTAAAACTGAGGTGGCTTGCTAGATGCTTTTGGAAAAGCAAAAGAGGCAGCACAGCAAAAAGAACATGTTCTACCTTATAAACATATATTTTATACAAAATGCTTTAATACTTAGCACTGAATTTATATGGATATATGTTTTCAGAGGAGAAGACCTTGTGAAAATACAGGCACAGCCATTTTTACCTGACTTTAAATTCCATTTAGAATACCAACACTTAAAGGCTGGAGAATCACAGGAATGTCTAAGCAGAGCTGGCTCCCACAAGCAGACACAGGATAAACAATTTGCGAAGTATCAGAACAAAAATACTGTCAATTTGCCCAATAATATTCAAAAGCTGCTTAAAGCAAATTTATCAACTTGAGCTGCTGCAATTCAGTTGCTTCAAGTCACTTAGTTTCAGAGAGAGAGAAAGCAAAACATCTACACCACCCTGAATGAATTCTTGCCTCCTCACTTTCAACCTTAAAACCCTTCTTTACTTAAGTTTCGTAAAATGGTACAGAGCCTAAAAAACAATCTTGCATATTACTACTCTGTCAGTGAAAAAAAAATGCTACCTTACAGTATATCGCTATCGCCCCAACTTAGCCTGTTGGGCTCATTCTCTAGCACCAAGTGCATATTCACACGCAGCCTGTAACAACAGGCCTACATTCTCAACTTGCCAAAGGTTTTGCCTATTGAAGCAAAATTTTAGAAATAGGTCATAATTCAAAACACATGACATTTTACTCAGGTCACTGACAAAGGATGGTATTCAAGAAGAACATCCACCAGCCCCCAAGCCTACAAATATTCCTTCTCTCCAGATATAAAAGATCAGTTTGCAAGTCCTTCCCAGCCAGAGGACTAAAAATATGCTAGTAGAAGTGGCCACAAGCACAGCACACTACCACAGTCAAAGTCTCTTTTTAGGAAAGAAATTAAGCACAACAACTGGCATAGCCCAGCAATCTGACTAGGCAATAATAGTTACTTAAAATCAAAGAACACAAAGGTACAACATTAACAAGTACACCAGCTGATCTCTCTTTAAAGATAAAAATCTTCAAGCTAAAAAGAATCTATGACAGTTTTTCCCATAACTGAGCAATTAAGAAAAAAAAAAAAAACAAACAAAAAAAACCCCCACCCAAACCCTGTGTACCTTGCAAAAGACAAATAGTTTGGAAAATAAAAATGGGAACAGGACAGGACAAGGAGGGGATGGAGTGGAGAAAGAAAAGTGGTTGTAGAAGTTCTATATTGCAAAATCCTGACGTCTGCAGAACCAAAAAGAGCTCTTGGGATTTCTGCTAAAGACCTTGCCTCTAGTACATATCACCTATTTGTATTAACTTCAGAAAAGACATGAAAGATTGTTCAGTTTCTCCCTAATGAGAAGAATTTAACATGGTTGGCATAACATTCCATAATAATATTTCTATGCCATATCTTCACTAACACTTCAAAAGCCATTAAAAATTTAACAAAGAAAATTATAATTAATATTACAAAACAGAGATGAACAAATTAGAGTAAGTGGCACTATCAAGTTACTGTTTTTCTTTTGTTTTTCTTTTTGTCCTTCTACTCTGTGGAGAGATAATTAAGATGCTTGACTTACTACTAATTTGCCAGTGCAAAATATATGAAAGAGGATCATTTCCATTCTGGGACATGTCTATAGACGCGAAGTATGGCTTTACACGGAGAAACATACGACTGATCACTCTATCACCTTTCATGGTTATGGTACTTCAAAATCATGTTTTTCCTCAATTTTTGCTCTCTCCTGCCTTTGTTTCAAGGTCATCTTCCTGCAACTTTCACTTAACCTGTAGTTCTGGAAACATTTTTCTGTACTTGTTTCTGTACTTTCACTCATGTGAAGAGTTTGAACACACTTGTTGTGCAAGGCTAAGCACACAAAAGAAAATTCCCAGGAACCTAGCAGGAACTTCAGGAGTAGAGCGGATGCCTAGCTCATGCAAATACATGGGAAAACCTTTAAGCACCATCTTGTTTATAAGAGCACATCTACAGCTGTGAAATGCTGCACTCGTTCTCACATAAATTACTAATAATTAACATGAACTAGTACATTAAAAAAACCCACCTTTGATAATTTAAGAATAAGTATTTCATAGATGTAGATGACCACAACAAAGGCAGCTCTCCATCATGAAAAGAAGGTTGTTAGGCACTTGTAAAAGTAGTCTCGAAAGATACCTGAATGTAACAGTTCATCATGCAGAAGGAAGTATAAAGAAGCTCAGAAGAACTTGAAAAGAGTGTGGTAAAGATAAAATGCACTACTCCAAACCTTACAGGCATCAGGAATTAACATCTGATGCAGAGATATAGTTTGCAATTAACATCCAAGAAAAAAAATCAGAAATTCCTGGAATGATGACAATATATAAAGGCATTTTCTCACAAGAATAGAGAAGCAACAAATCAGCATTAGCTTTTACACCATCAAAAAGCTTAATTCCACAGATCAAACAGATTTTCAGGGCATCCTTTCCACATTCAAACCTTTATATTGGGAACCTTGTCAAATAAAGGCTCTCAGAGAGTAAAGAAAGTAACCATGTTAAACCATATGTGCAAGCTCATGAGGTTGACATGCTATCACCATGTGTAAACAGTAAATCTATCTGCATTTTAGTAGCCCTCTATCAAAACCCTACTCCCGCTGGAAAAAGTGTGTTCAGCAGTATTATAGCACATACACTTTGTTTGCGCTTATTAAATAAAAAGAAAGGATCACCTTCAACCATATTAATGATGGACTGGTGGATGAAGGATGTCTGCGAAAATTCACAACATCTGTTTGCTCCACTCTCTTCTCAGCGTGCTGCACCTATTCCTCATGTTTAATGATGCTCATCCACTCTGCAAGTTTTACGAACAAATGTGTGTTTAGCCACATTCATCATTCTGAATGAGCGTTCTTGATGAAGCATCCACTGGCCTGTTTCGCTCTTTCTGCTACACTTTAACAAATGACAACTGCTCTACGTATTTTTCATTTGTTAAAAATAAAAAGCTAAGTGAAGAATAGGCCCAGCAAATTTTTCTTTTACTCTTCTAGTAACTTTACTAGAAAACGGAATACTACATGCATTTAAACTGTATACAAGTTCACATGCATAAATCTAAATGGTGCATACAGATGTATGGTATTTTCAAAACACTACACAGCAGAATACAGTGTTTCAATAGCATATCAGAAAAACATTCTATCCCATACCAATAGGAGTAGTTCAATCTTCTCATGAAAGTGATGTATTATGTCACGGTACCATCAGGTAGGGGCCTGATTCTGTGATGTACAGAATGACTGCACGAGACACTTGGCACCATTTGGTACCAGGCCAGCAATACATCACAGCGGACATCTGCCCTCTATTTTCCAGCTTTCCTCCTTTAAAGCACACCAATGAAAAGCTTTCCTTTAAAAGAAAAGACATGTTTCTCAGAAAACTTGCTTGCTGTAAATGCCATCCTAGGAATGAATTAAACTGTAAATAACAATGTGTGTCAAAGGCATGACATTTTATCAATTAGAAAAATGGACTATAAGGAATATTAGCAAGTAACCAGAGCTGAAGAATGAAATCTAATACAAATAGAGTGCTCAGAAAATTTTAAATATGGAACATTTTCAGAGATTATCTTTCAGAATTTAGAGTAATTCACAATTTTCATTTGAGTCACTACACAGAAAAATTAAAATGTTCATCCCAATACTGATTTTCCTAAACATGTCTTTATGAGATTACTGATGCAGCACACAGTGGAACCTTCTCAGGATCATCTTCTGCTAGTATTTTCTACATTTCCCAAAACTATATAGATTAAATGAGGTTTTTGTGAAGGCATTCTACCACTGCTTAATGGTATTTCTGAGCTTTACTGACCGAGTCTTTGTGGGCCCCTTCTGTGTCTGTATTGGTTGTCTGGGTTCATCTGTATTAGTTATATCCAGGAGGCCCATAGGCGCATCGGATGAAGCATGTCACATTCTAGAATATGAATGACCTTTGTTATGAAGAATGTTTATTGCAAGACAGGCATCTAAGATACAGGCAAGTATTTTGATTCTTGTTTTCATATTACCCTTTTAATAACTAGGTTAGGGATAAAAGTGGATCCTGTAAAAGGACCTTACAAAGTTTGCATAGGTTGCCTTCCAAGAAGTTCTACAACAATTTTCCTTGAATAACGTACTTTGTGATAGTTCACCATGAAATTATTATGGACCAAAAGCAGTGAGGGAGGAAGTTGTGACTTCTATGTATAAAAAAAAGAAATCCTAAAATAACTATGCCCAGGTGTCCTGGGCTCAGCACTTAAACCACGACACCAAGCCAAAAAATGCATGACAATTCAGTAAAAAGTTATAATTGAGTGAGTAGTAGGATGCAGAATCAAATGTAGAATTTCTCAGCTATCAAAACAGTTTTAAAAAACTGTACTGCCTATAAATCTTTTAAAGCCAACCAACACACATAATGATGCAAATAATTCCTTGCTAAAACAGATAAAAATTCTCCATTAAAACCTCTCTCTTTCAATAAATGAATACTGGCATATACTAATAAGGTCACCGAGAATAGCATTCCTCCTAACACAAATAGTCTTACACTATATGCTAAATTACATCAATTCCTTAAACTTAGAAACTAGCTAATGTTCAGGCAACGAACGAAGTGGACCAATTATCAGAATCCAAACTTCCACTCCAACCTGGGAGTGACAGCGTAGCATTATAGTGACATACAACTCTACAAAAGTAAATCCTACAATAATGGTCGGTTGTTCAGTGGAATTCTACATTATCCTGTTTCTGAAACTCTACATGTAAGTTAGAAGGCATCAAAATATTAAATAAATAAAAACTAAAACCTTTACAAATTATATCCTGCTTTTTCAATAGTTTAATGTAAAAACCTCATCTGAAGTCACTAAGTCGGAGGTATTCACCGGCAAACTTACCGCAAACCAGCTTTTTGTTGCTAAGTTCTGTTCCATATCAAAAATGCATGAAATTATGGAATACAGATGAAAATGCACTCAAATTCAAAAAAAGTTATCATGAATAAGCATGCAATGGTCTACCCTTTCACAAATTAGTACAATGTAAAATGAAGATCAGGAATTCCAAAAATCAAATTTTTCGACAAAGTTTAATAAGAACTTCCTGTGATGTCTCAACACTGATAAAAAGAAAGTCAGAGGACAGAACTGTATAGTAAGTCAAATGAAATACACAAAACCAGAATTGCTAAAATTTAATAGAAATTGCAACAAATGTCTATTCGGGATCCTCTGAGGTATGAGTACTCAAAGAATCTATTATTATGCTTAACAGAAAATAGTCCATAACGAATTTATATGCTAGATAGAAAATATTCCTCTTCAGATTGTCTACAATGAACACTGTAAAAGAACTGATAGCAGATGCACATTTTTGTTATAAAATGGAATTTGTAATTATAATAAATATACAAATTATTAGTTCCTTAAAAATAGTGCCTCTGATCATCATATTTCAGAAATTAGGTCCCACAGAGGATTTTCTTTTAATATAAAAAAATTAATTTACATTTTTTGCTACAAATGCTTTTTTCTCTACTGTAAAACAGATCTATATCTGAAAATGGAAGAAAGGATTTATGAAAAAATAAACTCAAGGGGATCATTACAGAAACAAAACCTAATTTTCTACTAGAATTGTAAAGTGTATTTGCAATAGGTGTTTAAGAATACAGCTGCAAAACACACAAAACTTACAAATGAATGGGATTTAATAGAACTGCAATAATTTAAATGACATACTCATTTAAGTGACACTGATTAAGCTGGGGGGGACCTTTTGATAATTTAAAATTAGAGTTAAAATTTATACATGTATTTTGTACTTTGTAGATACACAGCCATCACACATTCTCATGACATACGCATGCACACAGTTTATTAGACTTCCTGAATTAAATCTGTAGACATAATTAATCACTTGACCAAAAAAAAGGGGAAAAGAACAATACTGAAAGCAACAACTACAATTCAATACCTCCATAAACAAGAGAAACTGAAAACCAGGATGATAGTGCTCTCACCCCTGCAGAATAGCAGCAAGCACCATGAGTACTCATTCCTACCAGAATTAGAGAGTAGCAGTGTACTTTGCAAGTGGTCCCAACAAGTCCACAAATGTCAGTGCATCCTTCTATGACTGGTAAGGGAGGGTACAGAACTTGCAAGGCAGGTACAGTCTAAGACATACGTTAACTCAAACTGTACAATAGGTCTCAAGAAACACATCACAGTACTGTTGAGAAAATTGGTGCACAAATAACCCATAGATTTCTGCAAATTACTCTGACAAAAATAAGTCCAAGCATATCTGACAGTAAAATTACACTCTCCTCTGCACCAGTATCCCTTAAGTAATCCCCCTTTTCTCCCCGTCCCAAATGTTAAATTCTCTTAGCTTTATAACAAATCAAAGCTAAAAGCTGTACACTGGCAGTAAAGCACTTCTTCTCATCTTACATAAATTTTATTTCTTCTCAATAGCATCGTGTGGTATATTTAATGAAAATTATGAAAAGCATCACGAAGAAACAAGATGCAAATGATACAACAATTCAAAGCATCTGAAGGGCACGGTTCCTACTATCTGCAAGAACATCACACAATTCCTTCCTCTATTGCAGGTTGAGTTCATGCTTTTCCACAGAACAACAAGGCTTGTGAGCTATGGGGGTTAATATTTTAGACCCTTACAAATATGATTATATCAGCTGAAAGCAATGCTAAGTCACTCATTAAATACTAAAGATCAACACCTAGGACAAGATCTAACTTCTTCAACAAAGGTCTTGTCTTAAGCCTTGCCTTTGTTTTTCTATGGACTGAATCAGAAGTTCTATACCATGACTGTCTTTTTGCTTTTTCCCCTCCTAGGTATGATCTTATCCAGCAATGAAGGCTGCTCATAGTTTCATATTTATCTGCAGAATCAATCTGACACATAGTAATCTTGCACACAGAAATGTGAGTGGGGACAGAATGTGGTAAGGGAGAAGGTGGAAGAACTGCTGACAGAGAATATTTGTGCTGACTTCAACATACACTTCAAAAAACAGTTTATATATCCAAATAACTTAATTCTACTGTTTTCCACTGGGGAAAATTCCATATCCTAAAACGGATTCTTTAAACTTTTCTCCTCCTTATAGCCAGCTATAATTTTAATCCAAATGCTGCTTTTTATATTTTTGCTTTATCCTTTTAAAAAGTTCCTCCCTTGTATTTGTAACTGCACTTCCTGTCTTTCTCCATGTACCCTCAAACACTCTTGAGGTCTCTTTCCAAAAAATGCATCATGAACCAAGTAATAGAGTGGATATGTTAAAAATAAATATAAAACAAACAAAACAAAACCAAAAAACTACAATTTGCCTGTATATAGTTCCCAAAATTTCACTGTACGTGACAGGTTTCATCTAATTTTATGTCTCTTACCATCATCACATACACTTCTTCCCATAACTGCTTTCTAGCTTCTTATCTCTATATCGAGACTAAGTGTGCGAGACTGTTTAGGAGCCTCTCTCTGATGTGATAGCTGGAATTTCACCAAGTGAAAATCCTCTGGTTTCTCCCAGGTTCATTTTAGTCTTTACCAATCTCTTTGTGTCATTGCCCTACCTCCCCCAGTGATCAGGATTCTTCCAGTTTTGTATCTTATAAACAGCATGCTCCTTCCTTCCACACCAAGGCGTACAGGCAGCTTGTCAAAGGCCCCCAGACATACTGAAAAATCTGGACCAACTCCATTTATTTATATAACTGTGAAAAAGTAATAAATGAAATTGTCTTTGGTACTGGGATTTGGCAGTGGGATAGTAAAACACTCGTAACAGGAGAATATATAGCAAATTAGCTTTGGCTGGTTTGAACAATATAAAAGTGAACCCACAAAAAACTTCAGAAACTCAGACTGAGAGACTAAGTGTTTTGTCCCAGTGACAAGAGGCAAATCTGGCTTTATGAGAAGGGTTTTCCATCCAGTATTCAGTGTTTTCTGCCTTAAGCCCATGAGTTCCCCACTGATCTGAAAAAATATTGAAACTACAAATGCATGCTGTTAAGAAATGCATTTGTCATTTAGGAAGTGCCAAATTAAGACTGTCCTGTGCAAGTTTAATGCAGTCTCCTAGTATATATTCAACATACTGCAATAACACAGTCCTCCCAAAGGTTTTGATTCAGACTCCTCCATAAAATCTGTGACAATATGCAGGAAACAGGACCATGTTTTCAGATGGGCTTGCCTTTCAGATTTCTTAATCGCACCTGAAAAAAACACAGATGTCTGAGTGATACGTGATAGTAAAACAGATGTGGCCTAGGAAATAAAATGAAGTTAAACTGGAGGCCAAAACTGATCAGCAGTATGATATTACATTGCTTGGTACTGTTGCCCATGAACCACCTGATACCCAGCATCAACAGTGAAAAATCACATACCACAAGAAGCCTACCTACTCCATCCAGTTTAGCAGCTAAATAAAAGATAGATAACAGCAAGTTTCTAAGGACAAGATAAAACAAAGGTACCAGGTTTTATCTGGGTTCGTTGAAGATAAAGGTACTCTTAATTCTCCTCATTTTCTTGTTGATAAAACAACATCCATAAAAATAATCTCATTATCAAACACTAAACTTAGGCATTCTTTTTCTGTGACTTCAGACTTGCCTTGCCTAAGTGCAGCATTTGGCAGGACTGCCCTAACAGCCTCCAGCACTTGACAGGAGAAGACAAAAAAGATGCAGAATCATGTCAGCTTCAATCACTATCTGTTCCTATAAATATATTTCTGACAACATACATTAAAATGGCATAAATATTTTCATTGATTGCCATGCCACTTTCTTGGATGAGAAGCTTAGTAAATTTATTTCTTGTGGGGTTTGGTTGTTTTTTTTTTTAACAAACAATCAAAATTTCCAATGTGCTTAACTCAAGTTAATCTTAAAAAGGTATATTTAGATCCAAACATTACAACACTTTCAAGTTACATAGCACTTGCAAGTAATTTGAGAAGGTCCAGCAATATTCCTCTCATAAAAATTATACTATTTCCTTCAGCAGAGACCCAAAAGAAGTAGGACAATCTAAATACTCAAAACACTTACTATACTGTGAAGTTCTTCAATAATGTTATGCTTGCTAGCATTCAGAGATACTTTGTTTTCATTTAGTTTTATTGTACAGCCCTATTTTTAAAAAAGTCACCACATGAATCTAGGCTGACACATATAAATATTTTACACAGACAATAAAAGGTTGACATTAAAAGAATAAATATTGTGTGTGTTAGAACCAGCCTCTACTTTAGACACACCTGAATCACATCTTTTAAATAGGACATGTCAGCACTGTGTATCCTGACGGAATCAGACAGACCACACACCTGTCATTGACTTAACTGGGCAAGAGACATGACTGGTGCTCAGGACTTCAGCCAGAAATGCTATTATCTGGCAGTAAGAAAATCAAACTTGAAGAATGAAGTTTAGCAGAGACACTTTGCCATTGTTTGCCTGTCTCTATAAAGAAGCCATTTTATTAGTTTGAAGTGATAAAGCAAGTTTAAATATATTTGAGAAAACAACTTGAATACTAGATAGTAATTTATTCTGTTATAATTTCATAATTTCAATTTTTTTTTTATTAATCCAGCACAGATTGCAAGTGATTTTCATTACTGCAATAAATAAAGGATGGCATCATGAATTAGCAAGAATTTACAATTTTTAATGCTACTGCTGCACTATGTGAAGAGTTATATTGCACAGCTTTATTCTATGCCCATTTCTATGGTATGACACCTAAACCTTCACAATGCTACATCCGTCTTCTGAGTATATATGGCATAAGTACAACACATTCTTTTGAGATGGATTTACCACAAAGGCTGTATTATAGTTTTCTTCATAATAAAAAACTCTTCAATCATTATTTTCTCATACTTTGCGTTTCAGGTGCACACATTTTAGCTAATGTATTTACTTCTTTTTTTCTTTCATAAATTGTAATTCATGCATCTCATGTAGCAAGTAGAGCATTATATGTCCAGCGGCCCTGTGTGTCCTCCTTTTCCTCTAGGGAATTTTGCTGGGACAGAATTTGAGGACTTTTGGCTTCTAGTGAGCACCTGACCAGAACTGTTTCTGTTCTGGTAGGTTTCAGTAAGTCCATAAATCCCAGAGATGCCACCACAGAAGTACACAATTGGTGCTCTGCATGCTCAATATGTTAACTGCTTTCCAGAAGCATTAGCTCACTTTCTAATGCACTATATAGAGCAGATACACATTTATTTATTTATGAGAAATTCCAGATAAAAAGCAGAAACCCTTAATAAATATAAGGCTTGGTCTACTCCTGGCTGCTCAGATGGGACACAAGTCTGATCTGTACCTGTAATTGTTCAAGGATGTTATTTTGTAATTACAAGGTTGCTTCCTGGTTATTTTAACTTAATACACTTTGAAAAAAGAAGATTAAACTAAACTGGCAAAGACATTGATTTTGGAGTAAGAACATCTGTAGCAAAACTAATCAAGAATATAACTATATCAATACAACCACTTCAAAATTGCATTTTACTATTTTATAGATAAATTTTGTGTAGCAGAGCACTAAACAAATGTCTTAAGTGTGAAGGGGTTCCCATCTCAGCCTGTAACAGACTCAAATTCTGATTAAACATCTCTTAGGAATTCATTTCAAATCAACCCAACTATTTATTCTAGTCAAACTTCTCAGAGGAGAAAGATTAACTCATCTTATTTGCTCCCAGCATCAGATGTGGCCTTCAATCTCATATGTCATAAAGAGTTAAGAAAATTAAATTACAAAAACAAGAAGTTAGGAGGACACATGTTATCACTTGCTCCAAAGAGGTGTTATACGGCTGTATTAATATTTGTAAAGCACTTTGGATTCCCAGATAAAAGCAGCTATACACACAGGAAATAGTACTGGTAATGAAAGTTACAATCACATGGCTCTTTCTCAAGGCCCTGCTCTGGCTATAACAACTCTTGCTTGCTCTTGGCTCTCAATCAGCCAGCCTCAATACTTGAGAAACTCTTTGGGGCTCCTTGAACTAAAACGAGATACAAAAGCACATGTTAAAAAAAACAGAACATGAGAGCAAGGTGGAAATAAACAGAAAACATTGGGGAAGGAGTGAGATTGCTCTCGGTACTCCTGGCAAGAGGAAAAAAAAAAAAAAAACCCAAAAAAAACCAAAAACGGGAGAGTACTGGCATGACATGGAGAGCACAAGGCACAAACAACTCTTGGTAGGAGGGGAAACAAAGGTCCAGAGAACTCCCAGAGCGCTAAGGGATCAAAAAAAAGAACCAAAAAAGATCTCTGAGCATGAAGAATAATGGTTCGACAGGTTTGAAAAATGAGCAAACTGTCAGGTGTGGACAGAAATATGCAGAGCTGCCTGTGTAATGAGGTTGGCCTGCTGTGAAACCACAACAGCCCTAAGCATATGCGCACACACAACAGACAACTCATCCCTAGAGTAACAGCTCAGTGGCCTTAAAAACAAAAAACAAACAAAAAAACCAAACAAACAAAAACCCACAAAACAAAAAAAAAAAAAAAAAACACACACCAAACACAACCTGACAAAATTTATACTACATATCCTTTTGCAGTATTTTTTGTTGCAATATAAACACAAGATCACAAAAAGCCCTAGTTGGAAACCTGTTCCAGTAGTGAGAGAGAGTAGAAGAGAGAGACTAGCAAGAATAGCTAGTTTTGAGTTCTAAATTGCGAATTATCAGTTACAGCAGAAAATATCTCCCCACGCTCTTCTAGCTTCTTCCTATATGAGAAAAACCAACACTGGCCAGACAGATGACATTCACTTCAGTGTTCAGAAGACTTCCAGTCATCTTTCTTTAATTCTGGAAGAGTCCATAAGTATTTCTTGATATTTGCTTTTTAATTGCTGGATATGATTCTTGCAACATCAGAACATGAAGCCTTCAGAGCTAACATTAAGATCTCAAAGTGCTAGGAGCAAAGCACACAAATAGTGGGAGAAAAAGGGAGCAAATTTCTAATGCAAAGATCTGGAATCCCAACTGATAGCCCTGACTCCACAAGCACACTCATGGGCTCAGACTCCTTCCTTCTTTCATAGAGAAACAACAGCCGGATCAAAGTCAAAGACAGAAGCTCTTTTTTTGTATTCAGATTCAAAACAGAACAGCCAACATCAGAGAAGATAAAAAGAAAATATCCCAAATAAACAAGGCTAGGTTACTCCCTCCTGTGGGTTTAGGCATGCAACTTGCCAAAGAATGTTTTGAAAACACAGATGTGTTTCTCTTAATTCGCAAATAGTCAAGACAAGCTAAGTCTTAAAAGTTCAAGTATCCACAGCATCAGCAAGAGGTAGGATGGAATCCCCTCAACCTGCTAAGGTATGTGTACAAAGGAGAGCGCTGTGCCACACAAATATAAGACTAGCTTGTTTTGAATGACTAAACCACAATTTCTGTAACAATTCCACTCTGCTCTGATTTTATCTTATGATCTTCATCTTGACAGGCTGTGTCTTACTTGCATTACAGACTTTCTTAGTCACTACTGCTCAGAATGAATCTTGACACAACAGGCATACAGGAGTCTGTGCTCACACACTGCTCAACTGCCTTTTCTGGGGCAAAGATTAAATACAACAGCAGCTCCGTAGTGGAATCCGCGCAGCTGCAGCTAGGCGTCCTAACAAAACTTGCAGGAGAGCTCCCCATGCTTCAACACAAACCAGGCAGCCTAAGCCACTCTACCAAAACAGAAGACCCACTGAATTGGTAGGCTATATAGCCAACTTTCTTCCACAGCCCAGCCAAAACCACCTCTCAAAAACACATGAAAAGGACAGTAGGAAGCCAATGATCTCTTAAGAGGCACTGATCCCTTATGTATTTCTGCTGTTAAAGAAACCAAATAGAAAAACAGGGCACCATTAAGGGAAAAGTATTTTTTAACTTAACAGTGCCATACAGTTTTATGTCAAACTTGCAGTCCAAGTTGTGTTTATACTACTCATTTGTTTTTGCTAAATACTGTATATTGGAAAAGTATGTTTAAGATGAAAAGACATCCCTTACTTCTCCCACTGTAGAATGTAATTTGTAAGATGCTTTCATAAATTTAGAATGCTTTTTTAGGATCTAACCTGGAGGTAAAAGACAGCTTTGTGTACATTAACCATCCAATACTATCTTCTTGAAGGTGACTTATCGAAGACCAGCAAATAAAGCTAAAGGTAAACAACTGCTCCCTTCTGGATGCATCCTGTTGTTGAAATGTAATTCTTCACATAAAAAAATACTTCATGTCTTTAACCTTTGGTGTAAATATTGTAAATTATATTTCTTTTTCTGATAATTAAACTTAGTGTGCAAAAGAATGACAACTAGTTATAAAATCTCATTTACACTTACCATCCATACTGCTTTTAACTATCTTCATCTGAGAAATATTGTTTATAATAGAAAACAGTTTTATACCTGGACACTTTAATGAATCACTGAAATCACTCTTGGTTAGACTACTCACAGAATTAATCCCACTGAAGTCCAGGAGATCTGCTCTAACAAGTACACAGCAATGGGAGTATGGGCTGCATAATTAAGGCCTCTAGGCCTTTTATCTAGATTAATTAATCCAGGCAATATTAATTCCTAATATTACCTAGAGACTAAAGCATAGCAT
The DNA here is from genome assembly GCF_004027225.2 of Strigops habroptila. NCBI lineage: Eukaryota > Metazoa > Chordata > Aves > Psittaciformes > Psittacidae > Strigops > Strigops habroptila. The sequence continues at coordinate 26,026,175 of NC_044281.2, read as the reverse complement.
TTCCCCATCAGCACCTCCATAGTTACTTCTTCGGGCATTAAACAAGTTAAGTCCAGGTCTATTTGCAGGAGCTGTCTATGATAAGCTTGCTCATGACCTGCAGCCAGTCAACTTACAATCAGCTGCAGATTTGTCATTATGTAACTCTAATTTATTCTCTGGCACATCCTTAACTTTTTGCCTTTACCCATCCGCCACCACTTTGGTAGGACTCTGACTCTTTACCCTCAGACATATGCCTACATGGTGCAATTACCATTAGAAGAGCAAGTACTGAATATTTATTTTCTGACTACTATTCCATAATATTTGTATTTCAAATTATTTTTGCCACATACATGTCATACAGCATACAATATGCCTGTTATATGATCTGCAATACTCTTTGCATGCAACTCTTAGATAATTATGAAAGGTTTGCTGTAATTGGAATGGGAAAACAAGAATCACTGCCTTAAGACAAGCACATGAAATGCACTGCCATACAATGACTTTTCTCAGAACTCTATTAAAAAGTGCCATGACATAATTTCATTTTGTAATGTCCCATTTTTAAGCATCATCTCAGACAAGTCTTAAAATGTGCTAATTGGAAATCCTCACTATGTACAGAACACTGCTTTCAAAATGACAACTGTTCCTCTTTTATCAGAGTACTCAATAGCAGGCGAAAAATCATTTCCCAAATTCAAAGCATTTTGATCTGGTTCTGTCAAAACGCTATGTGTTCTCAGTTGGTAATCTCTCTTCAGTAAAAATATGACTATTTTTGTTCAGGGTGGTGGCTTTCTGAATATGATCATCTGCAAAATTTAGGAAAATAGAAATACTGGTGAGAAAGACAAAAAAATAAAAAATTACTATTGCTTCTTTGCCATACTATTTGCCAGGAACCCTAGGGTGAACCTGTGCAAACATTTCAATATACATTTAAAACATATTTTAAAATGTCTAGTCCCAAAGAAACAGAGTATGGTTTATTTCATTAAATACATATCCATTAAGCACTAGGATTTTTTAGGTAGAAGAAAGAGGTATCAGTAATCAGCTATTAATTTGTGGGTAATAAAGAGCTGCTGTTTACCAGTTTCTCTCTTAAAAAAAGTACTAGTACCTCCCAGACTTTTTCCACAATAGATAGCTATGTCATATAAAGAGTATTTTTGGATACATTTCCCTATCACAGGCCACAGAACAATCAAGGTTGTAAGGGACCTCTGGAGGTCACCTATTACAAATCTCACACAAAATGGGGCTAAAACCTATGTTAAATCAGGTTTCTGACACCTCCCACCAGTGTCTACAATATTACTTTAAAAGATAAGTTAATTGTTTTAATTATTCAGCCATTATTAGGTGTTCTGTTGGTGGCTTCTGCTTCCGTTTCTGCTTGGTACAACATTAGTATCTAACAGTAAAGGCAACTAGGCTGGCAGCTCCTCCTCATTTCCAGCCATTATTGCATACATCTAGACTCCTTTTTGCAGCGAAAGCACTAGACATCTGTAGAACCAGTAGGCAGCAAAGTGGTAGAGCCAGGATTGTGCAAATTGGCAGATGCGTATGGACAATGAGTTGACTGCAGCTTGAAGTGTGAGAATCAGCAGTATAAGAATCATGCTCACTTTAATCAAGGAAAATATTAGAAGAAAGACCTAAAGCTAAAGTTGCTAACAGTTTTGCTCATAACAGAACACCAGATTGCTGACACAATGAGGTCTCTCTTAAGTATACCAAATTGTCTCAAATGGAGCAGAAGACTGGCTAGTGGGTTGCGATATTCGAGACTCCATGTAAAAGGTGGTATGTTGTACACCTAAACGTGCCAGGTTATTTGCTCTGATAACAAGCCAAACCCACTGCTGAGCTACGGCTGCTAAGATGGGCTAGACATTATATGAAGAAAGTTTATAAAACCCTAGCCAACCCATAGATCTTCCCCACTCTCAGTAGCATACAGCCCTTAACAAAGTTACAGTGAAATCACATATGGCAGTAGATATTCCAGCTGTAACCATTACAGTTAACAAGTATGAATCCATACAATGATACAAAAGCTGTGACTCTGACTTTACTGACCTTAGGTACTCTGCTGAGGAAATCAAACATTTGCAGTCATTTTGAGGTGCTGCCAACTGCCACCACCACCATCAAATTTATTTCTCTAACTTTTGCTGTAGCAGTAATTCTCAGCAATACAAACATTAAAGTTTGGGTTTGTGTGTTCTTAAGCCTTTCCTTCCCTACCTGTCACCATGTATTCCAAAATAGGTACCAAAAGGGGTAAGAATCATTCTTCCCCTATAGGTGCACAAATGGGACCTACCCTGACAAATTTACATAGAGGTAATTTTCACTACTGGAAATAACGGAAGGCTCTCAGAGGGACCAAGTAAATCAATTAAGAACATCATCTAGTCTTAAACCCTTGCAACACAATGGGGTTGCAGAGGTCTTACACCAGGGATACCTTAGATGTCACAGTTTAAAAGAAGAACAGCTCTACAAGAGTCCCCAGCATCTATAGGACAAGTGCCAGCAATCCCTTGCTAATACAATGAAAGGAATGATGAAACTGAATGATCAATGTGCCGTTGCATAACTTAAATGATGTGGAAAAATGATGACAGGATGGACTCAAGATTAGCTTTTATGATACTATTTCTCACCTTCCCGCTCCCCAATTGCTCAGTGTCTTTCACAGATTAGTCTTCTCTGTTGCAACAGTTCAAGGTTTTTTTGTGAAATCTAAAACTAGACCAGTAAAACTATCTGGGTTAAAAAAAAGACGTGTATATATTGGGAGAGAGAGAGAGGATTTTTAGAGTACAGATCATAAACAACATAACTGTAAGAAGGAGAGGACACAGGATCAGACACCTTAAGCCGGCTTCATCACTGGTAAATTATGACTTTTGGCATAGAAGTTAAACATAAAGTGAATGTCAGAAGTGAAACCACTACTCCTTAGTTTCAACGAGTTGGACTGAGCCAGTCTACACTATCAAAACCACAAAAGGTCTTCCTCACAAACAGATGCTGCCACTGCAAGATCTTACTATTTATGCTGAACAGAAGACGTACTGGAAAGCAGCTCTGCAGAGCAGGGTGCTGGTGGACACAAAGTTGAACATGAGCCAGCAACATGCCCTTGCAGCAGAGGCCCATAGAATCCTGTGCTGCATTAGGAGTGGGAGTGTTGCCAGCAGGTTGAGTGAGGTGATCCTTCCCTTCTGCTCAGCACTTGTGAGGCCACCACAGGAGTTCTGGGTCCAGTTTTCAGAGAGAGACAGACATACTGGAGTGAGTCCAGTGAAGCGCCACAAAGATGATTAAGGAACAGAAGCATCTGTCGTATGAGTAAAGACAGAGCTGGGACTGTTCGGCCTGGATAAGGAAGGCTCAGAGGGATCTTATCGATGTGTATGAAAACACACATATAAAAAACCAACAACAAAAGAAAACAAAAAAACCAACACCCCACAAAACCCAACAATACAAAACAAGAAAACAGCAACAAAAAACCACCACACGAACAGTGTCAGGAAATTTAAGTAGTTTCTGTTCGTGAAAGCTAGCGGAACACCTCCAAGGGCTTGCTCTTTGTTTTTCTGATGGCTACCTCCTCGCAAAGGCAGTGAGCAGTCCCTAACAGAAATAAGTAAAACATTTATCTCCCTTACTGTTTCCTCTTTTAATAGTGGACTTCAAATATTATTATAAAACTTGTTAAAATGTATACAGTTAATAACTCTGCAGTAAAAAATTACCACAAAACACATTTTCTTTCCATTAATATAGTTTTTCTCTAACTTTAGAGCTAATGAAAAGTATCATGAGATGATGTCCTGTACCACATCTGTTTTATCAATCTCGGCATCTTTAACAATACTAACACTGTCTGATATCAAAGAATGAATCACAGAATAGAATCATAGGATGGTTAGGACTGGAAGGGGCCTTTAAAGATCATCTAGTTCCAAACCCCCTGGCATGGGCAGGGACACCTTCCACTAGACCAGGTTGCTCAGAGCCCCATCCAACATGGCCTTGAACACTTCCAGGGATGGGGCACCCACAATTTCTCTGGGCAACGTGTTCCAGTGCCTCACCACCTTCATAGTAAAGAATTTCTTCCTGATACCTAATCTAAATCTCCTCTTTTTCAGTTTAAAACCATTCACCCCAGTCCTATCACTACATGTCCTTGTAAAAAGTAGTGATAGGACTGGGGTGAATGGTTTTAAACTGAAATGGTAATGGTAATGGCTTCAAACTTAAACAGGGGAAGTTTAGATTAGATATAAGGAAGAAGTTCTTTACTGTGAGGGTGGTGAAGCACTGGAATGGGTTGCCCAGGGAGGTTGTGGATGCTCCATCCCTGGCAATGTTCAAAGGCCAGGTTGGACAGAGCCTTGGGCCACACGGTTTAGTGCAAGGTGTCCCTGCCCATGGCAGGGGGGTTGGAACTAGATGACCTTAAGGTCCTTTCCAACCCTTACTATTCTATGATTCTATGTTCTTGCTAGGCATCGGCGCGAGACTGACTGGTTTCCCCAGGTCTTTTGTTTTTACCTTCTTAAAAATGGGGGTTATATTTCCCCTTTTCCAGACAGAAGGAACTTCACTGGACTACAACAACTTCTCGAACATGATGGATAGTGGCTTGGCAACTACATCTGCCAATTCCCTCACAACCCGCGGATGCACCTCATCAGGTCTCATGGACTTGTGCACCTCCAGGTTCCTTAGATGATCTCGAACCTGATCTCCTACAGCAGGCTGTTCTTCATTCTCCCAGACCCTGCCCTTTCCTTTTGCAACTTGGGCAGTGTGGCTGGAGCTTTTCTGGTGAAGACCAAGCCAAAAAAGTTGTTGAGTACCTTGTGCTTCTCCGTGTCCCAGGTAACCCGGTCTCCCGTTTCCTTCCAGAGGGGTCCTGCATTTTCCCTTGTCTTGCTTTTATCCCCACTGTGCATATAGCTTTTCTTGTTGCCCTTAATGTCCTTGGCCAGACTGAGTTCTGTCAGGGCTTTAGCTTTCCTAACCTGATCCATGGCTGCTCTATATTCCTCTCAGGCTACCTGTCTCTGTTTTCACTCTCTGCAGGCCTCCTTTTTATGCTGGAGTTTGTCCAGAAGCCTCTTGTCCATCGATGCAGGCCTCCTGGCATTCCTGCCAGACTTCCTCTCTGCTGGGATGCATCGCTCCTGAGCTTAGAGGAGGTGATCCTTGAATATTATACAGCTTTCTTGGGCTCCTTTTACCTCCAGGGCTTTATCCATGGCACTTCAAGCAGAACTCTGGAGAGGCCAAAGTCTGCTCTCCTGAAGTCCAGGATACCAAGCTTGCTGCCCTAAGGATCTCAAACTCAACCATTTTGTGACTGCAATGTGAATAATCTCAAGTAATGATATCTTACCCTCTATTTAGTATCTGCTCATTTCAAGTGAAACCACTTGTGAAATTAGGTACTAGCAAATATGAAGGCATCACAATCCAATCCTAATAATAATGCATTTTGGAAAATTTCAAGAGGGAAAGACCTCTCTGAAAAATCCAGATTAACTGATTCTGAAAAAAAGAATTAACAAAATCCTGTTAATTCATTGGCACACTTCAACAAAATTCCTATATTTAATACATTGGAGAATTTTATCTTTATCTTTTACCTTCCAATATGATTTCCTTGTGCCTAAAAGACAACCTTGATATTGCTATAGTTGTAAAAATGTGAATGTTTTTTAACTATAGAAAAAGTAGGCTTTTCCACTCCATAAAAGATCATGTCTTCATCAAATGAATAATTTAAAACCCTCAAGTCATCATATATTCCATTAATCTTTCTGTTCAATACACATATTAGCAATGAGACATTGTTGTGAAATCTTCAGTAGAGTTCCAATTCAAATAAACATGTTTTTATACTTATTTTTATGAAACGTTGCCTAGATGAAATAGATCAGTCTTTAAAATTAAACAGCAGGTTGTAAAAACTGCATTTACCATATTGTGAGCCTGTTTGGAATCATCGCAAATACAGGTATATTAGATTTTTCATGTATAGCAGATCAAAGTGCATTACATTAGTTCAAAGACATTGCATTATTCCTCTTCCCATCTACAGCACACTCTATGAATTCTTGTCATTATATCAATTTAATCCACTGCCATTTTTTAGGCTACTGTTTGTCTAACCAAATGAGGAGCAGAATAGCTGGCATTTAATGTGACTGCATCACTTTTTCCAACCCGCCTACTTTAAAGAAGAAGTTTGTTGAGTGCACACAATTCACTTTACAGATCATTTGAAATGCATAAACAATTCCAAATGCAGAAATAACAAAAACAATAATTTGTCATTTTGAAATGCTGAAACGCTTGGAGGAAGATTTGAATATAGCACACTCTTTTGTTTGTAAGCATGGTGATTTGCCAAGCTACACCTCACACTGCACTAACCCTAGGGCATTCCAGTCGCAAACACACTTTGATCTGCTGTGCCTTTGGATTCTCTCTCAGAGGGCTCTACCTTTCTTGACAATCCCAGAGGGAAAACACAGCCTCGCATTCTTTCCCATCTACCACTCCAAAACGAATGCTCCATATGCTTGCTGCTAGTTCAGCCTTGCACTGTTTTTCCACAAGCTTGTTTGTATAATAATGACAGCTGCAAAATTCTTCAGCTTGAAGTTGTGAATTGGATTTAAAAGGAAAAAAAAAAAAAAAGAGAAACCTACAGAGATTACACAAGAAATGAGAACTATAAAAACAACATTACTTCTGTGTCATCTTAATACACTCAGTGAGACGCAGAACGCAGCCACACTTTTGCATTGGTTTAATCTGGACATCCTATTTCAAAGGGGACTAAATATAGTTAATATTTACTTTGTGATACTAACAGTCAAAGTCGAGAGCCAAATGTCAATGGGTAAGAAAGGCAAAAGTCAGTGGATCGTAACTGGAGTATCAAATCTCTGTTTCAACTCATGAGTTCTCAGATCTGCTGAGAAAGAAAAAAATATTGCAAAGGAGTCAACAGTGATTCAAATCTATTACAGAATATATATGTATGTGTTAACAAAAATGATAGTCGCAGCAGCGTTAGGTCTTTTTGATGTAAATACCTACTTTAATCTGGTTAAAAATACATTGACAACATACGTCATCAAGCAGCAGCTTGGTCTGGCACTATACAATTTAGCATGAATTCATGCGCTTCAGAGAAAAAAAAAAAAAGAAAAAAGAAAAAAAGAGAGAACAAAAGCAGCAGTCCTTAGGTCTTTTGTCCACACCACTCTTTCGAGCTTATAATTGCATGTCCTTATTTTCATGTTCTTTATAACTTTACACAGAGCATTTTCAGAGCATTCTGTTAGTATATTTAACTCAAGTCTTCTACTATGATAATGAAAATAAAATTTGAGGGGACGGAACAGCATACATTAAACCAATGCTATTTTAAGCTTCCCCCCTTACTGTTCACTCAACTACTACTTGGTGATAGTAATAATATTACTGTGAAAGATTGGGGAAAACCAGCACTAAAACTCATGTCTGGGTAGTTCCAGAGGTGTCTTGTGATTTCTTAGTCCAATCACATACCAGCCCTCAAATTCCTTCCTCCAAAGTGAATACTAGTGGAACACCCCACAGTGACAAGGGAAGAAATGCCACATATGCCATTTTTTTATATTTACTAGGAAAGCCTTGAATGAAATGTTTCATGGTCCCATAAGTAAACAACAAACTGCTTAGTAAAAACTATAAAAAAATACAACCAACACTTTTTTCTGGAGTTGCCAATTTGGCTGTTAATACATAAGGACTCTTCCTGCTTCAAGCCACTTCCACTAACCATCAATAAATAAAATATTATGCAAACAAAGCTTTGTTTTAGATGCTTCATGAAATTCTTCCACCTGCCAAAATACAAAAAAAAAAAAAAAAAAAAACAAAAAAACCAAAAAACAACCACCAAACAAAAAACTCCCCAAAACCACTCCAACCTACCAAACAAACAAACAAAAAAAAAATCCAGAACAACTATTGAGCCATATTATTTGGTATCATTTCTGGGGGAAAAAAAAAAAAAAATAAAAATCTGTATTATCAAATTTTCAATGTAATGATTCACTGAACACATATTTGAATACAGATATATCTGGATTATATGCAAACTGTACATATGCAAAAGGAGCACCTTTCCATACATGTTAGCTTTATATTCTCTCTCTAAATATACAACACTTCAAAGCACATCCAAACATTATATGAACATTATGACCAACAACTAGAAGCAGATAAAATATGAAGTTTTACTTTCCAAAAGCCAAAAACAGCCACTTTGCTTCTTTGTCTCCATGTGCAAGCAGCATAATTAGATTCTTTATTTAAAAGCGATCATGTAAAATGTACCAATACTTCCATCTATAATAGCATTAGCAGCATAACTTTACTAACATAGACATAAATTAATATGCTTAGTTTTTAATACTCTCTAATGGAAGAGATGGAAAGCAGAAAAAACACTCTTTAACATATCAGGAAGAAAAATCGAACACTTGAAAATTGAAAACCGCAAGATGCCAAAAAAGATTCTTCAATGTCTCAGCCATTTACAGTAGAGATCTTTTCTCATTTGCTGATGACTTTGGCAGACCTGGTTTTGTCACCAGTCACTCTGTACTTTGTTTAATTATGCAGTACACCAACAGAAATTTTCTTTCTGATTGCATAAATCACAGTGCTGTGACACCAACCTCAATAGGGGCTGCTAGAACAATACAGTGAGAGCTATTGACTCCATCTCTCAAGTCCACAAGGTGTATCATTTAGCCAAGAGTGATAATTAGACACAGAATATACTGAAAACTGTCAATAGGCATGTCAATAGGAGGACTCTTAGCATCTAGCATCCAGTGAATCAATGGTGTTTTTTCAGCTATAAAATCAAGAAAATGATAGCTTTCAAATGAATAGTGGAAAGGAAACATGAGGCTCCTTAGGGAGGAATAAAACAGCTCAATTTTCCCTCACTGAGTGGCTCTCCAACTGCCTCACTCAATGGAAAAGGTCACAGAACATTACAGCAAAATATCTCTGAAACAAGATGTACAACAATGCTGGGACATGACATGAAGTACAAGCACACTACAAAGGCCCGTATATCTCTGACCTGACAGAATTAAAGCATGGGTCAGCAGATGCCAGACAAGACAGGAATTGAAAGGCAATGATTGATCTGTGTAGAAGAAAATATGACTCCCTGTCCATATCAAATATGTATGTATGCATGCATGAACATGATTATATGTCCAGTATGCCCCCTCCCATCACAATGGTTTTTAAAGCCATAGCCTTGCTTTTTTTCTTTTTTTTTTTTTTTTTCTTTTAAATGTATATGATTCCTAGCTGAGTCCAAGGAAAACAAAGTTGGGGGTTTTGATTCATAATTTTTTCTTGACTATTGCTACCAAAAATGTACCAGAATTAAACTAATCCTGGCATACCACTTTCATGTATCTTTTTAAGCAAAAAAAGACAACGTAAAGTCACAGTTAAGTAAAGTTCCAAACACTGGAGGAGTGGTGATAGAAAACCATTTCCGTTTACTCTGAACTCTTTCAATTAAATGCTTCAGTTGGCATACAGAGACAAAGGATTCCAATAGTAAGTAACAGAAAGCTTGCTCTGAGAACCAGCACATCTCTTACAAAGCTGAGTTTACAACTGCAGCTGTGAAGTAATTGTAGCCTCTGTACCATGGTTAGTTAAAATGGTTAGAAACGAAACTGTAAACAAGAACAAACTGCAGTTCTAATTGAACAGGGAAAGGGAATCAGAACAAAACCAAACCAGAAAAGTTTCAAAATTGCCATGAGTTGTATTTTCCTTTGGACTCTAAAGGAAATTGTCTTTTAAAAGGTAGCTTAGTAGTTGCAAAGCCAAGACTTTATAACTATCTTTGGACATCCAAATGCACTGTTTACTCCAGGAAACCCTGATATGAAAGTGTAAATGTCCTCTGAGAAGCAATTGCTAAGTGGCCTCGTGGCATTCCATGCTTCTCAACTCTTAACTAATTACCAGATCGGTTTCTTCAGTAATTGACAGCCATGCAAAGTGATCTCAGGATCTGAAAGACAAGCTCAATTCTCTTCTGTTCCCACATCAGCTGAAGCATAAAACCACTCATAATTTAGCTTAGACACACCTCACTTTACCTTCTTCTTTATCTTTTGGCAGAATTGTGTTATATGTTATACACTCAGTTACTGAAGTGACCCAGGTTTTATAAAGCCTTATTTTTATTTTTATTTTTTGTTAAGCAATAGCATTACGTTAATTGGAGAAAACACAGCATTTTGCAGTGGTAGGCCCATGGCTCAGAAGCCAAAACAGCCTCTTACTTCCTGCCCTCCAAAAATAAAATTGAATCAAATAAACCCAACTTTGCCTCTTGGGATCTATTATACAAACGTAACATCTTTTCTTCAAAATAGCCCTCAGAGAGAAACTTCCCCCATTGCCAATAAAGTCCAATACCAAGTCTTGGTAAAACAAGCCTGTGAAACCACAGTTTTCTGTATTATTGTTCCTGTTTTCTTTTTTTTTAACTCATACCTTTTCATTTCAGTAGAAATCAAAATTACAGACATGGTAAAAACAAGTAGGTAACTCAGCATTTTCACCATCTTCAACTCCAACAAAATAAATGTTCTTAAGTTTTATTTCATTTCTCACATGCTCCTAATTTTGTGTAAAAACTTAGGTCATGTCTACACAAAATGAGGAAAACTGCCTGTTCCTACAGTCTACCCTGCTTCGCTGTGAGAGATCTGCTGAAAGACACTTTATCAATGCAAAGGCATGTTTCATGACAGTTACCAAATAAAGCAACAGCAGTTTCAAAAATCAAAGCATGTTCCTTTGGGACAGCAATATTTGCATGTTCATAATGAATAGTTAACTACACATCTGTGCAACCCTTTAGGTTTTTTGGTAGGAAGTGATCTTTTAAGAGGACTTTGCCAACTTCCAGCAAACACTCACTCGACCTTTGCAAAGCTGAATGAAAGCAAGCTTATCAATTAGCTTTCAACCTCATTTTAAACAGTTTATAAAAAGCCATGTGATAAATTACCGATTGAAGTGACCAGATTGTTAGGCCAGAAACTGCCTCAAAATCAGAAGGTCACTACTGAACAGGAATTTTGATGAGGTGCTAGAGTTTATTGCTTATAAATCATCTGCTAAAAAATGAAGTATTCAAATATAGCACTGCATGTACTACTACAATTAAATAGTTGACTTATTCTGAAAACTGTTCTCTGGGGTTTTTTTCCAAAAAATGTATGATCTTCAGTTAATACAAGAACAGTAAGGATGAGAACACAGACATGCATACACACAGAAAATCTCCTAATATGGCACCTAAAATCACCATTGAAAATAACATTCAGAGAAGGTATGGTAAGCAAATTCCCACTATATTTACTCTGTCACAACTCCGAGATCAATGAATTTAATATTGGCTCAAAATATGAAAATATGTCCACACTTGGGAGGGGGGAAAGAAAGGAAAACCACCACCACAAGATATCCATACTAAGTCAAAATCATACAAATGAGTATGAAGGTCAGTCCAGAAGAGCCTTCCCCCAGAAGAGCCATGTAAGAGCAGGAGCAACAAAGCAGGCAGAGTGAGTACAGTCACTCCTCTCAGAAGATTAGACACACACACAATTGCAGTGCTGCTTCTTTTGGTACATCTGAGTGAACAGCTGTTGCACTGAGAGACAACAGACAAAAAAAAAAAAAAAAAAGCTATTCAGATTGAATAAGCAGCAATATAAACAGAGTAGAAACATTAAAAGATATTCTCAAAATACATAAACAATAAAGCCATTCCAGGATTCTTCCCAAACTATTCTCATCATCTGCTAATGACTGAAAGCAGTTTTAGTGCTGGGTTCTGTTATCCCACTCTTGCATTCAACTCAATAAGATGCAAAGATGCACAACCATCAGAAGGTAGAACTTGTCTCATATGTAGCACAGTAACTTGAAAGGCTCTCCTACAGACACATATTTCACAGAGGAGGAGCTCAATGGACAGGTAGAGTCCTACCTCTCCATCCACACTGCCTACTTGTCTTTTTCTTGTATTGTGGTCAAGTTGCTGTGCAACACTTTCCTCCCAATCACCGTCATCATCTCCATTAATTTTGAAACTTTTTTTCCTGTAAGTTCTTCACCTCTAAGTGAAAGATTATTCAGCAACTTCACTGCTCTTAATGGCTGATGAAATCTAATAGCTACTGGCAATATAACCACAAAGAGTAACAGTAAACTTGTTATAAAGGCAGGGCACGTTGCATAAATTCCATCATCAAAACCAAACAGAAAGGTTCAAGAGAGTAACACAATCAAGAAAGGATGGTAAATACTACTGTCTTACACTCTTTTTCAAATTAGGCAGAAACAAATTTGCAAGAGCAGGAGTGGAAGAAAGAAGCTGTGGAAAATCTTGGAATTAATAACAAGATGACTTAAGTTTTAGAATCTTCATTTATTCTAGAAAAAGGCATAGAATCAAAAGTTCAACGAAGAACTGATAAGAGAGAGGTGACAGGATTAAAAGCTTGAGCAAAACTTAGCTGTTCTTGCCAGTATCCTGCTATTAGTTAAAGGGACAAACAATAACTGATAGAGTATAAAAAAAGGCAATGGAATATGAGTACTTTGACAATCTAGTAAGTATTCAGTAAACTATGGCATTGTTTGCTGAAGATGAAAAAAAATCTTAGATAAAATTTGGTACATCAGAAGTTCATCACCGGCAAGAAAACAAAGCAATACCACAGGATAAGAAGATTGTTGCTGTCACTTGGATCAGCAGTTTAGTCAACAGCAAGATCTGCACTTCTGACTTGTAACACCAAACGCAGTAAGAGAACAAAAAGGTTATGCACTTGGATAGGATCAACAACATCAAATTTTTGCCAGATGTGCTAAGAGACCCCAAAGAAATACAATTAAATTAACAACAACAAGGAAAACAAGCTTCACCAGTCATTTTGCAACTACATATTCAGTTACTTACTATTCAGTAACAATTACTCCAAACTGCATTTTGAATATATCAGTCAGGAGGAAGTTGGGAGGAACTAAACAAACTACAAAAAAAACCCCATTATATAAATGAAGCAACACCACAGACAGAATGGATTCTCTCCAGCTAAGCTCACACCAGCAAATCCCATCATTCACACAGAGCCTGAAAATCAAGCCTATAATGCTTCCATAGTTAACCAAAGCCTGTATATGCTACAAAGTGTAGATCCCCAAATGAACACAGAAACTTAAAAATATTCCAGGTGCGCAAGAATGATTTGGCAAATCTCAAAGAATATGCTTAATATAAATTTACAACTTCAAGTGAAGCCTGTGCATGTACTTTATAATGCATGCACACCTCGTTTCATCACTACTGCACGTTTGGATACTTCAGAATACACTGCCAGGGATGAGGCAATTGTACACATCCAAATTCCATTCCTACCTAGCCAGATGTATATCTAATTATCCAAGAATGCTAGCTGGGAGTTACCTTTGAGAAATGTAAATGTTACAATTTAAATAGGTCAACAATGTCCTTTTGAACAATTTGATGTATCAGGTAGAGAGGCAGTGCATTAAGACATGAAGAACATTTTCAAACACTTTGATAACTAATCAATAAAATTAGCTTTTCAAATGAGGAGTGGGGAGAGAAGGGGAAGGAGTGAGCCTTTTTTTTTTTGTGTGTTGATTGTATTTCTCAGTCCTACTGGCTCAGGTCGGGGGCAGCGGAGGGAAGGAAGTGGGGAGAGAAAAGGGGAGAAGGGGAATGGCAGCAGTAATCCACATGATCTAAATGAAGCTTTTTACAAATAAAGATTAAAAAGCTGAAAACTGATCGATGAGCCTCACAGATGCAGATTTCTCTGAAACAGGTCTTTTGCAGTGTATATATATACATGTTTCATTGAACAAGTGCTCACACACAGGAGTGTCATCCAGCTGATCATTACAGGCCTCTGGGGACAGGGAAGGTGCGCATGTGGGTGTTACTTCACAAGTTTTTGAACATCCACTCCAAAAATAAAAACTCATCTGAAGACAGGGGAAAAAAAAAAAAGCAACTCACTGATGTTTTGAACTGTATCTGAAGTAGGCAACATTTCCTAGCCTCAAAACCAACAATTTCTTTTAGTAATCCAAACTGGTATTTATGAAGAGATTTCTAAAGTACAAAAGCCATCTAGGTGTGATTTGCATCTTTGAAAGTTTCCCTCACTCCACAGCTTTAATTCAAACTAATAGTAGGGATAGGTGCTGAACTTCTGCTGCTATCAATAGGAGCAGCATGTGCTGGGCAACATCACAAAAGTCTAGTAATGCATGCCCCTGACACTCCTGAAAACAAAAGAAAACAAAGCAAAACAAAAAATCACTACATAAAAAGCAGTGAAATTAAAGCAGTCACACTGACAGAGAATGCACTTTACTGTGACAATAAAACCTCCAGTATATGAGATTTTCTAATACTTGGGAAATTACCCTTATTGTTATTTTTGAAGCAGATAACATGATTAAAATCTCAAGCTTATAGTTCTAAACCACACTCCTGATTTTTGTCTTTCAAATCAAAAGCTTCTGCAAATTTAACTAAATGATACAGCTTCCTCCTAATTCCTTTACTAACAGTATTTCTCTTGCAGCTCATAAAATCTGTTACATGTTCAACTTTTGAATTTAATTTGCATGGTAATTGCAATAACAACTATATTTCATCATCAGGATAATACAGACTAAGATCCTACGTAATTTTCACTTTTTAATGGAAACTCTGAGACTAAAGACACAGCTAAAATATTGTATATTAATTTCAATATAGCTAATGCCCCCCAAAATCCCACCAATTTACTTTTCACTGACAATGTTAAAAGAAAATGATTTATGCAGATCAATCACCTAACTCATCAAGTCATTCACTGACAGCCAGCCTTCATCATTGCTATTTAAAAGGCACTGCTGACAGAAAAGACCGACTCTTTGATTAAGGGCTCTGTCTGGCTAACCTTTTATTTGAAGAATGATTGCTGCTGAGTGACAAATACTTTGCCATTCATTTGAAGGAAAAGATATTGACATTCAAATTCTTGATGTCTACACTGAGCAGATGCCACTGTTGGCAAGTGGCTTGATAGCAACAGCAGGTACACTACTACTCTGGGGGGTGAGAAACAGCACCACTGGCTCAAGTTAAAGGCTCTCAACAAGTGAAAGCTACAGATCTTGCAGCCAAATCCTCTCTCTTCAACAGTTATCATCAAAGAACATCTGTTTGTTGTTTCTCCCTAGTCCTCTTCTTGAAAGTGTCCTAGCCTCACCTTGACCCCACTTTCAATTGTATTGGATGTTATTACTAAAAATAAAGAGAACTCAGCAGTGAAATGACCCTTTGCTTGAGAAGGGCATCCTCCCTTAGACAACATCCCCAAACACCAGTCAGGGAAATCACAAAGCAAGGGCTGCTGCTTCCGTACTAATATAATTTCTGTTGACAGTAATGTAAAATGGAAGTTGAATTTGCAGTATCACATAGAAAATCAAAGCCAATATGTTTGTTACTTTAAGCTGATCCTGCTGTCACTTTCTACTTTATTACTTAATAAAAAAATAAAACAAGAGGGAGAGAGGGAAAGAGGAGACGAAAGCTGGCCAAAAGAAGTAGCCAGATAATGTGCAAAAAGTAGTGAATGCTCAGTTCCTGTTTTGATGAGAATCTAAAAGTGTCATAAAAACTCAATTGTTTATTTTTCCAAATAAAAAATAAGAAATCAAGACATGTACACCGTTGTCATAGCTCTCAATACTAGCTGTTTTCAGAAATAAATCATGCACTGAAATGATCATTTCTTTACTTGCACATTTTACAGACCTCAGTCAGATTCAGTGCACAGTGCGTATCACTTAAATGCTTTTTGATTCTACTGATGAAAGCTTCCCAACTTTCCTATTACAAGCAGTAATGCAAACAGTGATGTTACAATCAAACATAGCTAATAAAGTAATATGAACAATTCTCTCTACCTGTGAGAGAATTTTCCTCCCCCAGAATTTTTTGCTCAGGGTGGGGCATTGAAAATTAATATTCTGCTGTATAATAGCTGTATAATATATCTTAATGTTTTCCCAATAAGAAGACTCAATTTACTCTTCTGGTTTATCACAGAACTTCTGTTTATCGCTGTATTAGGCAGTCATACTAAGCCATCCAAAAAAAAAAAAAAAAAAATCATTCACAACAACAAAAACATCTCTTTTGGAGTTTTCTAGTCAGGTAGCTAACCTCCATCACATAACATCACAAAAACACACCATTCAGTCAGCAATGCAGGAGAGGACTAGAGAGCCAACGTTACTGCTGGAGAACAGAAGGGCTTCAAGTAGGAATCTTTGCTTTTCCTAACGTCCAAATATGATTTGCTCCCCAGCTTCCTGTTTCTGCAACTCACAGCACAGTTACAACAGAAACAGAAGTCATGGCTACCAGGAGGGAAAACAAGGAAGCCTTGCAAATCCAGAGGGCAACCAGCACTACACAGGTAAAAGGAAAGCACAACAGAAAGGTGAGAGACAACAGCAACAAGGAGAGATGCACCATCCCCTTCTGAAGATGTCTAGCAAAGGAGGGGGTAGGTATTTATTTACAGTATATCTGCAATATCACCAAGATGGTAATAGTCATCTAACATTTCATGTTAAGTTGCCTGCTGATACAACAAATTTCATGGTTCTAGAAAAGGTTCCGTGGTTGTGGGAAAGAACAAAACCAGCATGTTTGTTTATTTTTAAATAGACTGTCAGCTGTTTTGTGATTTTAAAATTTTATTCTAACTGTTAGGAACAATCTAATATTAAGAACTAACAATCCACAGAGGAAAAAGAAATCTTGCATTAATAACTGTGGGTGTTCAGCTGAAGATGCAATACACTCAGTCCTTCCACCCCACACAAGAAGAAACTATGATGTTAAGAACAGCTTTATTGCATCAGAGCAAATGTCTCTGTAGCCCATCACGTTTTGTCCAACAGTAGTCAAAACGGTATGTCCAGGAACGTATACAGGAATAACACAACCGAATCTAATGCTCCCCACCATGACACTATTGCCAGTTTCCTACCACTTTCAGGTTAAGAACTTCCCAGACCCCGCACGGTTTGCACGTTGAATAACTCTCAACACGTTTTTCCTGAAAAACTTTCCCCAGTCTCATTTTCAAATTAGGCAAACTTTTAGCACCCACAACACTGCACCCCTGACTTGTGCTTAAACTTGACTCATATTCCTGTCCCTTTACTTCTCACTATTACAGATGAGGGGCCTGAACAGTTTGCCCCCTCTTCTTTATGATGGCTGTGATTTCATAGGCTTATGTTTCACAGACAGTGGGAATCCCCCATATTGCTTTGTTTACTTCTGTTAAGAAAAAACAAAAAACAAACAAAAAAAAACCAACACCCAAAAAAAAAAAAAAAAACCAAAAAAACCCAAAACTACCACACAACAATCATAGCAGAGCTTAATATTACCAAGGACATCCTCCTGAAAATCCTTCCAACTATGATATATGATCCACATATCATTTCCAATACCCAAATACTGTATTTATGACAGTAAAAGGAGAGCACCAATTGCATTTCTGAATTTTTCATAGCTATATCTCAAATTATTCATAAAACAACTGTGATAAACTTGCTCTCAAAAGCATGAAAATTGAACATATTAAGATCAACATGAAATATACTTAGTCTGTAAACTGCATGAAGTAAGTAAGAATGGGCCCTCATGACTGGAAAAGAATACACAAATTACTAAAACCTTACTAAGAAGAAAATGGAAACCGGCTTACAGACAAACATGTCACTGCACAAGAAAAATTTTGGCACTATAGATCAGAGAAATAAAGTGATATCATTCTTGCAGCTGTGTTGCACTATTTCTTTGATTACCATTAACACTTGATGCTCTAGAAAAAGTGCTAGCACAATGTGTTCTCATTTTCATAAAGATCATAATTTATTACAATCTTTCTGAAAAAGGTGTGTTTAGGTATGGATAGTGGAGATGGTGACAATAATTATTGGTTGGAATGCCTGGAGCATCCAAGTGAACACAAATATGCAGCAAAAATAAGGCTGAGCAGGACCTCAGTTATCACTCCTGTGACAATTTGCTGGTTGCTTTCCAGAGAACACAGAGAGGATCAGCCATGATATCTCCCTTAACTATGACTTCATAGGTAAAAGATAGGAAGAAATCAAAATTCTATTGCCTCCTCTCTTGGTAGAAAAGTCATCCAGTGGCAATCACAACTTCAACTACATGAAAAGCTAAACCAAAGTCAATTGCCCATGCCAAATAGGCAAGCCTTGTACAGTAATTTCTTAAACTTCACATGCAATCATTTATGAAAAATTATGGTTTTGTTCATCTATCTAATAAAGTTCATACCTGTAAATCTGTGTATAATTACCATTATTTCATAAACTACTTGATCATATTCTCTGGCATTTTTCCATTTTAAATAACGATTAATCTGTGATAGAACTCTAAGGCTGTCACTGTAATCAAAAGAATAAAGTGCTTTCAGGTTTTCATTGGCTTCCCTGCATGCTGTAGTAGTACCTTTTTTTTTTTCCCTTAAGCATATTTGAATATGTTTACTCTTTCATCTCGACAGCTTTGAAAACTTCACACTTTGTATCTGATCCACAACAAAGCAATAAGGACTCCAGAGGTTGACAGCATGGACATAACTAAAGACTACTATCAATAAACTGCCATGTTGAACAATACTGACTTACAATGCACTCCGAGATCAACCATTTACATTTAAAACTATTTCACCAAGACGTCTAAAAAGGAACAGCTTGGATTGTTTTCATAAGAGATCCAGAGAAAGAGAATCAAACTTCTATATAACTCAGTAAGTAATGCTAAAAGATTGCTAATCTTTACCAGAAGATTCAGGTTTACACACTGGATACACATGTAAAAATGTAAGCAATACCTTTTTAGATGTCATCTCCAAATAAAGATCAAGAGAAGAAAATAAAATCTACATTTATGGTATATAGATAATCAGTAAAGTGTCATCAGATGGATTGTTTCACACAATTCATATATGTGACACATGTACTTACATACTGTCCATCATGTGCCTAATCTAGACAATCTAGTTTATATCTGACAATTAAGACTCCTACTTGGGCAATGTTATTATCAAGACTTTAATTGAGGAAAATTCAAGATTGGTCCAATACTCTTACAGAGTTAAATAAGCTTTCTGACTTGCATAATTTACAATACTGTCTCCCCAAAAAAGGCAATCAGTACAGCGATATACTAACACACCACATCTTCTGTAAAAGAAAAAAGAAAAACAAACACAACAACAACAAACCAACCCTGAAAAGACAGAGGAAATGCAAAAGCTAAACTAAATCTTATTTGCATTCTGCTAAGCATATGTTTTTGTACAGTGATGTAACCAACATACATAAAGACATACTGCTTAAAACCACAGAAAAAAGTATCCGAATAATAATACTCAGAACAAACTAGTGTGTTTCTCTTGTACCTTTCAGCATGAAGTAGACAAAAATGGAGATTCTCTGTCCTGAGGAGTATTACAAACTCAAAGTAAACTTTGAAAGTCCAAAACTTAAGTAATTCAGAATTGCTGCACACAAACAACTGGAGATAAACGCTCACATTGAAGTGAAGGTCACAGTAACATGTCCTTACTAATACTTTTAAACAGGTAAGTTATTTTCTGACTACACATATGTTAACCTCTGCTTCTCAAGAACAAACAATAAAGAAGTGGCTTCACTATGGAACTCAATGACACCAGCTCATACAAGCCACTAGCTCGAAAACGTCAGTTGTGCAAGCAGATACCAAGTATTTCCAGTTTGGAAATGAATGATCACAGTTTGTTCATTTTTATGCTAGAGATTAATTAGGTGAGATACTGTTTTGTGACTTAAACCTACTCATCTTTTGTTTTGATCTCAGACATTCAAAAGCCACAGATGATTTCAGGATGGAGTCACATCACAAATACAGGTGATACTGCATCAGAACGCTCTTTCATTTGTTCTTGAAGTGGGACTTTGTAGCCTTTGTAGTTCAGATGTCTATAAAGCACCTTGAATTCCAACTGTATCATTAAATACTGAGAAGGATTTAGACTATTTCACTCAAGTAGCAAAATTCTTTATAGAAATCAAGACTCCTAGAAAATATTTAGTATACTGAACATTTGTCATGCTTCATACGACACAGAAAACATCTGCATGGGCAACACTGTTTTTCTTCAGGTTCGAAGAGACCTTAACGCAGAACACTCCACGTCACAGCCAAAAAGGAGTTTTCTTCCTCCAGCTCCCTTATTTGCCTCTATGCATTCCCGATTGTCCCACTTCTTTGTTCCTGCATTGGTGCCAGAGTAAACATAGCTGGGCCATACCAAATTGACTCAAAAGAAAACCGAGGGAGATGACAGAAATAAACAGCCAGGGAAAGCCATGTGACCCTTTTTGGTGACAATGAAACACTGATACCAAATTAACAGATTAGAATAAATGTCTTGAAAGACCATTCACCATTTTCTCACTTTGCTACTACTTTCAAACAGCATGAATCAAAAAAGAAGGGTAGATATTTATATAGCACTGCTGTTCATCACCCATTATTTTATAACATTCTATTTTTCATTTTTTTTAAATGAGTCTTGTACTGTAATTTGAAACATACAATAGCCTCATATTCAATTCGGACCTGAGAGCTATTTGAGAGGTAAATAATAAGTAAATAATCAAAGCCAAGGTAAATAAATATAAATAATCAAGGGGTTTTAATGAAATGCAGTGTAATAATAACACTGAAGAAGGACTGCAGTTTAAATGCCATTTTTCTGTCAGGGAATTGGGAGATAGGTGAATGTAGAATTAAATAGAAGACTCCACTGACCATTAGAATGAGTACAGATCACACTCAGACAGAGTCTTCTCTGCAATACAGCCTACATAAGAGAGTCACAGAATAGTTGGGGTTGGAAGGGACCTTTAAAGGTCATCCAGTCGAACCTTCCTGTAATGAGCAGGGACATCTTCAACTAGATCAGGTTGCTCAGAGCCCTGTCCAACCTGCCTTTCAGTATTTCCAGGGATGAAGCAAGGTGCACTTAAGTGTTGCATAGAATCTTCTAGTACCAGGAAAATTATCCAGATTTTTCACTTTGGCTAGAGGGGAAAAAAAAAAAAAAAAAAAAAAAAAAAAAAAAAAAACCACAACATAAAAACAACCTAGCTTAGTCAGTCATCATCTGCTGTGTTTGCCCTGCGACAGATGAAGTCTGCAAGCAACAGCCCAGTATAACTCTTTTGAAGATTAACCCTCAGTTTTAAAAAAGTCACAGCAATGTAGACTCTTTTGGTTTTGTTCTGATTTTTTCTTCTGCATTTGGGTTATCCTATTTATACCAACTAAAGTAAATGTTAACATTTACTCTGGTTATTGGCTTATGAACAAATGAAAGTATACATTTGTAAGCAGTAGAGGAACTTCCCAGTTTTACATAGATCTCAGTCTTTTTCAAAATGTACCATACCAAGCCACATAGTAAGTGATATTGATTGAAAGAAAGAAAATTAACAAAGAAATAAAATAGCAACAAGCAGCAATTCATAAAGGAATTCACGGTATCATTATAAAAATTCTATTTATCCTAAACTTTGGAGAAAATATTTTTTGACACTTGTAATATGTAAAAATCCCCTAGCATTAACCTCTTTCATACTTCCAAAAATGCTAGGCCAAAATAGCAATGTATATAAGCATATATAAGTACAGGGAAGAGAGGTTTTTTAACAAAACAGAATTACGGCTATCACAGCAGTTTGTAAATAAATTATTAGGTTTATTAGTCCTAAAGTAGTTCAAATAGAAGTGTTCCAGCTGTTACATCTGATCACCAGCACACTGCCAATTTTCTCTGCCAGAAAGTCCTTTTATGCATTGGGGAACTTCTTGCAATTAAGGGATTTTCTCACTTCTCCATAATTCTGTGTTTTACAATGCTGTCTTAAACATTCAATTGAATGAATCATATTCAGTTCCTTTTATTCAAAATTTGCTGCATATGGAACCAAATGAAACCACCAAATCCTTTTCTAGTGATAAACCCAGGTTAACATCTTTCTAATTGTGTGCTTGCTGCACTACTGTGTTGCTTCTGGTACGCCTGACAGCAAATAGCTACGGTAAACCTCACAGCATATTTGTAGGAAGTCTTTTTAATGGGATGATCTATGCTACAGTAATCCCTCACTACCTTCAGAAACACATTTAAAATTGCAGGCTATTCTACCAAAAATATGTTACACTTTTTTCCCCCCAAAACTGTTCTATTTCTAAAACCAAATATCTGAAGTGAGAAACAGTAGATGTTGATCAGTGGAAAACCACTAATCCTCTAGTATTCTAAAACTTCTCATCAGTAAAATAAACCTACACAACTGCAAAACTTTATCATCATTACATTTACCCAACTCCTTCCACTCTATAGTATCTCAAAATACACTACTTATTTCAAAAGGAATAGAAAAATTTCATCTACTACAGAAGGTTCAACAATACTAAAGCTGGTAGAGTATGTGTAATAGTGTAGTAGCACGCCTGGGGAATGAAATGGAAGACTAAGGAAATTAAAACTGACTGTACAGAAAGTGCTTGGATAGGTATGATTTATCTGTTTGCTCAGGGTATTTAATCAAAACTCGTATGGGGGGGTGTTTTGATAGCTTTTTGAAGAGTGACGTATACTCAAATGATTACTCCAAATACTGGTTAAAAACAGCACATGAAAAACATCAGTCCTCCAATACCCACCAAAGCAAACTTCTCTTAGAAGAGCTTACCTACCTAATCATTAGAGCAGCTTCCTTCAGAAACATTGGTTTTCCCCAAGAGTTTCTCTTCACAGGTCTAATAAAGCCCAATATTGCTTACCTTGCACTATCTGACAAGATACCTCTACACCACACAAGGTGGTCTAGCAGGCAAATTCAGAGCCCAATCTTGAGCAACTCTGAGCTACATTCCCAAGTGGAAGATGAGGGAATGCTCCTCAAACAAGAAGTGATATCTCACACAGAGCCACAGATGCCATTTTGTAGAGCTCTCCTACTGACTATAACATGCGACTTACACAAAAGGGTGCACGTTCCTCATTGGTTTACAGTTCTGGACATTTGGATTTTTCTTAAGTGATCACAGAATTTTTAAAATACTTCATACACTTACCCATAAATTTACTTGGACACTGAATCAATGCAGGGCTAGAATTAGCTTCTTTTCTCCACGTTCACCCATCTCCTAATTCCCTGACATGAAAATGGCATCTACGCTGCAGCCCTTCTGCACCTCTTCAACCTCACAAGGCAAGAGGAATCAACTGATCACCAACTAGCTTCCCCACTATGGAGAGAATCACTACTGTACTAACTATAGAGCTCATATATAGGGTGATCCCAGTCAGCTAGCAATTTCCCTACTTCAGTTTATCCAACTGAAAAAGATTCTTTAATTTGCTTCAGACACTAGTAAGTTGAGAGGGAGCGATCAAAAATTATCCTACTTCAACATGATCTTTTATCCACCTTCATTCACTAAACAAAAGAGCTGTGCTGAGATCCACATCCTTTGCTTAGAAGCCTCATCTTGCCAAAAAAAAAAAAAAAAAAAAAAAAATCTAAATTTGAAGTATTACTGAGCTTTGACTGATCCACAAGTAAGGAATTAGGGTCAGTGGTATTTCAAATAAGTCCACACTCTAGAATGGGCATAGAGCAGAGAAAGAGATGAGAAAAATAACCAGAGAATAACTCCACAAACCCTGACACTATGTTTTTTACCAGCAAGAAGCCCTCAGAAAAGCTACCACGAGATATTCTTAAAAACATCTAGTTTGACATCATGATAAACAAGACTGTTACAAACTCAAAATATTTAAATCACATTACTAAAATAACAGGTACATCATTAAGGGTCAGCAATTTCTTAAATCTTTGGTCTCTGAGACTTGCTGTCACTAAAGAAAATAAGAATTTAACTGCAATTGGTAGTGTAAATCAGAGTCTGCAGCAGAGAAACCAATGCTGAATAATCTGCTAAAGTTTTAAAACATTGTTTGATAAGACATCTTTCAAAGACCATAAGGAAGACATCACGGTCTCTAAACTTTCAGCAAATATTATTGACAAATTCACAACTTTAAGATTATGTATTACTTATACTCAAGTCTCTGGAGATATCATTGACTATTAAAAATCAGAGCTTCACATTCCACAGATTTCAGGGCACACACACAGCCGATGTGCTCTGTAGAAAGGTCACAGAAATATTAGTCAATTGAAGAGCAACAAGAACAATACCCCTTCACCTCACACTTCCCCCCTCCTTCCCCTTCCCCCCCCGAAGAACTGATATAATTTAAAAAAGGACAAACTTAAAAGGGGCAGACTTTTTTTTCATTTGGAAAAAGAGGAGAAAAGAAAAGGAAAGGAAAGGGAAGGTAAAAAAAAAAAAGGGGAAAAAAAAAAAACCCCACCAAAAAAACCCAAAAAACCCATGGAAGAGCTTTTTGTCAAGAATCAACTATCACATGGAACTATGAGACCAGACCAGGACAAAAAGCTGATTCAACAAGCTGAAGGAAAACCATAATAGAATTCTAGTTTGTTCTGAGCCCAAAGGGCATTTAAGACATCAAAGCACATAACTCTTTGTTGGCTACATAATTTTGTCTAGAAAACACACCTCCATTATCAGTTAGAGAGCAATCATGTTTTACAGTACTTCGCAAAGTTTGTCTGCTTTTTTCTATTAATATCTACCTCTGAGGAGCTAAACAATTGACCCAGAGCACCAAGAACAGCTGCAGTTTTGGGAAGGCTGTGCTAAAACTGTGGGAGAGCAGAAAGGGTTGGCATTGGTCCCAGAGGTCAGCTGCTAGACCAGAGAAGGTACTACAAAAGGTTGTCCATCCCAGTGGCACTGTAAGGCTCAGTCCCCACCAAATGAGCACAGGCAGGGACACAGAGACAGCAAAGCTCATGGGCACCCCAAGGAGCATGCAAGTGCAGCAGCAGAGAGGGAAGAGTGCAAGCTCTATCAAACAGAACAGTGTCTGCAGGCATTCATGGCATCCCCCCAAACCACTGGATAAATATCTGAAACTATGTGAATCACTTGAAACAGAAACATGAGCTACATGACTATGAAAGGAATACTAATAGTTACGGAGAAATGACAAATTCATCAATCAGAAATGTAAGAAACAACACAGGAGCATAGAAAAGTTATTGAGTAAAAGCGAAATATTCTGAAAATACTGTTTAATTGAAAAGTTGAATGCAAATGAATACCTGCATTTTAAAATCTGCATATGTAAGGTATTAGCTTGTCAGCTTAATCCCACTTCCCCTTCACTCCACTGCAAAAATAGTCCAGTTGATTGACTGGACTGTCAGTGCATAGAAACGGTACTCAGGAAAAAGTTTGCTATCAGTTTTAACAAGATCATCATTTTTAGCTATCAAGTCCTGATGAAAAAGACATATGGTTCTGGTAGCCAAGTATTAAATACCACGTTGACATCCTTTGTTGTAAAATAACAGACAGGAAATAAAGTTTTCCAGCCATGCCATTTCCCCCCTCCCTTTTTTTTTTTCTTCAGAATCTGTTAATTAATAACAAAATACCACCCATCAACAGTCAGCCCTATCTAAAGGCACGAAATTACTTGCTATCTTTCTCAGTATGAAAAATATTTCCCTCTTATTAACTACTTTTAGACATAACTTTTGCACATTGGGAAAGCCCCATGTAAGTATTGCTAGTAAGAATGCTAACAACTAAAAAAAAAATTTAACATTTCAGTAGCATTCCTTAACTTACAAATTACTTGCTTCAGAAAAGCAAAAATACAACTACTGCAGTATAAAGAAAAAGCTGACTATGCAATCAAAAGCCCAAAGGACCCAATTTCTTCATAAAGTACCTGATGGACATCGTGACAGTCTGATTACCTTCTACCACCAATTTTTGGAACATGTGAAAAATACTGTATGCTTCTTGCTGGTATGTGGTCCAAGATGACTCATAAATCTTCCTTTATCTCCTTCGTGGTGTTAGCAGAAAAGGATGAGTTGCTTTTTTCCATCTCATTCACATGTCTTTCTGTCTGTTACCCGTGCCCTTGAGCAAAGATTACTGATGCCCTGCCTTTGATATATGACACATCACATTCAGCAGCTTTTCATCAAGTGAATTAACCTGAAAAAATGCAAACCTATCTGCCAGTTGCTTCCCAACTTTCTACTATTCCTTTGTGTACCCTCCTTCCCAACATGCCACACACAAGGCATGCAAGAACAAGGTTACCAGACACAGAACATTAAATTGTTATTCAGTGGACACTGATGTAATTTATTGAAATATACTACTTAGTATTTACCTTCATAACTGATTCCAATTGTAAAACATCCTGTTAGTCATATACACAGACTGAAAAAAGTATCTATTTAAAAATCAGAGGATGAACTATCTGCTCTGATCACCCCAAATTATTGCTCTGAGTCACATATAATAACTGCGATTCAGGTAATGTATTACTGATACGGCTCTACAAATGATTCTGCAATGCTAATCAATACAGAATGATCATTCAATATGCTGCATATTCTGTTGCGGAGTTGGTTTTTTTTTCTTACAATTTAAAATATATTTTTATATTCCAAAAGCACTAATATTTTAAAATGTTAACTCTTTTCACAATGGTTGAACTGTTCACAAGAGTAATTTTTAATATATGAAATTAAAATTCCTTTGGACTCTTTTGTTTTCCTTAGAGTTAGGTTCTTTTAAGAAAAAACAGGCAATACATTCTTCTGTGAGGTGCTCTCTTTTCTGCATATACCTTCAATCTTACACTTTAAATATGCCAATTAGACAACTACTATGCAGCTAATTACCAAGATACACACACTAGCCTCTTTGAGACATTTTTCTGCTTGGGAATTTTTTCCACTGTAGATTATTAGTTGGTTTACATTTGTAACTGATTACTGACAGGACCTCAATGAAAATGAAGTACAGGAGTTCCTAGATACTTCAACATTTTTTAAGACAGGAAAGTAAACTCCCAATAGAACTCTGTTCCACAAAACAACACTCTAAAATACACGTGCTGCACTTTTCATAATGAAAACAAACATTTTTTTTCTTCTTTTATCAAAATTGTATTATAACTTCTAATGAAGGCAGTGACTGAAAAATGCAAACATTGATATATATTTTCCAATGAACTGGCTTAAGAGTAACGTGTAAAAATAGGATTAATGGTACAAAGCATGTACTATATAAAAATAGCCTGTAGAAAGAAGCATTAAGCAATTACAACTCTAGCACTGAAGGCTCCAATGTTATAGGGTAATATTTCCTTAATGTTAGACTTCATTAACCCTAAGATAATCTCTCATAAATTTTTCTGATTTTTAAGGAGAAAAAATAAATTATGTTTATTATACTACTGAATATGTTTATGAAAACAAGACATAATCTAGTGCTATAAACTTCTTGTCTTTATCTGAATAATCAGGAAGCTCATAAATAAAATATCATATAACAAAGTGAGTGTTAAAATTCATTACTGTAATAGCTATGCTCATGATCTATTTCATTAACACTCCTCCTTTCTTTGAATAAATGGGTTCTTTGGTCTACCAGAGCAAGGCCATTTACAAGACAAAATACTAAGCTGCTTTTTCTCATTTTCCCTTATCTGTTCTATT
Organism: Strigops habroptila; assembly: GCF_004027225.2. NCBI lineage: Eukaryota > Metazoa > Chordata > Aves > Psittaciformes > Psittacidae > Strigops > Strigops habroptila. Next base: position 25,998,194 of record NC_044281.2, on the reverse strand, counting down.
CCCAACTTTCTAAATTAATTCTTCCTTTAAATCTTATTGTTCCTTCCAATGTAACTCACACCACATTAGAGAAACTTGAAAGAAATATAAGCAAAGAAATGGGTCTATAGAGAATGAGTTAATTAGGAATCTAAGTGACTGGTGATGAGACTTGATGGCATACGGCTTTGGAATTAATTTAAGAAGCTGAAGTTCATTTTAAAATAAAATATAAATATATCAGAAGTTCAAAAGAAGCCATACCTCAAATTAAGTCATGCTAATGTTTCAGTCCAAACACCAGCTAAAGATAACAATAAATGATGGCATACTGATTTTATCTCAAGTTTCTTCTCACCAACATGGATCAAAAAAACAGTAGCTGTTAGTGAGGCGGTAATACAGATACAATTAAACATTAGCAACTACAGAAGTCACCATCTACAATCAAGTATGTAACTATGGTATGCAGCTTAAGCCGGTACTCATTAATAACTCCGTGCAGAACCTACTTTTCAGTCCTCACAGCAACAAACTATCTTTATATCCCTCAACTCTGAATTCATTTGTTACTGCTCATTTCATATATAATATATAGGACATGATCTAGATAAATACTCTACCATAACACCAGGGTTGCAAAAACAGATCCTTGGGAAACATGCAACAGAACAGTTATGAACTATGGTGCTGGGAGATTTCCAGATGTTGTAGCTGCATGATCATATGAGGACTGGAATTGATATGGATGGATGAGGCAGGGCTAAAGGCTTTGTATTGCTACATTCCTCCCTCTCTGTAAGAATGGTGCAGCAGTCTTTTAGAAGTTCATCCTGAGGGGAATGTTTCATTCGTTCAAAGGTTTTAAAAGGATGTAAAATGTGTAACTCCACCGACTCAAGAGGCCATGTTTAATGCAGTGAAATGCAAGAAAAGAGGATCAGACTCTGTAAGGAGAACTTGAAGCATCTGATATATAGAAAACTAAAAAAATGTATTGTTAGACTAAGCAGCTACCAAAGAAGGAAGGTACACACATAAGCTGGATATTGCTTTAAAGAGATTTCTTATAAAATGCTTTTGTTTTCCACTCATAGAAAATAACTGCAACTACTCCTGATGCAACTACGATGAAGCGCAAAGGCGTACAGTCTCACATCTTTCACAGGAATGCAATATTGGTACTCAAAGCACCACTATCCATAAGGAAAAGTAGCAGCACCTGTAAAAAGAAGCATCAGTTGAAAAGTACCATTAACCTAGTAAGTGCTTAACTTGCATAGCTCACTTCACCAGAATTTTGAAGAAGAAACTTCCCCTATTTGCTGTAGCGGGTAATACAGTACATTATATGTGCATTCTAGGCCCGTATATTCATTTACATAGCTTTTTCCCCACATTTTGAATAGTAAATTTGCCACCAGAGGACACTGGTTTATCAAAGGAAATTATATGCAACTAAATGCAAAGAGTAATGGTACCTTTTATCAGGTCAACTGATAAAACCATAGAAGATAAAATATAGACAAGCTTTGCAGGCTCTCCTAAATCATTGTTTTTCAACTTCATAAACAATACATTACAACTTTTAATAATGTTCATGTTAATATTTAACCTCTAAGTCTAGCTGCAATTAATTATAATTATAAAAATCTTAATAGAGAGCAGCAGATTGCCACAGCAAGCCACAGCATACAAGAGCCTGTCTGCAGAATTCCTTGATCATGTTGTTTTCTGTACCACCTTCATCAGTCTTGCCTGAGCAGTCTCATGAGGCATATGCTTTCCCCTGAATCCCATATAAAGATCTACCTGCATTCAAAACAATATGCATGGCAAGGGTTTGCATTCTTTTATCCAGGGAAAACACAAATGCTAAAGTAGAGATTAAAAATAGTTAAACGCAGTTTAAGTACCGGCAGTGGTTTAGATTATTAGGTAGAGACATATTTCAACAACATCCATTTTACAAAGAGTCAAAAACCAAACTACCCCTGAGAGCTTTAAGAGTCGTATTTAGATAGCGTAAAGTAGTATTCTCAATTCTGGGAACTCCTGACACCCAGGAATACATACCAAGATGCAAAATCATCAGTATCACTCATTCCATTCATGTACAAAGATAACATATTGGATATAGTAGATAAAGCATAAATAAATTATTAGAAGCTGTTAAAAAGTATTACAGATAAGCAGTATGTGCATTATTGATCATGTAATCTACTGGACTGTACAACCAGTTGTTATAACGAATTGTTATCCATTCAATTACTAATGCTATGAACTACACACGTACCCTAATGTGGATGGTAACTCATTTTCATTGTTTTCAATAGTAACATAAAACAACTGGAAAGCAACAACATAGTTTTCAGGAAACACCAATATTTTTCTTATTGACCTATTTGAAGGGTTTTTCCTGCTGGTTTGGTTTGCTCCTTCAGAGGGATTTTTTGCCAACTGCATCTTCAGGAAGCAACATTCTGCATGTGAAACAGCTCAGAGCTATGTACCTGAGTCACCTCCTGCACGCAAACCAGTATGGACAGTGCTGCTCTGCATGCTTTGAAATGGGAGGAGGCTAATGACAGTACTGAGACACTGCTGGGGACTGTGGCATTCAACCTTCACTAAGAACCATCCAGAAACAGCTGGCACCACACTTGCAGAACCACTTGCAACATGAGGACCAATGATTTTAATAACACATCTTTGCATGTAACTTATATTCATCACCAGTATAGGTGGGCTAGCATTCAAGTTGGTCAAAATAGTTCTAGAGGAAAAGAAAATTAAGAGAGAGCAGAGTTGTCAGTGTCAAAATACAGCTGATGAATGAGTTAATCTACAAGACTTAGCTATAAGAGAAGTCTATCTCATTGGACACACAAAGCAAAAATAAAAGGAAAAAAGCGAAAGCTTGCATTAAAAATATGACTTTAAAAAGACTGTGGATTGCCCATGACATGTAATAAGTCATCTGTCTCTCTTAATAAAGAGAAGTCATTATTTACTAGTGAACTAATACCAGTAACTGTGACAAGCAAAATCAACAAAGCCCATAAAAACATAAAAAAGCTGTTATATGCAGTTAGGCTAAAAGAGAACACGTTCAATGTTTGAGATGAAAAAGCATTTAAGCTTACAATCTGTTCTAATACAGCCTCCATTATGTGTTGGGAAATGAAACGAGTAACAAGAACTCATTCTCATATCCAACTTTTACAGGAAAAACAAGAAAGCATGCTCTTTCTTAAAGCATGAGTTTAAGTCTTAGGAACTTTTTTAATGCTTTGGATTGATAACTATGGGAGTTCAAATTGATGTGGCCATTCAAACAAATGTACTAATGTTCCATCTTTGGATACTGCAACTTAAAAGTCTCACCCATGTCTTCTAAATATAAAGTACATTCCCAAAGTCATGACTTCTGTAGTCTATTATCCATGTCTGCTGCTCTTTCAAGTAATTCAATCTTCATACAGGACATGCAGTCAGGTGTCATGGAACTAAGAACATCATTAAAGTGCTTTCCTATGTTATTTTTCTACATCAATAATGCATTGATTTTATCACTACTAGAACAATCCTTAGAAAAATAAACTGTCAAAAAACACATCATATCTCTAGGTAATGCTACTAAAACTACACTTGCAATGTCTGAAAGAACACAGGATTTATTTACTAATATTTTAGGAGATTAGTCTCACTCAGACCTGAAAACTAAAAAATACTTCAATTTAATATAATTAAGGTAGGTAAAGCTTTAGTTGTGTTTCATGTTTTCTTGGCTTTTGAAAAACAAACTATCTTAGATAGTAGTTATTAACATGTCCTATAAATTCTCAACCATAGTAGGACAAAAAATGTTTTTCAAATGACAAAATGTATCTAACATGAATAAACACCAGAATTAGAAGGGTTTTGCTTGAAAACTAAGTATGAAAAAAATAGAAATGTTGTTTCAACTTTTAAATTAATGATTAATGGGAGAATCAAAAATTGCTTGTATTAACTTGCACTTAAAGTAAGAAAAAATAAAAAAATCACAAATCAACTATAACTTGATCTTAGCTAATTTTACTTGGCATGTATTTGAGCCTGTTCCTGTTATTCATTTCTTTCCCATAAAAGGTTTTCAACAAATTTTAATATGCTTTTCCTGATAAAATTGCTCCTTTCCATGTTTAGGAATACTACAATACTATGATTTTCAGAATCAGAAAGGTCAGGTTGCCTGCTATAAGCTCAGTGAAGCTTAAAAGAAGTTTGTAAGAGCAAAGCTGATCTGATAAAGTTATAAACTGATACACAAAACAGATATTTAATCAAACCACTAAGGCATTGCTCTAAATTTATATATCAAATCTTCAAAGTTATTAACTCTGAAAGAATAAGTGAATGGATATATTACCTGGTAAAAAAGTCTTTTGAACAGTTACAGAATGTACTAGTTGATCTCTCACACAAAAATTTTTCTAAGGTTGCTGCCTAATTGAAGGGGTAATTCCAAAATATCTTACCAAACAACAAACATATCTTTGCTAGCAATTCTGAAGGTTGTACAGTGCTTTGGGAAAAACAGAGGAGCTTCCTTTAAGTATTCAAAATTTACTCAAGTAATATGATAACTATATCTATTTTACAAAACCAGGAAACTCACTTTAATTAACTATAATTTTAATCTTAATAGTGATTTTAGCCTCTTAATTGAATTATTTTTTTCCTAAGTCATTTTACTGCTAATAAATGAAAGACATGAAAAACTAAATTGCATAATAAAGCATGAAGGGCACACAGTTATGAGCTACCATGCCCCTGAGAGAAGCAGGAAGTGTTTTATGTTCAAGGAAAATCTTAAGAGCAACACACAAAAAAAGAGGAGATAATATTCTTCAAACAATTAACAAACACATTTCAGAATTTTTAACACACAACCATTTCTTAAGAAATTAGAAAAGCTGTAAATCAGTAGCACAAGCAAGCACAACCATCTCTTCGTTAATGATTTTTATAATATTTAAAATAATTATTGGAAACTTATCTTTCCTGTCATTCAGGGCCTTCAACAATTCACAGTTATGCAACTAGAAAATCACTTGGCTTTGGCAGCTAGTAATGCCCCAAATGATCTTACTGCAACATAGTTTAACAACTCACCAAATAATATGAAACGCATTTTTCACCTGTTATTTAAAAAAAAAAAAAAAAAACCCAAAACAACCAAAACCCACAACTTTTTAGAAATTTCATGGAAAAAAATATAAACCGACCATTTCTCGCTTGTGTTGAACTGCAAATGAAACTATTTCATTATAAACCTAAATTCGCCTCCTGGCATGAATGTATACTTATTTTAGGTAAGTACGTTCAAGTGATCGCAGCAAGCTTGAGCTGATAACAGAAAACTTGTTTGGCACGTGCATTAGATCTGACTTGAACTCCAAGGCTGAAAAGAACACCACCACAATGATGTTTTTCCCTTACAAAGGGAGGCATGCCTGTGGTTTCCTTTCCAGCAATGTTTAGGGCACACGTAACCCATGCAATGGGACAAGCCAGGCAAGGAACAAGGAGCACAAAGCTCACAGCACTAACACAGAGCACTAATTTGTCTCATCTCAAAATGGTAGGAAAAAGAAAGAAACCAAAACACAACAAAAACAACATTCAGAAGCAAATGAAGAAATCTGATTATTCTCTACAGCCAATACACCCAGATGAACTCAGCCTGGCATTTTAAAAACAATTGCATGTTATCAAGTGGTTCTCTAGGTTTTCCTTAGCATGGGTTACATCTCATTACTGACTCTGTCTTCTCCTATGAGATGTTTTTGTAGCTTCTAAAGATGAACTGTTTTAAGAAGTTCAGATGACCTGAGTTAAGAAGAGCAGCACTATTTCTATATAGCTTGACCTTATAAGTAAAATGTCAAACAGGGCACCAGAGCAAGTGTGTGAGAGAGCAAACAGAGAAGAGAAATGTAGATTTGTCAGCACTATGCAAATATCTCCAGTTCCCCAAATTAAATTGTTCTTGGTATCTTGATCAGCCACACCAGAACCAACACTTCTGAGCTTGCCTGTAGACACGATACTCAACCAGAGCATTTTGAGTAGAATAAAGCAAGCTAAGGAAGGTTATTCAGGTTCCAGGATGCTTTTCTGAAATTCTAGCCAGTTCCAACGAAGTGTACGCTCCCCTTTCCTGATTGAATGAATAGATTTAACAGCAGCAAAAACATTCCTGCAAGTAAGATTCTTCATTTTTATACACTACTGTGCATTTTTTATGATTCGTGTCTAAGATCCTGTTAAATATTAAAACAACAATACAATATCGGTAAGTAAACCCTTTAAATCAGGCATCCTCTATACTGTATAGTGGGAACAGATGTGCTCTTATTAAGGCTATACTGTAACTCAACAATAATTTGTCATATTTGACATATTGTTAAATTATGTGCACCTGCCAGAACTGTAGTAGCAATTACAAATTATATATATACCACTTTTACTTTAAATACCTAAACAACTTACGTAGATGTGAATACGATGTATGGAAAAACTGTAATTTCCTAAATGTCATCACCAAACAACACCTAATGTCTCACAATTTCTTTTTATGTGTATTTTATTATAGCGCCCAACTGTTTCAACACTCTAGTGGCTGGACTTTAATGTGGTTCAAGCAGCCCCAAGTAACATCAGCAAATGTTTAACATCTGTGAAAGTTGGACCAACAAATGCTCATGTTTTCAGGAGGTCATGCTGGCCAGCTTTCATTAACAATTACTTTAAACTTCAGTTTTCTTTATAGCTCTTTAATTCAGGAAGGACCCGTAAAGTTCGCCTTAGTTAAACTGTTAAGTTTATTCCAAACTCATATAATATTAATCTTTAGAATATTTATAAAGTTTCTTTTCCTTCTCCCAATATTTGGATCTTGTTTAATTCACTTATTTAATTTAGCGTACTTTAGCAAAGGGGAGCAACACTGCTAATTAGATCTTAAGACTTCAGCATAATTCCAGAATAGGGGCAGAATCTCCGAGCTCTTATTTCCTTCTATGTTATTTGCCTACTTCCCCACTCCCATCTATAATATTCACACCAGATTCATGATTAATTTTCAAAACTCCTTAATAATGTCTTGGATATTTCTTATCGTTGGTAATTCTATAATCACAAACCATTGTATCTTGAAAAACCTTCCCTCACTTTCCCATTCCCTCACCACATCAGCTTCACATGACTTACAGCTTCTCATTTCTTGCTGTAGTCTCCCTGTTTTGGAAGGAGATACAGAAAACCACCTGTACAAGACACGTTCTTTATGATTATATACAGGTTTTAGCAATAGTGCCATCTTTTATTCCTTTCTCTATCAGGAATCCTTGGTTTTCACGGTATTACAAGTTTACATATTCCATCACATGCCATTTTAATACTATGCAGCTATACACTCCTATTTCAGAGCATCAGAGAGGAAGCTTTGATGGGGATATGTCCTGGGTTCAGCTATAGCAGTCATTTTTCTCCTGCTTAGTAGCTGGTGCAGTGCTGTGTTTTTTAACTTTCAGCCTGGGAACAACGCTGATAACACTGATGTTTTTAGTTGTTGCTAAGTAATGTTTATTCCAACCAAGGACTTTCTCAGTCTCATGCTTTGCCAGGGAGGAGGGGAAGCCGGGAGGAAGCAGAGACAGGACACCTGACCCAAACTGGCCAAAGGGGTATTCCATACCACAGCACGTCATGCCCAGTATATAAACTGGGGGGAGTTACCCGGAAGGCCCGGATCACTGCTCGGGTCGGGCTGGGTATCGGTCGGCGGGTGGTGAGCAATTGTATCCTCTCCCCTTGTTATTTCACTAATCATTATTATCATTGGTGGTAGCAGTAGTGGTTTTGTGTTATACCTTAGTTGCGGGACTGCTCTTATCTCAACCCGTGGGAGTTACATTCTTCCCATTCTCCTCCCCATCCCTCCGGGAGCGGGGGGAGGAAGAAGGGGGGGGGGACTGAGCGAGCAGCTGTGTGGTTCTGAGTTACCGGCTGGGCTCAAACCACGACAGTTCTTTTTGGCGCCCAACGTGGGGCTCGAAAGGTTGAGATAACGACAGATCTGACCAGAGTGTGTTTAATCATATTTGTGATAAGCATTCATTGTTACTACTCGTCACAATGGTGATTATTTGGCTCTCAGACGTGTTGCGCTTGATCTCAGAGTTTCAGCATGTTGTACCTTACTTACAGCCACTATTTGCTGTTTTAGCGTTTATCGGCTGGGGGGCCTGGGCTAAGGTTCTTGTTTCACTGTACTTCATGGTAATGACTTGTAATACAATAGACTCATTGATCATGAAACTGGTCTGGTTTGTGCTTCCAGCGTGGCCATCACCACTATACATTGGGAGGTATATAATGAAATATTTTAGCAATTGCATATCTTTTTTTTTCTCCTCGGGGGGTAAACTTACGAAGGAAGCATTCTCTTTCACCCCCCGTTCCCCCACCAGCCTATTTGCAACAGCAGTTGAGAGTTCTGAAGGTTTTAGATGGCCTTTGAGTACCCTTGAAACCTGCCTGCTGATTGTGCTGGGGATCAGCATGTTGGCAAACATACAGAGTGTGTTTTACCCACGGCCATCCCGTCGTAGGAACATCCTATTTCGTTTAATGTCAAAAATTCAGCAGTATCAGGTTCGAATCTGGTCTAGGGTTAGACGACGATATAGGAGGACCACCAGGAAATTTTCCCTGAGGCTGGACAGTTATGAGTGGCAGGGTGTGTGGGATAGTATGGGCAAGTACCTAGGCCAGTGGGCCCCTCCAGTGCTTTGGAACTTCACCACTGAACAAGTGCAACATCCGGAAAAACTAGTAAAACACTTAAACGAGGTGTGCTGTCGTCCTGGTTATACCAGAGAGGGACAAATTTTGGCAACGTGCTGGGGCTTGGCCTATGCCTACAGAGCCCTGCTCAACACTACCCAGCACCTTCAAAGGGAAAAAAATGTCTCTGGATCTGATGGCAAAGCAACAGACAACGCAGCTATGCCAACTACAAGCACAGCAGCTACTCAGACCCTGACCACAACAGTCAACACAGCTACTCCAAGTACAGCAGCTACATCAACCCCAGTGACAAGCACAACAGCTACTCAAACCCTGACCACACCAGACAACGCAACTACTCCAACTTCAAATACAGCAGTTACACCAACCCCAGTGACAAGCACAACAGCTACTCAAACCCCGACAGCAACAGACAATGTGGCTACTCCAAGCACCGCAGCCACACCAACCCCAGTGACAAGCACAGTAGCTACTCAAACCCCGACAGCAACAGACAATATAGCTACTCCAAGCACCACAGCTACGCCAACCCCAGTGACATGCACAGTAGCTATTCAAACCCCGACAGCAACAGACAATATGGCTACTCCAAGCACCGCAGCTACACCAACCCCAGTGACAAGCACAGTAGCTACTCAAACCCCGACAGCAACAGATAATGCAGCTGTTGCTGTTACTCAACTCCCAAGCACAACAGCTGCACCAACCCCAGCAATAGACATTGCAACCACTCCAATCCTAGTGGCAGACACTGCAGTCACTCCAACCACAGTGACAAACACTGCAGCTAAACCAAATGTCCAGTTTGTGACAATGTCTGTTGCCCCTGTAAGCAAAAGCAGACGAAAGGCACAAAGAGCAACCCGCGAAGCGAAGAAAGATGAAGACCCAGTGCCATTACTATATGCAACAGCACCTGAACAAGAGTTACTACTACGTGGGTCAGAGGAAGAGGAAGAAGAAGAAGAAGTCACTTCTCGACCCCGGACCTCAACCGAACTGCGGAATATGCGAAAAGATTTCACCCGTCTTCCAGGGGAGCACATTGTCACCTGGTTGCTCCGGTGCTGGGACAATGGGGCCGACGGTCACGAACTAGAAGGTAGGGAAGCCAAGCAGCTGGGATCACTTGCTAAGGAAGGAGGAATTGACAAAGCGATTGCAAGAGAGAAGCGAGCCCTCAGTCTTTGGAGGCGGCTCCTGGCAGCTGTGAAGGAAAGGTTTCCCTACAAAGACGATATTACGAATCGCTCAGCCAACTGGACCACGATAGAGAAAGGCATCCAGTCCCTGAGGGAATCAGCCATTATAGAGATGATCTATCGTAGGCCGGATTCCAGGAACACATCCGTAGACCCAGATGAAGTCGAATGTACACGACCCATGTGGCGGAAACTTACACGGAGTGCGCCATCATCATATGCCCACACATTGGCATCAATGACCTGGAATGATGGAATATCACCAACAGTGGATTGCCTGATTCGTCAACTCCGAGAGTTCGAAGACAATCTCACCCCTTCCATCATTTCAGCTGTGGAAAAACTGTCCCAGGAGTTCAAACAATTGAAAGACGATTTATCCGATCTATCCAGCTCTCCACGCGTACCAACCCACGTCTCAGCTAATAACAGAAGGCGCCCTACTGCTCGAGAAAGAAAATATAGGAGGTACACGCCACGGGCCACCCTATGGTTTTACCTGCGGGATCATAGAGAAGACATGAGAAAGTGGGATGGAAAACCTACTTCAGCTCTGGAGCAACGGGTGCGTGAACTGAAGAGGAGAACAATGGTCAAGGATAATCCTCCCAGGAAAGCTGCTGCTCCAGTCTCTGGCGAGCAGTTTCCCAGATGGAGTGAAAGAGCTGATTTTCCTCCAGCTCCTGTGATAAGGAATACTAATCCCTTTCTACAAGACAGAAGTGGAGAATTTTGTGATCACTATTAGAGGGGCCCTGCCTCCAGCCAGGTGGAGGAGAGGGATAATCGGGTTTACTGGACTGTGTGGATCAGATGGCCTGGCACATCAGTCCCACAGAAGTATAAGGCTCTAGTAGATACCGGTGCACAGTGTACTCTGATGCCATCAACGTATCAAGGGGTGAAACCCATTTATATTTCTGGAGTGACAGGAGGATCCCAAGCGTTAACTATGCTGGAAGCTGAAATCAGCCTGACTGGGAGGAAGTGGCAAAAGCACCCCATTGTAACTGGTCCAGGGGCTCCATGCATCCTTGGCATAGACTATCTCAGGAGAGGGTATTTCAAAGACCCAAAGGGGTATACATGGGCTTTTGGTATCGCTGCCTTGGAGACAGAGGAAATTAAGCAGCTGTCCACCTTACCCGGTCTCTCAGAGGATCCTTCTGTTGTGGGGTTGCTGAAGGTCGAAGAACAACAAGTGCCAATTGCGACCACAACAGTGCACCGGCGGCAATATCGCACCAACCGAGACTCCTTGATTCCCATCCATAAGCTTATCCGCAGACTGGAGAGCCAAGGAGTGATCAGCAGGACCCGCTCACCCTTTAATAGCCCCATATGGCCAGTGCAAAAGTCTAATGGAGAGTGGAGATTAACAGTAGACTATCGTGGCCTGAACGAAGTCACACCACCATTGAGTGCTGCCGTACCGGACATGTTAGAACTTCAGTATGAACTGGAGTCAAAGGCAGCCAAGTGGTATGCCACAATTGATATTGCCAATGCATTTTTCTCAATCCCTTTGGCAGCAGAATGCAGGCCACAGTTTGCTTTCACTTGGAGGGGCGTCCAGTACACTTGGAACCGACTGCCCCAGGGGTGGAAACACAGCCCCACCATCTGCCATGGATTGATCCAGACTGCACTGGAACAGGGGCAAGCTCCAGAACACCTGCAATACATTGATGACATCATCGTGTGGGGTGATACAGCGGAAGAAGTTTTTGAGAAAGGGAGGAAAATAATCCAAATCCTGCTGAAGGCCGGTTTTGCCATAAAACGGAATAAGGTCAAGGGACCTGCACAGGAGATTCAATTTTTGGGAATAAAATGGCAAGATGGACGCCGCCAGATCCCCACAGACGTGATCAACAAGATAACAGCAATGTCTCCACCAACTAACAAGAAAGAAACACAAGCTTTCTTAGGTGTTGGGGGGTTCTGGAGAATGCACATCCCAAATTACAGTCTGATTGTAAGCCCTCTCTACCACGTGACCCGGAAGAAGAATGATTTCAAATGGGGCCCTGAGCAACAACAAGCCTTTGAACAAATTAAACGAGAAATAGTTCATGCAGTAGCCCTTGGACCAGTCCAGGCCGGGCCAGATGTGAAAAATGTGCTCTATACCGCAGCTGGGGAGAATGGTCCTACCTGGAGCCTCTGGCAGAAAGCTCCAGGGGAGACTCGAGGTCGACCCCTTGGCTTTTGGAGTCGGGGATATAAAGGATCCGAGGCCAGCTACACTCCCACTGAAAAAGAGATACTGGCAGCCTATGAAGGGGTTCGAGCTGCCTCAGAAGTGATCGGAACTGAAGCGCAGCTCCTCCTGGCACCCCGGTTGCCTGTGCTGAGCTGGATGTTCAAAGGCAGGGTCTCCTCTACACATCATGCAACTGATGCTACATGGAGTAAGTGGGCCGCACTAATTACACAACGAGCTCGAATAGGAAATCCCAGTCGTCCAGGAATTCTAGAAGTCATCATGGACTGGCCAGAGGGCAAAGATTTTGGGATGTCACCAGAAGAGGAGGTGACGCGCGCTGAAGAGGCCCCACCATATAATGAACTGTCAGAGAGTGAAAAGCAATATGCCTTGTTTACTGATGGGTCCTGCCGTATCGTGGGAAAGCATCGGAGATGGAAGGCAGCTGTGTGGAGTCCCCTGGACAAGTTGCAGAAACTGCTGAGGGAGAGGGTGAATCGAGTCAATTTGCAGAGGTGAAAGCCATCCAGCTGGCCTTGGACATTGCTGAACGAGAAAAATGGCCAGTACTTTATCTCTATACTGACTCATGGATGGTGGCAAATGCCCTGTGGGGGTGGTTGCAGCAATGGAAGCAGAGCAACTGGCAACGCAGAAGTAAACCCATCTGGGCTGCTGCATTGTGGCAAGATATCGCTGCTCGGGTGCAGAACCTGGTGGTGAAGGTACGCCACGTAGATGCTCATGTACCCAAGAGTCGGGCCACTGAGGAACACCAGAATAACCAGCAAGTGGATAAAGCTGCTAAGATTAAAGTGGCTCAGATGGACTTGGATTGGCAACATAAGGGTGAATTATTTTTAGCCCGGTGGGCCCATGACACCTCAGGCCATCAAGGCAGAGATGCAACATATAGATGGGCTCGTGATCGAGGGGTGGACTTAACGATGGACACTATTGCCCAGGTTATTCACGAATGTGAAACATGTGCTGCAATTAAGCAAGCCAAGCGGTTAAAGCCTCTCTGGTATGGAGGACGATGGCTGAAGTACAAGTATGGGGAGGCCTGGCAGATTGACTATATCACACTCCCACCAACCCGCCAGGGCAAGCGCTATGTGCTTACCATGGTGGAAGCAACCACTGGATGGCTGGAAACATACGCTGTGTCCCATGCCACTGCCCGGAACACTATCCCGGGCCTTGAGAAACAAGTCTTGTGGCGACACGGCACCCCAGAGAGAATTGAGTCAGACAATGGGACTCATTTCCGGAACAACCTCATAGACACTTGGGCCAAAGAGCATGGCATTGAGTGGGTATACCACATCCCCTACCATGCACCAGCCTCTGGGAAAATCGAATGGTACAATGGGCTGTTAAAAACTACACTGAGAGCAATGGGTGGTGGGACTTTCAAACACTGGGATACACATTTACCAAAAGCCACCTGGTTGGTCAACAGTAGGGGATCTGCCAACAGGGCTGGCCCAGCCCAATCAGAACTTTTACGTACCGTAGAGGGGGATAAAGTTCCTGTGGTGCACATAAAGAATTTGTTGGGGAAGACAGTCTGGGTTATTCCTGCTTCAGGTAAAGGCAAACCCACTCGTGGGGTTGCTTTTGCTCAGGGACCTGGATATACTTGGTGGGTAATGCGGGAAGATGGGGAAGTCCGATGTGTACCTCAAGGGGATTTGATTTTGGGGGAAAACAGCCAATGAACTCAATTGTACGCTGTTGCCTGCTCTATAACACTTTTATAGCCCACCAGCTAGATATCTTCAGGTCGCCAGCCATTGACCCTGACTTCCCTCCGATCATCACCTCAACAAAGAATGAATTTTGAGGAAACCAGACGAGCTCAGCAGTGACCAGATGAGTTTGGCGGTATCATCAGCAGGCAACAACCCAACACTACGTACCGTCCCTCCTGCCCTGAAAGACTATTACAAGAGATGGAGCCTGACATCATGGACTGGATGAGTTCAGCAATTTTACAGGGATTGGTCCATGGACTAGGGAACGATATCTTTCTCTGTGTGTGGGTGTGGGTGTATATATATGTGTATATATGGGACAGGGGTGATGGTGTGCTGAGAGATGTGGGATCTGAGCATGACGTGAATGGTATGGAATAAGGGGTGGATACTGTCCTGGGTTCAGCTATAGCAGTCATTTTTCTCCTGCTTAGTAGCTGGTGCAGTGCTGTGTTTTTTAACTTTCAGCCTGGGAACAACGCTGATAACACTGATGTTTTTAGTTGTTGCTAAGTAATGTTTATTCCAACCAAGGACTTTCTCAGTCTCATGCTTTGCCAGGGAGGAGGGGAAGCCGGGAGGAAGCAGAGACAGGACACCTGACCCAAACTGGCCAAAGGGGTATTCCATACCACAGCACGTCATGCCCAGTATGTAAACCGGGGGGAGTTACCCGGAAGGCCTGGATCACTGCTCGGGTCGGGCTGGGTATCGGTCGGCGGGTGGTGAGCAATTGTATCCTCTCCCCTTGTTATTTCACTAATCGTTATTATCATTGGTGGTAGCAGTAGTGGTTTTGTGTTATACCTTAGTTGCGGGACTGCTCTTATCTCAACCCGTGGGAGTTACATTCTTCCCATTCTCCTCCCCATCCCTCCGGGAGCGGGGGGAGGAAGTAGGTGGGGGGGAGTGAGCGAGCGGCTGTGTGGTTCTGAGTTACCGGCTGGGCTCAAACCACGACAGGATAGGTGGGAACTAATCTCTCTTTCCCATGCCTACAAGCTGTACAGAGATCCTGTACAGCTGTAGACTCTCCAGCGCTGCAGCCATACTCTCTGATCAAATAATAGCTTTGACTGTTATTAAGAATTTGGAGTAGGCTGCTCCCAACCCAGCGAACGATGCCAGGGAGACTCAGCCTCTTTCTCTAACCGTTAAGAATTACAATATACAGGCTCTTATGAGACTCAGCTTTGCTCTAGGACCTTGGACCCTGTGAACATCCAGATGCAGAACAACATTTAACACACAGCTTGTTAGTGGCTACTTTACTGTTTCTCCCTTTTATGATCTACAAAAAGCAGTGATGCAGATACATTGGAAAGGAAGGTGAATATAAAGCTCATTCTAAAGAGCATGCAGGTATTTCATTTTTAGAAATGTTTGCATTATCTATGGGTTTACATGGAAGGCTTTATAGACTCTCAAATGATTTACTGTTAAGGTACATATTGATTATAATCTCCAGTTATTTAAAAGGAGACCTGTTTACCTCCCAGCACTTAATACATTGCAACATGTTTCAACTTAACAGTGACACTGGTAAACAAAAGTTACTGATCTACCTACAGAGTTATAAAACTTGTGACACGCTGTAAACAGCTCTGTCATTTTATTTAGCATATTGCATTGCACAAGCTGCTCTATTTACCTAGTGGTAAATCTTTATGTATCAAAAATGCTACAGAAGGCGCAACAAATAAATTACAAAGAGACACTAACATCTGACTAGTTAATCAAACAAATAGGACATGTAACAAAGAGAAAAGCTATAAATATTGACAACAAGCTGCCTCAGTCACAAAAACATTCAATACTTCAGTTCTCAAGTGTGAGTTTTATATCAGTCCCCTGGAAACAGTTTGTATCCTCCAATAAATTTTTACAGTTGATTCACCTGCCTGATACCCTTCAGCCATTTCCTTCAGAAGCTGTCAAACCCGCCAACAATAATATATGGCCCAACCAACAAGAACAGCTGTAGCCATTCTCTCTGCTGGTTCCCGCGCCCTGTTCTGCATAAAATAATACATCAAGATTAATTGATTTCCTGTCAGTCTCACAGAACAGAAAATTAATTTTCATGTAGCCATTTTCTCCAGCATATGAATTTCGAACATGGCAAGTAATTTAAGTTTTTAATTATTCATAAGTAGAAGGAAAAAAAAAAAAAGAAGAAAATAAAAAAATCACAACACATGATAAAGTGAGCCCCTGAAAGCCCCAAGGCCATGGCCTGGACCTTGATTTGTGCTGAGACAACAATAGCATTCACTAATGTCTATATAAATAATATATGTATTAACATACATCTTAGTACAACACCAATTTCTCTCATTCTGACCCAAGACTACCAGGTCATACAGCAGCAGTTTGTCACAGTCTGTACAGTGGGCTACATGTGGCACACTACAAGGAAAACATATAACATGTCAGCCATACTGGATTGACCCCAACTGCCACCAGCGTATGAACACACCTACAACATAACAGGAAGGTAACAGTCACTGTTTTGAGGAGAAGAGTAAAACTTACTAATCAGCAGGGGGTCGTATCTCAGCAAACCTTCTCTTAGCAAGCAACATTGACTTGTGCAAGGAAAATCACTAATGGAAAATTAAACAGAATAATCTGTCTTGCTCAAGTTGAATCTTTTCCAGATGATGGCTTAAGCCTTAAAGAAAAACACTGGCAATTCAAAAGACAGTAAGATGTCATACAGAAGGCACATTTAAGAAAGTCTCATTTGCTAACGTTCTAATTTCTGTTAACCGACGCTCTTGTAAGTTGCAGAATAGAATTTCTGACATTGAATTGAGGCCAAAATTGTAGAGGTAAATAACCATAACTCAAAGCATTCATTGTAGCAATTTATGATGAAGTACAAACTACCCATTATTTATTTACTGCAACACATGATCAATAATGTTAGGACTGGATTTAAAACACAAAAACCTAACTTGCATTAGGCAATGCTTGTACAGGGCTTGGGGGTGACCGCAAATTACAGGGTGAAAACAATTCAAAAGCAGAGTGTAAATTCTGAAGGCATGTCACTAAACATCTTAAGCAACAGGTTTGCTTTTGACTGCTCTTTCCATTCTTGAGAAGTTCATTTTATTAGTTAAACCTTGCTAAAAAAACCCCAAACTGTTTGACAAGGTATGCCATAAAGTTACTCAATAGGAAAGCCTCTTGCCATTATCAGTGCACTAGATAGATTTATAAGGATGGAATCTAGAGAAGATCAACAAAAAAGCAGGAAGCACTGTGACCATTTTTGGTTATGTATTATGATGAAGTGTTAACCAATGAACAGAAGGAAGTATAACAACTGCCACAGATGTGGTAAAAACTCTCAATCTAACTACAGTCTCTGTACTGCATAGCGAACTGCTTACAGTATGGCTGGATATTGGTGCATGCTAGTTTCTCTATACTTAAGATTCTTCCAGTATTTCCATGATAAAACCATTTCCTCTGTTCTTTTTCAAAGGCTTCTGATTTTCCTATTTGGAGAAGACTGGAAAAAAGATGGGTTTTAAACCAAAAATCAGTGTATCTACAAGTTTCAAACAAGAATTCCTAGGTTCTGTGTTCATTAATACAAAAGAAGTTTTCAAAATAGGCACCCCAGCTCAGCATCTTCTCAACATAAGCACCATAAAACTTCGGTTTGGATGGAAAGAGAGACTTTTTTTTTTTTTTTAAAGCAGTGACATAGGTTAAAGGCCATTATGTTCTGTACATTGAGTTTTGTGAAAATATGGATATTTAATACCAACAAAATTATCAAACACGATCAAAATGCATATGCCATGCATTTTCCCTTTCAATTGTATTTGTTAACTACCTGACATACTACTGATTCCAACAAAACAGCCACTGAAAATAAAAATTACATTTACCTCCAAAATTTAAAGAGTTTATCTTGCAAAGTAGTAAATTATTTAGAGCTACAGCTCATCTTTATTGTCATGTTTGAAAATACTTACATAGAGCTTTAAAGTCTAAATCACAAAAAAAATTGGTGTCTTTAGGGGTGGAAGCTGGAAAGAAGGTAGCTTTTGATGGATTTGGGGTTTGTTATTTCCTTTTCATATTATAAAATAGTTAAAAGAAATAGTGCATTATACTTAGTAATACCAGCCATTCAACAACTGTCTCAACAGTTTCTCATGTCAAATTTATCTTCGGTTGTCCTTCTAATATTTACTTTTTTTTTCAACCCTTTCATTAAGAAAATAACCTTATTGATAGCATAATGAGCTCATTATATTCACCGCAAAAAATACATGTTTGCAATCCTGTAAATGAAATGTATAAACCAGGGGAAGGAAAAAAAATAAAACACAAAAAGACAGACAACCAAAAACCCACACACAAACAAAAAACCCCACAACTTTACAAAGTTGATACTGCTGCTACAGATACTGTTCCTGGCATAGCTTAAAGGTCTTTGTTTCTGTAAATTCAATTGAGTGTTTCTATTTCTAAGTCTAGCAAGAGGTTCTAATTATTGTTAGAAGCCTAATTAGCATTTAGTATTACATTACAACAACTGCAGCAAAATTGTACCCGTTCTCCAATAAACAGTATTCACAGTGTGCAATCAAGCTGCTGTACGATGCAATGAGAATTAATAGCACTGCACGACAATGGTAAATCCTACAACTCCCGCTGTGTGTGTTTAATAATTTTTCACTCCTTCCAGATTGTTCCCATCAAGCACAATTCCCAAGATCCTAATCAGCTTTCTTCCCCATCAATACTACACAGAGATCTGAGCACTGAAAATTATCTGCAATTTCAAAAAGTGCTTTGTTGCATTATTAGGCCACTGACCTAAGAGGTAATGGGTAAATAGTTTCTGAAAAATGTCCAAAGCACAACATAAATTAAAGCTTATAGTCTTGCCTGCTGTTCTTACCAGAGCTGTAACTGCAAACTTTAATAGGTTTTTATACAAAAGCCTTAACTACAGTATTATTTTTTACACAAAAATTAGTAAAAAGATGACAATGTTTATATTTAAACAACTTCTTTTACTGTATTTTACACAAATAATACAAGTTGGAGAGCCATAAGCACCTTTTAAATGTATTGCATATACATACACACACACGCAGACCGAGAAGAACCACCATAGTTGTGTCTGTTTGTGCATGCAGAATATGAGAGTCACTTCTTGAAAGAGGTGCGCACACATAACCATACATGCAGAAATGAAATCAGCATATTAGCTTTCTTTTTTAGTGAAAGGAAGAAATATAAACCTAAGTCAGGATGCTACATTGTGGTGGCCAGATAAATTCAGTTTGCAGCATTCCTTAGAGCTTATATATTTCATACATTTCTCTGACAATTAAGATTCATTTAACAGAGAAACAGTGGCATTAGAGGGGCAACTTATTCCTGTAGGGAAAACGCCTGATGATTCACTGATACATTAGCAAAGTACAACCTCCATATGCCCAGATAAACGTACTCACTTTCTATGTAAAACTTGTGCAGTGTCAGTGGCAGGGCGCAAAGGAGCCAGAAACCTGACTTGTAGGTCCATATGCTGGTTACTGTGCACCAGCAGACATTTGAATATTATGAAAGGAGTTGTAAGTTTGGCAAAGCACTCCCTCTGGCTTTGTCACAGTAATTTGTTTCAGTTAATGGAGTTTCAGCCTTTCCCCATAATCACTATCCCTTATTATGGAAATCTTATCTGTATAATAAACTCATCATCTCACAGGGGACTTCTCCCTTCCTTTCACAGTTTGTCAGTGCCAGTACCACATAAGCGTTACCTGGTAGTCAGAAAGTAATTTCATTTTACCTGGTTATCAGGATATATAAAACAATGTGGTATTAATTAACAATTACCATTACCTCTGACAAGATGTGGCATTATTATTTACCTTCAAACAAAAAGAGGATTTGCTCATTAATTCCCATAACAAAAAATAAGGATATGTGCAAAATTCTTCTGCAGTAATTTGCATCTGTTTGTGATGAACTGATTATGCACTTGAAGATCACACTTGAAAAACCACCTCATTATTACATATCTGGACACTGTGACAAGCATGTGGAATGGAGGGGAAGGGACAGATTGAGACAGAAAACAAGAAACTGGGGATGGGAAAAAGAGTAGAACAAGTTACAGGATAGCTCCACTGGGGTTCGAGATGTTGGTAGCCTTTAAGGAAAAAAAGCAGTCTCTCTCACACAGTTTGAGTTATGCCAGTTGAATGGGAGATGCACCAAATAGCAACAGCCAATTCCACATTTTTTGGTTAGGCAAAGCCAAATATGAAATGTAACAAAGGGCTAGCACCAAGCCCTTTTCCCCCAGTAGGCAGTGGTAATAAACATAGAATCAGTGAACCGTGAAAGCAACTTCTCCTTCTCAACAGGCCTACTTCAGAACTAATGGGCCTACTTCAGAGTTAACTCTTTTCTGTATATTCTCTTCCTTCTTTGTGGCCTTTAAGCTGGTGCATCATTCCCAGTTTTGAAGTTTTGATATACAAGCAGGGATGCCTAACTAATTTAATTTAAAAATATGAACCCAATTGGCTTAAACGAGAATCTCTGGCTCTGAACTGGGTTACCATATGTTGTATTTGACTTCTATTTCTATCAGTATCAACCTAAACATCCTTATACACACCAGCTATGAACATGATTTATAGCAAGCCATTCAAAGCAAAGCCTATAGCTTCTCTTCACGATTTGACGTTATCAAGATTACTTCAGAAGCTGGCAGCAGCTACCATAAGTAACAAGCTGCCACTGGAAATAAATCACTCCCCCAGAAATAACAGTTAAAAATATAGATTAGCATGACAGAGGTCAGTATTTTAGGCTTGGTTCTTGTTTCTCCTCCCAGTTAAGTCACAAATCAACCTTGTATCTGATCAAAAGGAAAACCAAAACTAAGCACAAAAGTTTTCATTCGTATCCAAGACACAAAATAAAAATTGAACTTTAAAAAAAAAAAAAAAATTAAAATAAAATAAAATAAAATGAAAGGTAGGTACCACGCCTTTGGGTAGCCCAGCTTACCCTTTTGACCACATGAGGATATAGGAAGAATCTCATGTAGAGAATATAAAATGAGTCATTTTGCATGCCTTCACATTTAAGGAAAAAAGGTTGAACTATCTAGTTGCTTGAAAAACATTGATATAACACACATCCTCATGGTTAGCACAGAAAAAAATTCGATACATAAATTTTAAAAAAAAGGCAACGGTACTATAAAACAGGACTCGGCTCCTAACTAGGATGTTTTATCACTGCTTATGAGAACCTAATCCTTTTCTTGGGGAAAACAAATAAAAACTGTAATGGAGAATGATATTAATTTTAGAACTCTCATTCAGGGCACTTGATGATTAAATTATCCGGCAACATTTGGGATCCTGTCAGAAGTTGCACTTAAGCATTCTTACCACAATTTTATTCAATAAAGGATGTTCAGTTCAAAGTATAGTGGTGGTCATCTTCCACTATCAGCAATCCTCCAACTGTCAAGATGTCCTCTGCCTTCCATGTCAATCATTTTACATCTGACCAACATATTTATTTTGCTTCTTGCACTTTGACACACGAAAAATTACACACTCACATTTCATCGTTAGAGGACTCTATGCATTCATCTCCAGAGAGAAAAAAATCTGAAATTTGAGAAAACAAGTTTGTTCATCACAATATTCACAATGTTTTTGATAATATGACACTACCAGCTAGAAAATATTAGTATTTTGAAAAAAAACTCATTTAATTATACTGCTTTACAGTACCCAGCTGAGTATCTTTTTTTCAAAGTCAATACAGTACAAACATGAAGGAAACTAACCGTGAAAAGTGTATCTCCTACAGTTTATCACTCTTTGATATGTAAATAGATCACTGCAATCCTTTTTTATACTTTTTCCTCTACTGTTACACTGAAAAAGCATTTTTTGCTATGAAAGAACATACTACATTTATTAGCACACATATGTACAGATGTATGCACAAAATACTTTGCATGAACATAGCTGAAGAGAGGGAAAGATTAAATTAATTTATCATGCCTTCACATGTAACTGAAACTCAAAACCTTTGAAATACATTTAAGTTTACTTTGTGTGTGCTGTGTTTATATATGGGTAACATATGTGAATACATGCAAATCTAAAAAGTGAAGAACAGCTGAGGGATTAAAACTCCCTGCAATTAATGACCAACATTAACTGAAGGTTTCTAGGTATTATCATCTGTGAGCGACAAGTTCCACACAGGACTAAATGGGGATAGATTCATTTGGATGTTCTAGACTTCAGCCGGGGCTCTGTCCCTAAATAAACAAAGCCTCTGGCTTTTTTCTAGTTCTCATAAGAGGAACATCATAGTTGAGATAGCTATGTGAATACTAGCAATGATGCCTGCACTACCCAAGGGCCCAAACCAAATTAAGCAAATTGATTTATTATGCATTCTAGTCTGTGACTTTTAGTGTGAACTTTAAAAGGTAAAAGTTGTCAATTAGCAAACAAGGGAGTACATGTACCTCTGTGGAGACAAGTAATAGGGAAAAAACAGGAATAAAGTGGGAAAACGATTAGTCTTCAAACACTTTGCTAAAAAATTAAAAAAAAAAGAAATCCAGACTTATTCTATGTTTCGTGATCAAGGGAAAAAAACCATTTGTGTCAGTACAGGCAACAACAGATATCTCACAGGGCTGAGTGAATAGCTCTGCAAAGCATGCAACAGCCAGAGCATGCTCTGTTCACCTAATACACAGTCAGTAAATTTGCTTATTGAGTCAACTTCATGTGAAATGCTACAGTATGCTTGGCAAAGGATTATTATTTGATTTTGTACTTGCAATCTATTTCTGAAATCTTGTAGTCACCCCCCTTCCCTTTTTTAAACCTGTTATCCCCATCACATGCCACTTCCCCTCTCAGCAAGGGCCTTAGTCATGAGATATTACTCTGTTACTTTGTGCCCATAAGAAATCATAGGGCCTGGTATTAGAGCTATCCAGGCATAACAAGTTATTTCCCAGCATCCTCACTGATTAGTTACCTTCCATAACCATAAAGTCAACAATAATCTACCTACATGCCCTTTCTGCAGGTGGTTGACCTATAAATGTTAACTAAGTCAGTGGCAGTTCAGCCTAAATTACTTCGAAAGCATTATCCGTAAACATTAATGCTGCAGCATGTCCTTAACTATACAACTGGGACTCTATAGTCTGCAAAATAATGTTACTTGATATGATTTTTCCTCTGTAAAAGCCATTTCCCATTATAAAATTATCCAATGCCCCTCCTACCTGATGTTCTCTTCTTTCCTTTAAGTCCTTCCCATAAAAATTAGAAGTAATTTCCTCTTGTTTGGGGCCAATTCTTCTTCTTTTAGCAGAGTCCCTCTTCTAGACATCTAGAGACCCAACACAGCGACACAACTGGATATCGAACACACAAGTAATCTCCACACTGACACTGAAAAGGAATATTTATCACAGAGTGGCAGGTGAATATTTTACCTGTGTAAAAAAATTTTTTTACTTCATTCACATCATTTTGTTTCAACCAGGGATCCTTAAAAAAAATTACTGGAAGATTATTGCCGGTTTTATTTGCTCTACTGCATACCAAAACACTTGCTGTTTGTTGGTTAACTATACCACATCACGGACAAAAAATTATCCAGTCTATAACAAAGACCTTGGAGTCTTTCATCACAGGGCAAATACTGCATTGAAGAGACCCTGTCCTGAATGGAAGGGCAGGAAAGTTCTCACTGGAGGTGCACAAGTTCTGAAATCCTTAGCGTTCTCCAGTACAGCCTTCAGCTCATGCATCTATGGCATTTCTTGTGAGCATGAGAAGAAACTGAGTGAACGATTAGATCAGTGATGCAGACAACTTCATTTTACACACCATCATGGACTCCTTTAAGGAAGGAAAAATAAGTAATATCACCTGCTCTGGCAGGCAGGTTTTCACTGAAGGGAAGCTTATGCATCTTTTTCTTAAAGAGAACAAACAAAATTTATTCATATGCCTCCATTAGCAAGTTTTACCCAACACTGTATTTAATCAACATTGTTTTCTTCTTTGCATATTTAATTTAAAAAATGCTTCAATCAGTTTTTATGAAAATGACCAGATCTTTATATGGGGTGGACTTCCTACCAAGTCCCACTTTTCTGTGAAAAATTTTCTAACAGAACCTATTTTGTAAATTCATCCAACTTCTTCCACTGCCCAATGAAGATTTAGAACTTAGTACTTAAAAAACCCAAACAAATCCTCACACACCAAGGGAACCTCCGCTATCAAATAAAACGTTTTAATATGTACCATGAAAGCAGTGTAGGAGTAACAGTGTCTTCAGCGTTCAACTGGCAGTACTGAAGAGCACAGAGCCTGTGATTCTGTGCAGTGCCCTGTGACTGGAATGATAACAATACACATTCCCTGTGCAGTCACTCAAACCTTTCCCTTTGGGTATTGCAGCACTGAATGCTCTTTGCTATTAACTACAAGCAAGAGGAAAAGAGCGCGTCACCTTCTTGGAAAACTCTGAAATGCACAATTGTCTGACACTGATCCAAAAATCAAAATCAAAGACTCATCAATTCTTTCAGTTGCTTTCCAGGATTAATTCCTTTACAGCAAATGCAAAGGAGATAAGCATCCAGAAGATTTAGTAAGCAATATAAGACATACGATTTTGTCAGCACTGAGTTCAATGACTAAACTCTTCTAGTAGCATAATTATGAGCAGTACTAAAACTCAGCCTGCAATTACAGATATCGTCAAATTAGTTTCCAGAATTATCTCCAAGTGGTGGAAGTAGATGTATTGTCGTGTCTTACTTTGAGGATGATAAAAGGTGAAAATCAGTTTGTGGACTTGAGTAAATATTTCTCCAGAGCAGTTCGTGCAGACAGTTGGTATTTCACAATAAGGTTAACTTCAGTGATACAAAGTACCAACACAACCCTTCTATCTCTTCTCAGCTTAGACATCAGTTAGGTACTGTTTTGCAGTTAACGACTTTTTTTTTCCCTCCCCTTTTGCCACCCAATAAAAAAAAAAAAACCCCACCAAAAAAAAAACCCACCAAAACACAAATGAACAACCACCCAGCTTCTTTTACCTATAAAACGAGTAAAATATTTGGAACACCCCAAGGACGTTACAACGGCCAGTCTTAAGAGGCAAATATCAAGAGAGCAACTCAGCATAGTCTAACCAAAAGCACATTCATATCAGCTTCCCTTCATTGATTTTAAGATAGCTCTGCCAAGTCAATTCATTAAATTATATTTCAGGGAAATGGACAAAAATGACTGCGTTCTATTGATACTAATCTCTAAGTTAGAGTGACCATTTTCCAATGTGACCAATGGTCAGAGTGACCATTTTCCTCACCAGTAAAGCAGCCAACTAAGAGTCAGTGTTCCACCACTTCAGACTACAGGCTTGTCAGGTACATCAATCTGAGCAACCTCCTGCAGTGGAAGGTGTCTCTGCCTATGACAGGGGGGTTGGAACTAGATGATCTTTAAGGTCTCTTCCAACCCAAACCATTCTATTATTCCATGATTACCTGCATAGCCCATGTTTGGAGGATCCTTCCTACTGCAAAACAAGGGTAACAAACTCCAAGTATTCTAAAATGCTAATATACTTATTATAAAATACTATCCAAAATGCTAATATAAATTTTGATGCATTTTTTCCCAGCACTTCTACCTTGAAAACGATAATCCACTTCTGCAAAGGTATAAAATTCATGTAATAATCTTCATCCTGAATGTTTTACACTGCCACAAGAGCATTCATTCCACCCTTCGGTAGTACAGTAGCGTTCAAATTGAAATCAGCTTCAACGAGAAGTTAGGAAATACTATGTTCAGGATGGTAAAGATGGATAACGTGCACATAAGGCAGTCAAGGCCATACCATTTTCTAACAGCCACAACTCACACTTGATCAAGAGAGGAAAATCACACACATGCTCAAAGTCGCTCTAAGCTATAAGTACAGTAGTATTTCCAAGTTGTGCATTACTACTTCCTTTTAGTGGCTAAAATAAATGTTATAATATTATATTAATATGCCATGCTTTTTTACCTTCATTTGGATTCCATGTTATTCTTTCAACAGAAGCTAGTACATTGCTTTAATTGGCAAAAAAAAAAAAAAAAAAAAAAAAAAAAGAAAATTATGAAAAAAGTACCCTTAAAGAAATTAATCTATCTTACAATGTCCCCTTTAGGTTTAAAAACCAACACCAAAGAGGAAAGCATACACTATTCTCACCCAGAGAGAAAAGCACACACTATTATTACGCAGTACACATTTATTGTATGCCAGAGCTCAAAAACAGTTAAGAAAATGGAAAAGTTACTTTTTTTCCCTCTGCACAAATTTGTTAATGGGTAACATAATGGTAAGCCATGTTTGCTGGCATTCTGTGAAACATCTACAAATTGCCTCTGCAAAGCGTTATAGGTTGTCAGACTAATGTAGTTGAAGATAATTTGGCCTTTCAGTGAATTGAACCTCACAGCACGATTATACTCCAGCACCAAGTAGAGTGTCACAATTATTCTTTCATGCTGAATTACCATATAATGTCATAAGCCTACCTGTCATAAGTCCTGCAGCCGAGCTTGAATTTTTTCTAAATCTATGGTTCACGGCAAAAAAATGAATTTTTTGCTTCTAATGGAAATCTCATTGTTTTTATCAACAATAAATTTCATAGCAAATCAAAAGGATATGCTTGGACAAACAATCCGATACTCAAGGTTAAAAAACACACAAATAATAAATTGCTGGTGTGTCATGTTCAATTTTTACTACTGCATTACACTGCAATAACCATAACAGGATCTAAATTGTTGTCAGAACATTAAACAAACCCCCGTACTTCACAAAGGCATCCTGCCTGAGTAATTCACACAACGGAAACAACTATCACATTTTCCACTGTCCCACCACCATACCATACATCAGTACAGTTTATTCATTTGGACAATTTTTTGAATAAATTACTTCCATCCTGGCTGCTGTTGCCACTTCTGCTAAGAGACATATCAGTTTTAATTGTCTCTCTGTCTATACTGAGCCACTGTTTTTCTAGCTCCTTCCTGCCCTTACATCCTGAGCACCAAAATAAACTATGACCATATCAAATTGCTTAACGCTAGGCAAGTCGGTGCTCTAAAGAGAAATAAATAAATCCATGAGCTCACTTGTCATTTCCACTGTTATTCACCTTCTACCCTGAATTCTCCTAAAGAAAGTTGGGGGAAGGGGGGAGGAGGGGGTGTTTTTAAGGCAACAAACCAGCTCTGACCTAGCCTGAACAACACATTATGCAAATACAACACATAGGGTTGGTTGGATCAATACTACCATGCAAAATGCTAACTTCAAAACCTTTACCTCAGATGAATATCTTTCCTGGAAAATGAGCATCAAAATAAAAGATTACAAGAACAGTACAAGCAAAACTATTAAAGATCGTAATGAGGTTGACAAGGCTCCTTTCAATACTCAGAATAAATGCACCTTTCTTTAGTCATTCTTATCCTAACATGAAGATACGGATTTAACTGCATACAGACATACACTGGGCTAATTCCGTACTATGTGAAATTAGATGTTGGTATCTGAATAGAGCAAAACTGGAAAAAATATATTGAGCTCACTAAGAGCTTATTTATAAATACCAGTTTTACTGCAACTGAAAACAATTCACCACCTGATGGATAGTCATCAGTGTTATACTACATAAACTTGGCATATTTGTGATCATTAATACGTTTGTAGTTAAACAACTGTATATTAAGTTCTACTTTCATTAAAATGAAAAATGAACTTTCATTAAAAGTTAAAAATGAGCAAACGAAACAGTATTAGTGTTTGGAATAGCAAGGGTGTATATAATTTCTTGTCTCACCACAGAGGTAGAGCAGAAGTAGAGAAAAGGGTACATGCACCCTTCCTCCTGCAACACAAAAATGTTCACACTTGGACTGTTGTTTATTCACTGGTTACCATCCCGCCAAAACACAGCCTCGTGCACAACTGAAGAACTAGAGACAATAGTCAGCACAAATAAGCTGTGCCTATACAATATAGAGTTAACGATTTACCATCACATTTTACATTGCCATTAATAGTCAGCTAAATTGACATAAACTAACCTAAGTCAGATCAGTTTGATTCAAGTCTGTTTTCTAAATAAGACTCCTTTGTGATTGCCAACAGCTCTGCACAGCCACTCATACCAGTGACTGTTTGCTGGTGTCCTCCAGATGCAGCGCCAGACCACTGATCTATTGCTGGGCAGAGCAGAAAAAGATCTTCTCTCTATTGAATGACAATTCAAAGATCCAAGCATTTCTTAACTCCTATTCTCCCATTTTAAAAATAGAAATAATAAAGCTAACCCCTATCTACCTTACCTTCTAGGAGCGAAAACATAATGTAACGCATGCTCAAAATGTCAATACCAGTCTTATTTTTCCTTAACTAAACCTATTCCAGTTGGTACTATTTATTTATAGCTTCCAAAGCAATAATAAACACAGAACTATGATTTACTTCGAGTCTTTCTATTATTAAAACACTTTGTCTTATTGTTTTATTGATTTACAATCTGTCCTACTTACTTTTTTAGCATCTGAAAACAATCAAGGCACAAAGCTGCAAGATGTTTAGACATTAATTGTTAAGAGACAGCATTTTATTCCAGGCTAGGGGTTTGAGTCCTCAACTGCTAAGCATTCTGGTACGGAAATGATTTATGGCCTTGTAGCAATAACGATGTGGCAGAGCCATTAACATATTGGCAGATCCTAGGATGGATTATCGACATTGATTATTTCATGGACCACTGATATCCATTTGTTAAAAGAAGCTCGAAGATGGCCTCTCCCTGACTGAAATCTTTTACGAGCAGATAGCATTTTAAGTATTAGGAACCTGGGATTTGGACAATTCCCCCCCTCCTTATTTTTCCCTTTCCCCCTCCCCACAATCTACCCCTGTCTCCTCTTAGACTCTAACAAAAAGTGTCAAAAATTAAAGTTCATTCATCACTATGGTCTTAATTTCTCAACTCATCATAACCATGTCTTCTTTAAAAATTAATGATTGCCAGCATTTATCCACTGGTTGTTGCTATGAAGATCTATGCAAAAAGCAAGGATCCCTATAGAGTGTGTGATATATGGAATTCTCTTTATTACTACAATAAAACTTACTGACATTTCAATACTTCTGCAAATAGCATTATAGTATCAATCTTCTGAATTAGGTTGAAAATTAAGTTGTAAATTAAAAGAAAGTGTACTTTGGAATACAACATGATATGTCACCTAGAAAAAGACCTTTGTGCATAACACAGCTGAGCAGAAAAACTGAAAGATAAGCCCAGGTGCTTCTAAAGTGCCTATTTCATCTTAAAGGATCTAGGTTATATTTTACAAGAAGAATACAGTCTGAAAGCCCTGATATTTCACCTCAGGAGAACAGGTTCTGAATCTCTTCTAAAAAAGATGAATTTGACAGCATCAGCTCATTAGCAGAGATGCCAAAAAGCCTTTGCAAGGGACAGGTGGGATTTTAGGCAGGAGGAGGGCTGTGAAGGTGGGAAGAAAGAGGGAGAGATGAGAAGGGAAGGAAAAGGGGTTTAGTTTAGCATAAGGCCTTAGTGAAAATACTCTTCCTTCTTGAAATACACTTCCACCTACTTGTGTCACCAGAAAATAACAAATTATATCCAGTACTACACTTGGGTTGCACCAGAAGAGTAGAAGTGTTATATTTCAATCAAAGTATAATTTATAAATACCTTCACTTATGGACCTATTTGAGACTGTTAATAACATTGGTTAATGGCTGAAAAATTAATTTCTGTGCTCCCCAAGACAGATCTTTCAATATTTTCTAAAACAGGAGTTGCTAATGAGGTGATACATCAGGCTGAAATTCAAGCCAATATAAAAAAATGTATTCATGCTCACTGTGCATAAACACAACCTGAAGAAAGTTGGTTTTCAATAGGAAAAAGTACATAACATTAATACCCAAACAAGGAAGATGTTATATAGAAGAACAGCTACCAGAATTAAAAAAAAAAAAAAAAAAAAAAAAAAACACAAACCCTCAGGCCTCCAGATCAATCCTATGTATTCAGCAACCTCAATGGTAAACAGTTCCATTACTAACTCCTCCATTTTTAAGAGATTAAAGAGATATGGTGTTCCCTGAATATAACCACATGTCCCTTACAGCAATCAAGCAAATGGATTGCAGGATTCCTTTTTTAGAAGTATAGGATTGTGGTATAAAGATATTAGAAGCTGAAATATTCCTACTCACTAAACGGGTTCAACAGTTAGTCACTAAGTGTTATAAAATCCAGACAGTTATCATTTAGTTTATAATGCTCTTCATGAAATGGCAATCTCTATTATGGTTTTTCACAGTCATTTTGTACAAAGGGCATGACACCTAAGAATGAAAACAGATTTGGTTTTTGTATGGATCACCATCTTCCAAAAACTACCCAAAATATATGGAAGGAAAGGTGCTCTTGGCCTTACCACACTTGAAAGAGCTGCAAACCCACATTACATTACCACAAGTACTTTTGATGGTTCAATGTGTAATCAGTTCCCTAAAGGGGATAATATACACCTGAATGACAGTAGCACCTTCACCAGTGTGATTTTATCAGTCAGGGTGAAGAGAAACACTTGTGCAACCTGGTCAATGTGCCAGTGTTTTTAAAATACACAGAAACCAGAACAGAGATGGGGTTAATTTCTAAATGGGAAATAATTTCAGAATTTTGGGAATAAAATTAGTGTAGACAATGAACTGCCTCGAAAAAAAAAATAATCCCACAAAGCTTTTCATTCCAAATGCTGGTGAATAAAGGCCTTCTTTATTTGCCCTGCTAGCCTTCTCCAGAAGAAAGCAACTGAGAATCCTGAGATCCCTGAAAAATCCCAAAACCAAGCTGACAGAGCCAGGCAGAAGCAAGCACCTTTAAGCAAGCATTTGCTCAGGTGGTCTCTAATACCTGCACCAGGACTGCCAAAGAAAAGGTGGTCTCCTCACCTCGAATGGTCATATACACCATCTCCTGGGATGTGCTCAAGCAGTTACTCATTAGGGCAGAGTTAGAGCTAACAGTCCTCAGACAAAAAGGAACTGCAGCAGCACCAGTTAAGCAGCCAATCTGATCTTTTCATGTTGACACAAGAAAGTACAAAAACGCCGCAGGTCCAGTGACAAAAATCTGCAAGAAAAGCATTAATTTTCCAAGCTTTATACAAAACCAAAATAAGACAAGAATTCATCTACATATACAAAAACACATTACATGGTTTTACACAAGAATAATTTCTATCTCACAATATTGTTTAGTCATGGTATTGGTTTGAAACTGTTGTGATATTCAATGCAATTACAGAGACTATACGGTATTCATCAACATAGACAAACTACTTAGTCTTCTTTAAAGGTTTACAATTTCCATACAGACAAAATGATCCCCAAATTTAAAGTAATCTCTGTTCTAGTTTGGAAAAAATATCATGACCACATAGTTGGATTTTAAACACACCACCCAGGAAAAGAGACACAAAATAGAACAAGCTTAGAAAATAAAACGAGTCTCTGATAAGTCAAAGATTTGCACAGCCTATATGCATACTTCAAATGACTTCTGTTTTATTTAATGGAATTCTGTTTTTACAGTATTTGACGTGGCAAAATAAGATCTTAATGATGAGTCACTGAATCCTAGTTATAATTGCAGATTTGCAGTACGTTGAAATCAGTGCCGCATTCATGTCTCTAAACGTGATGCAATGACTACTAATACTATTTAGCAATAGATCTATACAAATTTAAATGGACCGTGATTTTTCTATAGTGAACCCTCAGACACACTGCACTTACTGTTGTTCTTATCACCTAAAACCATTAAACCACAACTAGTATTAAAACGAAGCCTCTGTTCTGTTAGTTAACTTCTACATGACTAATATACACAGAGAAGAAACACCTTTGAGAAACAGGAGAGAAAGAAGAAAAGTGACTCAAAGTCATGTTTGTAAGATTTTCACAGCTAATCACACACAAGACTGATTCACTGCTCACCTCGCTCTGTTCACTCATTTTTCATATCATACTTTTCACTGCCCCATCAGCCTGCTCCACCAAGGTCAAATGAAGGAAATGATAGCACACATACCACATAAAGATTTATTATAAACAGACTTGCTTTCTTCATACGTGGAGGAAATATGTTACTGACATTATTGTTTATAAAAATTAAGGTAAGCCGTAGAGGTTATCAGATTAGATACGCAATAAATGTAAGAATTTCAACTAAAAGGGAATCATCTGTCTCTACTTATTTGCAGTGTCTGAAGTTTTGAGGTTTTTTTTAATCAACAAGATTATAAAAATTTCCAACATATAATATAAAAATTACCACTGCTACAGAAGTCGAGTACTAGCATGCCTTTTTTTATTTTTCTTTCCTTTCTTATACTTTAATTAACAAACCTAGAGCATAAATTCCACTTCAGCCAGATTAACAAAGAAAAAGATTCCATGAATTCATGTATGGAACAATTCTGAATGAATGGACAACCAGAAGACCAGGCCCAAAAGTAACCTATTAACTACAAGGGATGATTTGCAGCATGTTAATAACTAACAAAGCCAAGTGATTTGGCTATCGGTAAGCTCCTCCTTAGAAAGCAGAGTAGTATTTCACTATTTTAAATCAGGAACTAACATGCTGATGAACTAATGACTTACCTACAAAATAGCTATGGATTTGTCAAAGCGGCAGTCAAACATCAAATATCTTTCACTCTCCACTGAGAAGCCTATTTTGAAGATGCCAAAACTCCTGTGTACTTTAGTGCCTGGCATAGAAAGTGAAGATTCTACAAGACAGTATGGAAGAGAATAAATAAAACTGTCTTTTCACATTTGCCTATGAATGACAACAGCATATCACCACACTCATTTTCCAAGAGTATTAACAATTTTACTAAGGTTTATTAAATTTACTGAACAGCTTTCTGTAATATAAACAAAGCATTTAAGCACTGAGAGTGACAAATGACCTATTTTTATAAAAGAACTGGATAGTTTTTCAGTGCCTCCTCAGCTAAGCACAACAGAAAGATCAGTTTGTGCCATTAGTTTATTAGTTAATGCTGACACTTAAATGGGATAACTACAAAAAGGATGACTGAAGAGTACACTAAATGCAGGGCCAACACGTTCTATTTAGTACTTTCCACTAGTAGCACTGACAAAAATCATATTCCTGTATTTACAGAAAGAGGGAGGTATAAAAAAAAAAAAAAAAAAAGTGAAAGATGCCGAAAATTTGCTGCAAACAGAGGATGAGTTATATGCATCCATGTTCCGCATAGAAACTACTGACTCTTCAAACTTTATTAAAGAGACATCATGGCCAAATCTATCTCAATGAAAGAACCCAAGTAGACCCTCAAAACAATAGTTGCACTGAGAAGGACAGGCCTCTAATCACACTTACCTATGTAAATACAATACTTTTTATTTACATTCTTATCGTGGATGTTATCTAGCAAATGAATTCATGCTCTCGACCCATATAACACAGGGGCTGCTCCTGACAAGGCATAAAGGGCTTATATCAGGGCTGCATATTGCTCTATTTACAGTAACACGTGGCCTGACACACTCTCAAAAGAACTTGCCCAGAACAGTAAGAACCCTACTGGTTTGCTTTATAGTTAAAAAATATAGATAATAAATAAATCACACATCTAAACAGTCAGGACACATGACATGAAATTCCAGGATCTTATTTTCCACTTTTGTTTTCAATTTTAAAAAAGTAAGGAAAATGGAGGATTACAAGTGGAGAAATTGCAGAACAGTGTTTCAGGTTTTTCTTCCTTAGAACACCATTTCATATTAGAACATGATTAAGTCCACCTTTCCACAGCATTGCTTCTTTGCAAGAATAGAGGATGCAGCAAATCCTCTCCTGGTGTTAGGCAAATTACTTTAAAAAACAAAGTAAATACAAAATATGTAATCTAAATCAAAATCTCTCATGCCCTAAGAAACCAGTTACTACTTGCAATAAGAATAGCACCCATATTTGTCATATTGATAATCCTACCTTTCCCAGCCAAAAAGCTCTAAAAGACAGATTATCCAGTTGCTTCCTCTTTCTAGAAAGAAATTCGTAAGTATACACTGCATAAGAGATATACATCTCTTTCCTCCATCAGTGTGACCAGATTTACTCTACCTGATTTTAAAGAGTCCTCAGAGAGAGTACAGGGTAAAACAGCAGATGATAGAAATAGCTCCTACCAGCAATTCCCATGCTTTACAAAGACACTCACAATGCATTCAGCAGTCCACATCCTGAAACCACCGTATGTGACCACAGGCTTCAAAAACAGACTAACAAATATGTTGTACAATGTGAACAATGCTACTTCTTCCCACATAGCTTCCATGCATCCTTCTAAGTCCAAAATAATTCCCTGAAGATGCTTGGAGACTCTATTAATAAAACAAATTCTCCAGTTTAAAGATGGTTATGTGTTTCATGGACACTCTGGAAAACTCATTAACAATATACTATCATAATCTTAATAGCAGCTTATACACTGACATGTAGAAGACTATATTGCCTTTGTTAAAATAAAATTTAATGCATTAAATTACTATGTAAATACCTGTTTTCAACATATTACTGAAGCCAACAATTGAGGAACAGTTTCTCTTTGATCAATTGTATTTTTCCCGTTTAAAGCACATCAGGGAACTACATGGAACGTCTTGTTAGCACAGCACATTCAGTTTCTTCATGAGGAGGAGGTAATAGCTTGGGCCAAATCATGTTCTTTGATGTGTCTGCGTGACTCTACAGGAATCCCACTGGAGGCAACACAACCACCTAAAGTTGCCAGCAAAGGATATTTTGGCCACTATGTCATATCTAAAACGTCATTTTTATTTGCATTCTTTGCTGAAATGATTTTTAAATTTCTAAAACTAAAGCAACTGATAACATTAAAACCTACTGATCTGCTCCAGTTTGGCAATTCAGATTTTTCTGTTTCTATATAAGCAATGAAATAACAAAAACCACCTTGTAATCCTCTCTTGTAAATAAAATTTGGTAGTAGTCTAAAGCTACAGGTCTGTTTCTCTTAAAACACACACAGTACTATTGTGGTACTGCGAAGCTACATGAGTGGAAAAGCAACTGATTTTTCTTCTTTAAAAAGAAAACACACATAATGGGTTTCCTATTACCATGCATCTGAATGCAGTATCCAAAAGTGTGCCTCTAGCAGGACCATAGTCTGTAAGGGAAATAAATATTTTTTTTTAAGATACCAAAAGCAACAATAACTGATTAAAGTGAATTTAGTGTAAACCTTAAAATAACAGCTATGGAGAGAAAATTTATTCTGCTGCAGCATACTGTGTAAACTTACTGAAAATAATCAAGTGCTCAGTTTGAATTAACTGAGTGTGAGTGAATCTCAAGTATAGGAGAGAGAGAGATGGCAATAAAAAGCACTAACAGGAATTTGTTAGCTCCTTCTGCTGTTTAGTTTCTTCATATATTTTAAGAAAATCTGCAAAGATGCAAAGAATCCTCCTGTGTTCGGTTAGCAGTAAGTAAATTGCTGTGGGCTCTGAGTGCTGGAATACTTTAGCAGGCAATTCCTCTCTGTCTTTCATTCTGTTTGTCTGTGTTAAATTCCTCCTCTGCCCTCATCCATTCTCACATCCAGTTCCCAGCTTTGTCCATCCATCAATCCACACACTTTGTCAGTGCTGACTTCATCCTGGCTCTCACAATCACATCCAAGCAAGGCTGCTGCCACAAGGGAGCTTTTCGCCTCCCATCTGCGTCTCCCTGATCTGCTGACTGAGGCCCTGACGCTTGTCGTTTTCTATTGCACAGGCAAGCAAAACCACTAATACTGAACCTGATTCCTATCGTGCAGCTTTTCACCTTTCCTATCGGGAGGAATAGAGAAAGAGAGAGACAGACAGAGGAAGGGAGAGAGATGTTTGCTGAATTTTCTAAAACAATTCGTACTCTAGTCAGGTTGAGGCTCAATTCATCTTCAGCTCTACAAAACATCAATAGAAATCACAAGGAGAAAATGTATCACTAATTAAGGGTTGATAAGCTCTATGTCAAGAGCAGTTTAGGGGGGGAAAAAAAAACCTTACTGGCTTATACAGATTCTCTGCCAGCTGAAATCCATACAGCAGTTTCATGGCAACTTTAAGTTAAAATCTCATACAATTTCCTTGCATGAAACATGCTGTATTAAAAGCAACATTCTGGGAAAATAACACACCAAAACCAGATGTGGCTTTATTCAAAAGGTAATTTACAAAGATTTAATTTTCAACTGGAAAAACATAAGAACATGACTAAGGAAACAAACTGTTACCTAGCAATGAAATTATATTAAATCATTCTTCAGTGTTTTGCCTGCTTCCTTTTCTCAGTTCAGAAGTGCAATATTCTAAGAAAGCAATAACTCCTATTGGAATTTTTCTTCTAATTAGTACCAAGATACTTGCTAAAACATGGTGCTGCTTCTTAAAAAAAAAAAAAAAAAAAAAAAAAAAAAATAATCACCTCAGCAATAGCTACAAATGAGAAAGTTCTTCAAACATTCCATTTGTGCACTGCAAAGTAGAAGCAGGGTGGAAGAATATCTGTTATCACTAAATCAGCAGTTAAGCAAGAAAAAGCGTTTTATTAAATGGAAATTAACTCATTTTCATCATTATCATATACTTGACTCTACCTGTAAAAACAAACTGGAACAGGAACATTTCTGACAGGTCATTTTAGGAATAGAAATATAAAACTGGCATGAAATCACTCACTAAAGAACTAAAACCTCCCCGCAAACAACTTCCATGTCCTGGTATAAATCTTTTTGCCTAATTGTGTTTCAGCTTACAAACTGCTCACTCACAACAACTTTATGAATGCACTGTCTAGTTCACTGCTAATTAAATATTTTTATAAATTTGAATGAAATATCCTATTAGCATAAACATATGATTGCTATATGAACTGTACAATGCACCCCAAATATTCTGGGAGTTGCTGAGCTAGAAGAGGCTGGTTTTGGTCCTGGTTATACTACCATCACTTTACTGCCAACTTCAGAAAATGCTGCTGATTTGCCACTTCTCAAACACGTAGAATGAAGGGAGGACAAAAAAATTAAAAATTAAAAAATCTAATAATCAGGCCCTGGCTTTTTTCTCTCATCAAACCCCTTCCCTGAGGCATCAAACTGTTCTTTCCTCAAAGACATACTGACACACCCAAGAATCACATTCTGTTTGCACACATAGGTTTAATTATATCACGTATAATTTATCTAAAAAAAAACCAATAAAGTAAAACTTAAAACATTAAGCCAGTAAACGAAAACACAGAAAAGAAGAAAAAAGGGAGACTTGTAGGGAATCTTAGCTAATGAAAGTAACAATCTTCTCCCAACATCCTTGTATTTGTGATCAGGGTCTTCCTGCCATACAACCTGTATTTCATTTCACTTACTAGGAGAGACAGAACCCCAGAGGAACACCCCACTTTTATTTCCTGAACCACTGGCCTCAGATATGTTCAGGTATGATACAGTAGAACTGAAAAGCAGCAGACGAAAGTCGTCTTTGCTGTGCTACTATACACATCAGACATCTCTAATTAGACAGCAACAAAATTTTATTAATAGGCTGGACATTATGGAATGAGCTTGTTATAAATGGGCGCTGTCAAAGCCTTATTCAGCTACCAAATGAGTATTCTCAGTTCACTGCTCGCATCTGAAGCATCACTGCTGCTGCCGGATAACAAATGATTGCTATTAACCGTATTGTTAGTAATGATGGCTGAAAACAAACAAAAACCCATAAATAACAGTCTACAGAAAAATTAACCCATAAACTTGATAGATATCCAGCTGAGAAATAATAAATGACACTTTGGATCCTGCTGGGAGAAGCTAGTGGTTTTTGTTTTCTTCTCTGTCATTAACACATTTTCTGTGCTAAAAATTAGATTCTGATATATAATTATCAATGCTTCCAGATATTAATTCTGCTATTGCTCTCTCTCTTTCTCTGCTGGTTGGATGTAATGTTATTCACAGATTACTCTGAGAAAACACATCAAACACTTAACAGAGCAGGTCAAAGTGACAAGCAGCTTTTGCTGACACCACCAACCTGCACAGGCTTTTTTACCAGGGACACAAAACAAATTTCTCATATTAATTAACTCTGGTTTCCTTGCAGCTAGAACAAATCTTTGCTATGTAATGTGAGCTAAGCATATTCTCAGCTGTCCTAAAGGAGGCTGTATTGAGGAGGAAGAACTGACAATTCTTATCTTGCATTTATACAGTGAAATCCACATTTGTTAACATCCAAAAGAAATATGCCTATTTTCAGAGCCAATTAAAACAAGTTTCTTCTTATCAGCTATCGCATAGTATCAGTGGCACAGCCACCCTTTCTCTCTCCGTTAATTGAAGGGGAAAAAAAAGAAAAGGCAAAAAAGACAACTACAAAAAACACTAGGATGTTCATTGCAGACAAAAAAGCAGCTCCACTTTATTCAACACAAGAAAATTTAAGAACGGTCATTCACCTGTCTCTTGAACACAAAAACTTTGCAAGCTTTGCACACTAACACAGCAATGAACAGGTCTTTATCAGATGTTAATACATCTCAATGAGGAAACACAGTGTAATATCACCAAATAATTATGCATTACTACCTTGAAAATGTTTGCATACATGAGCAACTTGAAGGTATAATACTGATCTTGGTAAATCGTTTGTAGTATCTGAAGCCCCAGTCAGAAACAAACCCCTATTCTGTTTCACACTGTTACAAAGCAGGTGAGACACCACCTTCCTTTTCCCCTCCACAACCTTCCAAAAAACTTTATAGTTTAATTTTGCACCCCTGGACTAAAAGGTTGTTAATATGATCAAAGTTACATATGCATGTTACATTGGCAGTAACACTTTACATTTTCTGGCTCATGCTCTGTGCAGTTTGCAATAATTTTTTAATACCACTCATAAGCCTTTTTTATAACACATTTTTAACTATTTTGACATACATTCATATTTGACTTGCTGTATTTATAGTGACATTTAAGTTCACTCATTTGAGCAATGACTTTCAGTTCCTCAGAGTTCAATGAATAACATGCTTCAGAATATTAAAGAAAAAAAAAGAAAAAACCCTTAGGTAAACAAAATTAGAGGACATAAACAGATGTACAGCACAGCTGCAGAGTATGAAGAATGCATAGTACGAAGCAGACAAATTTTCTGGACAGTACTTCCTCCCCTTCCCCCACCTACAATAAAGTACAGGAGAAGAATCAGAGCAATGTTTCTGCCAACAAGACAGAAATTCCCTTAATTGCAATGATTCAAGGGAAATGGCTTGCTCACTATTCACATGTTCTTTTCTAATTAAACAGGTCTCCATTATATTCATAACAGCATCTAAGGAAAAATGTTTTGGAAAAGTATTTAAATAAATTGAAAACGAAGGTTGGAGGGAGTATTTCCTGCTCTGCATGCCTAGCTTTTAATTTCCACGTTGTGTCCCCATGGCCATGTTTTGCTGATGACAGACTTGACTGCAAATCCCATACCTGCTATCCACTACATTTTCTCAGTATCTGGCACTGTGATATTAAATAACTATGAAACTAGAAAGCCAAAATAACTAAATCACCTGGCAGCCAATTTCTGAGAGTTAAACCACAAACCCGGAAAATGGTGGAGTGTGTTGAAATAATGTAAAGGAAACCCATAAATTCAAACTTTATGTTCTGTAAAGAACAAATATGAAAAAGGCATCAAAATAATGAAAGATTGTTTATGTATTCTGGCATGAAATGGGAATGTGTTATGAGAGAGAGCGCAATGGCAGAGACAGATCGACAGAGCTGACAGTGTGGTATTCATCCTGCATGGTACAGCAGACGTCCTGCTAGTGGCAGTCGACAGCGCAATAAATCAAGGGCTCTCGATGCTGTACCTACAGCTTATTACATCCAAGATGACAAATAAATAATAATCCCTGTCACAGCGGCCCTTTGCTCAAGGATTGAGCCTGAAACCTTTTGCTCATCACTCCTGGTCTTAAGTGAAAATACTAGAACAAGGGAATTGAAGGCCACGGTTTACTGAGCTCATGAAACACAAAGCAAGCTGGCCACAGGAACTAGAACCAAGCAGGAAAGGTCAAGTAGCAATAAAGGATAAATATTTAAATAATCCCAGCAAAAAGATGGCAACATTTAACAGCTGTGAAACTGCAAGAGACTATATGTAAAAACCCCAAGTCTCTGAAGCCTCAAGATAAGGCCCCAGACAGTTGATACCAGTAGATTTAACTCCTAGAGTTTCCCTTCTCCAATTACACATCGGGGCACTTTCCTGCTTGAGTTTGCTTCCTGCACTACCACCGAGTAGGATAGCTGAACCCTCAAAGTGGGATGTTAGGCATGGAAACCACTTCCCCTTCCTCCCACACACCCTCAAAGCCAAACACTAAATCTTGAAAAAAGAAACCTCCATCTCTATCATCCACTTTTTAATGTGAGTTATTTCCTATATCTACCTTCTTAAAACGCTTTTAACATTTGGAACACCTTTGAGTTCTTCATACAGAAACAAACAAACCAACCCAGAGTCAGTGACAGAACTAATACTGCAGAGAGGTCTCATTTATCTCAGCTGGCCCACCAACTATAAAAACACATGCATACGAGGTATCCTAAGTCCACTACCAAATGTGACACAAGTTTTCTTCTTCAAAATAAACATGGATTTTTCTTTAGAAGGCAGCAGAATGTTAAAGTTAAAAATATACATTTACTTTTGAAGAAACATGGCAACACAGCAACAGAATATACTATGTTTACATCCACTTCATCTCTTTTTTCCTTTATCATTCAAACTTGCAGTTGTCTTTTCAAGCAATAAAAAAAAAAAAAAAAAACACCACTGAATTAATGCAATGCCATTACACAGGCTGATTGTCTCCAAATGTATACTCTTCTGTCGCAAGTCTTTTGCTGACTTCTTACTCTATTTTTAAAGAAATAATATAAATTTCATTACATCCCTCAACAAAAGCCTGTCAATACAGCAAGTAGGATACTTCAAGGTGTATTACAGTAGTACAAGTTGGACAACACAGCATCAAAAACTGCAATACACACCAAAACTTACACTATCACACGCTGTGAAGCATCCTCTTTGAAATCACATTAACTATTTTGGATCTCACCTCTGATCATCACCAGCTTTTTATACTTCTTTAGGTCTATTCCTATTTAGCTAAGGATAATAGACAGTAAATAGACTATAGTCCATGTCTAATTTGTATGGCAGTGTCCATCCATTGCTGATCTCTAAGCTCTGCCACCTTTTGCCCTCTTTTCTTTCTGATTTTACCAGTTATGTTTATCATCTCTTTCTAAACACTGAGTATCCAAAATTGTTATGCACCTTCCACTAGACCAGGTTGCTCAAAGCCCCATCCAACCTGGTCTTGAACACTTCAGGAATGGGGCATC
The DNA here is from genome assembly GCF_004027225.2 of Strigops habroptila. Lineage (NCBI taxonomy): Eukaryota > Metazoa > Chordata > Aves > Psittaciformes > Psittacidae > Strigops > Strigops habroptila. Next base: position 25,956,439 of record NC_044281.2, on the reverse strand, counting down.
CACAACTTCTCTGGGCAACCTGTGCCAGTGTCTCGTCACCCTCGTAGTAAAGAGCTTCTAATCTAAATCTAAATCTAATCTAATCTAAATCTCCCCTCTTTCAGTTTAAAACCATTTGCCCCTGTCCTATCACTACATGCCCTTGTAAAAAGTCCCTCTCCAGATTTCTTGTAGGCCTCCTTTAGGTACTGGAAAACTGTTACAAGGCCTCCTCTGAGCCTTCTCTTCTCCAGGCTGAACAACCCCAACTCTCTCAGCCTGTCTTCACAGGAGAACTGTTCCAACCCTCTGAGCATCTTTGTGGCCTCCACAGGACTCGCTTGAGTGGGTCCACATCCCTTTTGTGTTGGGGGCCCCAAAAGTAAAAGCAGTACTGCAGGTGAGGTCTCACAAGAGCAGAGTAGAGGGGCAGAATCACTTCCCTCAACCTGCTGGTCACGCTTCTTTTGATGTAGCCCAGCATATGGTCGTCTTTCTGGGCTGCAAGTGCAGATTGCCAGGTCACCAACCAACACCCCCAAGTCCTTCTTCTCATGGCTGCTCTCAATCCAGTCTCTGCCCAGTCTGTAGCTGTGCCTGCGATTGCCCCAACCCACATGCAGAACCCTGCAATTGGTCTCGCTGAACTTCATGAGGTTTGCATTGGCCCACCTCAAGGTCCCTCTGGATTGCATCCCTTCCCTCCAGCATGTCAACTGCACTGCTTTAGCATCTTAAAATAAGCCTTTCATAGCAGGGGTATTTCTACTTTTTTCCTCAAACCAGCTGGGGGGGGGGGGGGGGGGGAAGAGAGAGAAAAAAAAAAAGTCACACTGTGAGGGACTTCTCACCCTCATCCTCGCTACTGCATGCTCTCAAATCTCCACCTTTTACAATCTCATCCATCTCTTAGATATACTGTTTCTAGTACACAACTTTGGGGACAGAAGGTCATTTTCTTTAGTCTCCACAATTCCAAACTCAATAAAACGCCTTTTTGGCTTAATCTCTCTGATATCTAAATATACTGAGGTGAAGAAAGGATGGTCATGATTGAGATACATAAACCAGGTCCAAACTTTACCATATTTCAGAACTACATCTAAAAGTTTATCCAACTTGAACAGGTTCTGATGTAAAGGGGGCAAAGAAAAGGTTGTTAACCAAGAAACAGAAACACAGCTTGTAACTGAAAAGCACATAAAATCCCAAACATTCGTAGTTTGCATAACTTTTCTAGAGTTTGAATGCATTCTTGGGAGATAAGGCTTCTTATTAGAGGTAATGTCTTTTACTAGATAAATAGATACCACTGAGAATAGACAGCTAAGTTTTGGGGCTCACAAGCCCTTCCTCTTTGGACCAAATACTTCAAGCACTGTGTTTCAGTGAGAAAAGGTCTGCATTTAAAACTGTGCTCAGCATCGTCGTGTTAAGCCTTTCAGATCTCTGATATTTTTAAGAATGCTTTTCCCTTTCATTTTTTTAAAAATAAACCACAATGCACAAAATCACTACCTATACAGAGAAAAAGCAGAAAACTTCGGCCAGGACACAGCTCCTACTCACAGAGCACCAGATGAAACCTTCATCTCCCAAATGCATTAAATCTCACTAACACCTGCAAAATGGGAAGTTATCTTTACTGATACCAATCTGCAGCTGTGATATGAAATTACAAATAACCCTGAAAGCACAGTTCCAGTCACCTGGATCAGTATTTTACACCACCAGCAGGAAACTGAACTAAAACCATGCTGGGCTTAGCGCTGCAAGCACAAGCAGCAGTACTGCAATTTTTTAAATACAGTTCAAGACCAGGTCAAAGGTTGCCAATATCCCCAACAGGATAAAGCCCTGCCCTTCAGGACAGAGACAGCCCCTTCCAGCTTGATGATTCTAAAATTGTTACAGTACCAATTGGAAAATGGTTGAGCCATACTTCGACTTAAAATATTCTAGATATCAAGGATTAAATATTAGGACAAGACTTTGATAAAACCCAATTTATAACCTAAACTGCATATACATGTATGAACAAAAATACTTGCTTAGAAGGATTTGTATTTCCACTGCAGTTCAGAGAGGCAGGGACAATACTTCTTCCTGGTGCTAAAGATCAATGATTGTCATCACACAAAGCACAAGACAATTATTGTGGAAGTTGGAGAGCTCCAAAATAGTTTTAATAAAATAGTAAAAAACTACGCACATTTTATCCACACAGGTACACATAAATGACAAATTATTTTAGGATATACTTTATACTTAATTATTTCTATAAGTAGGTTGGGATATTTTGTCAAAAATTCACCAAGTCTGCTCTATTTGTACTGAAACAGTACTCTGAAAAGTGAACGCCACTGCTAATGTTTTTATTTGAATAAATTATTACCCAACACAGCAACTATCAATATTTTACAGAACAAAAACATGAATTTCTGTAATTTCTCCAGCCCTAATGCCAGTGACAACTGGGAGCATTTAGTTATAAATTGTCTTTCAATAAAAGTAAAAGCTCCCAAAACAACAAAATGAAAAGACACAGCAGCTTAAATCAAGGAAGTCAATTTCCACATGCCGATCCTAAATATTTCATAGCCCTATTTTATTCTGACATTTGTAGATGACTAAAGTGTTACAAAGGAAATAAAATGCTGATTAAAGAGTTCACTGTCATAAAGGTTACTGAATTGTAAATGGCCCTTTCCATCTTCCTGTTAATAGGTACCCAGCTGTAAACATCATGAAGGATGTGACGGGAGGCCTGTGCTGCTCCTTTAGGAGTCGTATATACATTAATCACTGAATCACCAAGCCATGCTTAATTGCAAGTTGTATATCACACAAATCCATGGTAAGTAGAAGGAAACTCATTATTGCTGCTTCATAACTACTGGGTACTTCTCATTTTAACCTTCTCACACCTGGGACACTGTTGTTTTACAATGTGAATGCAGAAAAGGCATTAAGTCACTAATTATAGTAACGCTGTACTTTATCCTGCTGTTTCAACATTTTTCTAAATAAAACTAAGTACTAACAACAACAGAGAAAGTTGGTGAGGTTTTAAACTAGTTAAGTGAATTTTGGAGTATTTTTTCATAGAGTATAACACATGGAAAACCATTATTCCTTGATAGTTTAAAGAACTGGTTAAGTGATAAAAGGAAAAAAAAAGCCTCAACACTATATTTTGTTTTGACAAAATTATTGATTTAAATCCCATCCAATAGCACAATACTATTTAAAGGTCACCTAAAGAAAAATGAGTTTACACTCCAACAGAGCAAGCTTATCTGTCATGAAAGTGTAATGATGTGTTTATACTCTCACTAGTGTGTATATATTTTCTGGGAAGATAAGAGATTTTGTGCAGGTGAAGTCTGACAAAAAAGAAAAGTAAAAAAAAAAAAAAAAAGAGGTATTTACAGTAATTGCTAAACCACTAATTTTCATTTCACAATTTCAATAGCCCCCACCCCACCCATGTGTTTTCAGAAACTGTTGAGCACCACAGCACTGGAAATTCTACCATGCCATTTATCAGAGGCTTTATCAAAACACTTCGAAGATTTGCAAAGTGTACTACACAGCTTGTGTATCTAGACACAAGACAAGCGAGATGTCTTCATAGATATAAAACAAGTTTCAGTTTGTACGTCTTAATGTTACGAGTCTTTTAATGCAAACTGTTTTGTTTCACAGTGAAACATCATTATATGTCCTGTTATACTGCTCAGCTAAAAGTATGTTTATTAATTGAAAGTATTCAAAACAGGTCCATTATCAAGATAAACTCCATGCAACTAGCATCTAATTTCAATGTCATGTGACTCTTTCTTGTTCCCAGTTTTCAATTCCAATAGTAAATGCAACCAATGTTTTCTCATACCTAAGATTAAGGTGTTCTTTAAACCAGCTTTGCCCTAGGATATCCACCACCTGCTATCCCAACCCTCATTACTTTTCTCCACTCTGTAAGAGGACTAAGAGGCTCTTCCATTTATCCTTAATGCACTCACATGATCCCTTTTCAAATATATCTGAAAGATCTGCAAACTAACAAACTATGCCCCTTCTCTTTTCTTAAAGATGAATGTGTACAAAGTACTGAGGTTATGACTTTTGAATCAACCTTGATCATCTGTACCAACTAGTATTGATAGGCTACATGCTTCTTGTTGATTTAGGTGTCAAGATTACAATGCACCAAACACACATGAACTCATGAACTCCACAAACCCCGCCTTTAAATACCCGAGCTTTTTGCTTCATCATCCAATATATAACCAAGCTTTGAATCATATTTGATCATTTTTATCTTACTTATTTAGCAATTCTATATTCACAGATAGAGATTTCTCAGCTCTCCTATGGTATTCAGTTGTAGAGATGTACAGAAGAAAAAGGGAAGTTGTGCCATAAAAACAGAAAGTGACTGAACAGCTTTGATTAAAAATGCAGTAAATGCTTTTACATGTGCCAACAGAGATTGCACTGGAGGGGGGAGGGCGGTGGAGAGGAGAAAGAATCCCAATAAAATCTTTACTTTCCGAAATCATACACTCAACGACCCCCAGACAAGCTTGATCATGACAAGCACAGTCTCAGATGGTGCTATATCCAGCCCATGCAACCTTTAGCAAAGAGGATGATTTCCTCTGTTAAAAAGATGAAAGACAGAAAGATGGGAGGAGTGGGGGGTGAAGGGGTGAGTGTGAAAAGAGGCCATAGATGTGTTCTCTTCCACTTACAAAGGAAGCAGAAACGTGTCTTGATTGGAATCAAGAGTCAGAATTCAAAGGATTTCTTAAGTTATTTGCATTCTGGAGATCAACAGTAACTTAATTAGAAAAGGGGAAACAATGAAAGGATGTCATATTGACTTCTCTGCAGGTATCTAAAAAGAATATTATACTAGCAAAGGGTTTCCTTTGTTCCCAGTTTGTGTACTGTCGAGAATGAATAAAAATGGTTCCTTTTATTCTTTTCAAAATCAAAGATATTCTTTATTTGAAAGAATTTTTTTTTCCCAGATGTTTCAGCTTGCATCAGTCCTGCTTTGGAGGGAGAAAGGCCTCACCTACACAATAAGCCCTCAAAACACTCTCTGCAATGCTCAATATAGAGCATACAAGGAACAGTTAAAACAAAAGTTCCTTCTCCTCCTAAATTTCTATTTTCAGAAACAAGTGGGTTTCATAGTTTCTTTTTGCACAATACATGTGTTTAACACATACATAAGCAGAGACACACATGAACTAAAAAACACATTTAATACAATAGATATGGGTCTCAACACTCTGGAACTGCACACAAAAGTTCAAGTATAAAATCAGAAAAAGCATAACAATAAATGATACTTCACTGACTGATACTTAACCCAAAGTCAGTACCTCTGACCTATAACCCTGCTCTTTTATTTCTAGTCTCAGCTTTTCAATATCTCAGTCTGTTCAGTATACAGAAAAAACAGTGCAATAATTTCCACTAACTGGTAGGTTCAATCTGAAAGCTTAATCCATCATTCTAAAAAAACACTCTGAAAATTTCAGATAGGAAATGCTTCATTACATCTGAAGAGCAATTGTTCTATGTATGTCTCTCGCATTTTGTCCCATCTTTATGCACTCTATAAACTTCATCCAAAATTACATGAATTTTAGGTATATGGTCCTGTGTGCTGAGCATACCATTCAGACACTACTAGTCAGGAGAAAAAACTGTGGCCTGTGATCTACCAGAAGTTTTAAACAACACACTGCAGTTAAAAAAATTAAAATATTAAAAAGCTGACATGATGAGAACAGAAAGCGACATCTAAAAGTAATTTCAAAAAAGTTTTTGGTGTGGCTTTTTGGTTAGGTTTTTTTTTGGTAAGTTTGTTTGTGGTTTTGGGGTGAGGTTTTTTAAGAATTTTACAACAGGAAATTATTCTAATGAAACACGTTATGGGCTGCACACTATGTAGTTGAACACTTATGTACCAGATGACCTACAAAGCACATCATGCTGACTTCCTTTCAGAATACGCACATGGATATCTTTTGCTGTAAGTTAAAGGCTAGTCTCCCTTGTTTAATTAGCTGTATATGTGTAAAAATACCAAGTACACAAAAACTGGGAGAAACTTGTAGTAAGTTTTTTTAATTAAAAATTTAAAAAAGGAACGCCATACAATAGATACATAGATGTTGCATATGCTTATTATATGGAAATTATATATTTAGAGAGAAAAAGATTGTTTATACAGTAGCGCAACTGGATACAAAATGACTGAAATTTTACATTCAATGCATTTGATTTGTTACTTCATCCTGCATGTGATTAACAAACTTGATTAAAACAGGGTGGGGAGGTGAGTTTCAGAACTTGGTAAAATTTCTTGAAGGCTGTAGCAACCCTTGAAAAATGAGGGAAAATAATTGCCAAGCGTAAGACATTACTCAACACTGAAAATATCAGAAAGTCTGTACCAAACCAAAATTGAAGAACCCTAATGTTTAGATTGAGAATTTACTGAAAACATTATGTACAAAACATTAGATTTCCCCACATTTCAACTTTTTTTCAGGGTTTTCCCTGTCTTCATTCAAGGCCAAAAGGGATGGGAGGGAGACAGCAGAGAAAGACTAGGACCCCACAGATTACAGTCCAAAGCAGATCTACTGTTTCTTAGGGACGTCCTTCTGTGGTATACTGCAAATCTTTTTCCTGCAGCTGTGCCAGGTTCTGCACTGTTCACTCACCATAAAACATGGGTGTCACACAGACTTATCCTGGAAGGGATGCATAGTTATCTAGTTTCTTGTTCGAGATATTATGTAGTTTTACAAGAAAATGGAATTACGGAACAGGTTCAGACATACTGCAGAGTGGACCCTGCTATTCTCAAGCAACATGGTGATGTAGATAAAAACCAAAACAGTCCTTTGAGGTTATTATAGATCAGAGAAAAGACGACAGTTAAAGTACAGAAAAGAAGTGCGAAATACATGAGTCTACAAGCACCAAATACAAGGTTTTGTAATGCTCAGTATTGAGTATCTCCTCTTCAAAGATCTCATGGGTCATTAAGGAAAGCTTCAAGAGGTAAGTAAGTCAAAGGATCAGTGTAAATTAGGCCGTACGCAGAGTAAGATAGGTTTTAACATTGTGGTTAACATTCATTAATGCTGAAGTAAATGGCAACTCCACTGATTATTTGAGCAAGTGGACACCAAACAAGTTTTAATTTTAACCAAAAGCTTTTGGGGACATAAAAGCCCATTGCATAGAAATACTACTGCTTTTAGACCATTCACTCAGAATGATTAAAAAAAAAAATTAAAAAAAATAAAATCAGGAGTAAAAGGAGAAGCGCCTGTATACTACAAAGCCTCCCTTACTAGAGCGCCAGCACTGCACTCCTGGAGTTTACAGGGTAACAGGCAATAGATAATTTAGATTTAATAGATTTTCTACAGAGATGTAGAAAATATCATGGACCCAACACTCATTTTGATTGTCATGGCAACACTGGGTGATATTGTCATCTTATAGCAAGCACAAGTTGCATCGATAAATAGTGGTTACTGTCAGACAACCTATACACTGACACTTGCTGTTCATCAGTTTTATTTTCACATGCAAAGAGCAACAAAGTTATGGTCTATATTTGGTGGTAGTTTGATAATACTGATGGAAAAATGTGCAATTCAATTAGCAGTTAGACAAGTATCTGTCATAGATAATAACTTCTTATGTCAGGGAATCTACATACTGATCAATGTGAAGACATGTGCAATTGCTTATACCAATCATAAATCACTTTCTATTGATTGGCATTCCAAATCCTTGACATAATCAGAAGCTATAGAAAGGGTCACAAGATAATGCTCTGCATGTCCACAAGTCCTTTATTTTCAGGACTTTTCTGTATTCCATTGCATTCAGGTTTCATCAGGGATGGGGGAACACATTTTTATTTTTTTTTCATCTTTTATTATTAGAAAATTAAGCATGCAACTGCCACCTGATAAATCCTCACACTAGAGGTTAAAATGGGAGTTTCCATGCCTGGATTTGATTCCTGTGTGCAAATGTGGACTTGCCTACATGCTGCTCATAATCTGATTTACGCACCAATTTACTTTATACATTAGGCACACTGTATGCAGTCTGACTGATGCATAAAAATTTCATGCAAAAAAGGACTTACTTGCACATAACTGCTTTTCAGTTACTATTACCTCTTCTGGTAGGACAAATGACTTGATACAGTGCACATATTTTGCCCACTATAAAAACATTTTGATCTGTACCTATTTCACTTCGCTTTCAGCAGACTCTTGAATAGCTCAACAGCTTTATCTTTAAAGAGATGAGATCTTAGGTTTTTGTAAAACCCACTATGGTGACAACCCCCTAACCCCCTACCTCTCCCACACACAAATTTTCATATGTGCACATATAAGACATGAGGTTTATTCTGTGGTATACCACAAATAAATTAACAAAACATAGTAAAGGAGGATGCTGCTGCTAATTTTCTGCTTATCTTCATACGTGTATGCTTCTTATGCTATTATCAATCAAACACAAGATACGTTTTTGCACAGCTTTTATTCAGGAAAAGTCAGCAAGAAATGCATCTTTCTATATTTTCCATTTATTAGAAGTCTCCTTTCATCCAAGAAATATGAGACCTGAAATAAATTGTACCATCCTGCCTTTTTTTTTTATTCAAATCCTTACCAGTGCTAGGCAGTATGCTAATGAAAACAGGTTGATAAATGACTCCCTGATATTTTCCAGACATTTTTCTCTCAGAAGTGCTCTATACTGATGTAGCTCAAAGAGAATAAGGCGCATTAAGTCATTATATCAATTTTTGTTACCCAGATACTTCAGTCCCAGTTAAGAGCTGACAGCCAATATAAAACAAGGCAAGGGCATCATACGACTCCATCGATCAAACCTTGTCGTAGATAGATTGCCTATTACACAAATAGAACCAGCAGATTCAGTTTGTAGTTTTATGCTCTCCAATTAAAGGATAACAGGGTACTTTCCCATAAATCTGCTAATTGCAACTGAATTAATTTAACAAATTTTGCCAAGCACAGGAAAAAGTGATTGGTTAAGCTAATATAAACTAGCACAGGTTGTCACAGAGCGCGTTCCATAACAGGCTTTTACTATACCTGGACTGGGCAAGGTGTCACAAGCATTTAACTCCATTGGGGTTCTCTGGCAACAGACAGCTGACAACCATAAAACACTGCACAAATAGGAGATAATTTATTTTCCGTACTTCCCCCTGCCCTGGAAGCATGGAATAATGCCTTCTTCGCACCTAATTAATGTTTCTCTCTAAGCGGGCTGTTTTTCTGAATCAGTATTATACAAGCAAAAGCACTAGATCACAAAAAGTGCTCCCACATGGGCACTCAGCAAACAATGGCAGTGATCTGCAAAAAACAGAAAACCAGCCTATAGCATTGCTGTGAGAAGCAGCTGAGGTGCTTATTAAACAGCACAACAATGCAGCCTACCATGCTTTGGATATTATTCTAATGAGTTTAGATATCCATATGGAAATAGCTAGACCGGCAGAATGGTAGATAATTCAGATCTATAAAGAGCGAGCAATCACAGGAGATCTCTAACTGTAACTTACGGAAGGAAATTATGATTGCAATCACCCTTGCGATGCTACATAATTGTGATAAAAACCTGTCTTTATATTAAAAAATGAAGTAGCTACTTCCTAATTAATTTAAAGAAATTTATATCCAAGCCCAACAGATATTTTAGGAGCAACACTTACTACTGGTACAGAAAAAAATATTTTTGTGGATGGCAAGTTTTACACTAAAGCAGTTGTGTGTATGCCTACATAAAGTACAAAACTACAGTCATGATTAATATGAAGACGTAATAGTGATAATCCCTTTGACACACTGGAATTTAAGATGAAGGGTACTATTAACATTAGAGGAGTCAAGCATATGAAATGCAAGTTGGATGCAACAACAGTAAGCTTTCTAAATAGTTAGCAGCTGCAATCTAAATGCACAGTCTAAAAGGAGTACTTAATTCATCTTGGTTTAGTTTGACTTCCCCCCCCTTCCCTTTCTTTTTTTCTGCACAAGTTCACTTCTATGGTGCCCAGACATTCACAGTTTCAACAAAATTATGCCATTACGCAAATGGAAAAACAAGCAAGCAAACAAAACACCACCCTGAAGTCAGAATTCTACATGTTGCATTTGCCTATCAAATCCCCAGACCATTTTTTTCATCATTAAAAACAGCATTTGAAGATAAAAGACACTAGCAGAGATGCAGCAGCATCATCCCTTAGAACAGTCTAGAAAACCTAATTTGTTTCCATCCTGATGGACTTGCTATGAAAAATATCCTAATTTTACCTCTTGTCAAGTGTTGTGTTGTTTAGCACATCATTGTCTTTATCTGGAATGAAAATACAGAAAAACTTTCCCAACTTCAAAACGGAGGAAGAAATACAGCTTCTCAACAAAGATGTCCCAGCACCAGCACTGGGGGGAGAGGGAATTCTTCTCTCATGTAGAGCCAGCAAACCAACCAACCAAGATAAAGCAACTACGGAAATGGATTTCTGAAGTTCACAGCAAATTTCATGCTCTTTACTCACTTCAGAAAGGAAAATAAAGCCACTTGGGAAACAAAATACCCAAAAAACATAATCCACCCACTTGTTCCAAATTATCATAATCAGCAAATACTTTCTGCAATCATTTTTAGCATGGAAAATTTCTGAAGGTGAATTGTTCTACCCCAGTGTCATCAGTGGCAGTAGTGTTGCTTACTTATATTTCATCTGAAATCAAATATTTCTTTTGTTTTATATCTTTAGTGGCCTTTGGTATGATGCTGTATGTCTTCCACTTGAATTTACCCTGGCTAAAGAAACAGGTACTACTACTCTCTGTATTTATTTAGCCCTTGATTTCTAGTCACAAATTCCATCTACATCTAAGATTCTACTTGTTCATATTACTAACATGCATAAAAACTGCCACAAAAATCAAAATGGAAATAATACATAAAATCATGACAATACAAATGAGGTTTATGTCTCAAAAAAAAAAAAAATCATACTTCAGAAAATAGAGAAACAAAGAGCTGGAAAGGATCTCAAGCAATTATCTACTTGGGCAAAAATGAAATGCATTCCTGTGACCGTTGTTTTTATTGCACACTCCAAATAAGCCAAGTCAACTGTGCTCAGGAGACATGATGTTCTGGATCAAACTTTTGACTAACCAAACAAGCTGGAGCCTAGACTACATACAACTCTAAACAGCTAACACAAAATGTGCTGTGATTAACCTAACAAATACTTTTAGTTTAATTATACTGAGCTAGGAGAAATAACAAAACTCAGATAGCACAACATCCATGCAGAGAAACCTCAGAATATGACACTTTCATTAGACAAACACATTCTCAACCCCTGAGTCAATAAACGTTCATGAATAAAATGTCACAGTGAGCTTAAGTTACCTCCGTGTAATGATCTGTGGATCACTAACTTGCTTTCCAAAGTTGTTTTCCAGAGGTCTAAAAAAGACCCATTTACAAGTTCCTATCATGTATCCAAACCTAGCTCTCAAAACTGACTTTTTGCATATCTAAATTTTACATCAAAGTCAAACCTTCAAGACCAGAATATTTCTTAATCGCAGAAAGACCTGTGGCCTAAGGACTATATGGAAAGTTAGAATGGCATAACACATGTCCAAAAAAACAGATAACAGACACGGCCACCACTGTTGCGTAGTCTTAAAGGGCTACAATAGGTGAAGGAGAAAAGTAGATTGTCCAAGTGGACAGTGTTATTCTTTTAGAACAAATGTTATCTGCCTGTGACTATGCACTGTGTGAGGTGGAGGTACATAAAGTTGCACATGCATCTATTTGCCAAGCTCTGAAAGTTTATTTTTGCTACTATTTTGTTAGTACTGAACAATACTAAGTTAGACAGAAGACTGAATATTAAGAGATTGCATGCCAGTTTCCTTGTTTCATTGTTTTCCACCATGGTCTTCCTCCTCTGCACCAGAGCATACACTGCCATTCACAATGCACATCATTCTGACCTGATATCCCACAGCAGGTATGCAGGACACTAGCAGCATAGACTACATTCAATCCTGTTTTTGTGATCCACCTTCTCCATTTTAGAAACACTTCATCATAATTTGTGACTACTACTAGACCTGAGTTAGTCATTGTTTGACTATACAGGGTTAGGTTAATTTCAGGCTGTTAGAAATAAAATACCAACAAAATAGAGAACAGTTGAAGATAAGCTGCCACTTGACAAGAATTCTTGACACAATGCAAGAACAAAATGGCCTGATACAGGGTATCAAAAGAACTCTGACAAGAGTACAAAGGCAAAAAGAGAGGAAGAGCATCTGTTCTATAGAAAGAGTTGAGATGTCCAAAATTCTTCAGCATAGTTTGACGATGAGCTACTACGTCACACTGGTTGTTGCTCAGAAACATTTCTGCAGAGCAAAGCCAGTCTCAGAGGTTTTCACCTCCAGCTTTATGTTTGAGAGGCAAGGGTTAAAGCTGTCAACTCACACCACCCTCTGTAACTGTTATGAAATTAGGTTAAATTTAACCACGTTAAATTGAGGCAACAACCTCTACCCAAAGAGCTTGCAGATATTTTGGAGACTGCAAAAAAACCCCCAAACAAACAAAACAAAACAAACAAAAAAAAAAACACCCAACAAACAAACAAAACAACAACAAAAAAAGAAAAACCAAAAAAAACCCCCCAAAAAAACCACACCAAAACAAAAACCACAAACCAAACACCCAAGGAATTAATCTGAAAAATGAAAGAGAGACATAAAATTGAAGAACAAAAAGCTAGCTGAGAAAACACCTACCTACAACGGTTGTGAAGACATACTACAAATAACTCCAGAACACAGCAAGATACCAAAACCTCAAACCAATATCAGTGGGAGATATAAGTATTCCATTTCTTAAAAAAGATATCTACCATTAGTACACTGGATACAAGCAACAGACTAGGTCTGCAATAGGAAGGATCTATTAAGAAATTCTTCCCTTCTTTTGACTTCTGCTAAAAATAATAGCAACTTGTATCATCGCGGCCCTATTTCTGCTGGTTGACTATATTTTTTCCTATTTTTCCACTTGCACAAACAATTTGGATACATATTCCTATTTATACAGACATTGCAAAAAGACCTATCATCAGGAGAATCCCGTTCAAAGAATTCCAGTCCCACCTCTTGACCTCACCCAATTACATTCATATCCTTGATAGCAAAGAAAGCTTTGCCAGCATGCCCAAAAGAGAGCAAGTGCCTGGAGTGTAAACCCAGGATTTTTCTTTAACACCTTTTTCTTCTGGTTGTGAGGATAGATGAAGTCACATGCATCAAGGAGGACTAAGGGACTCTCCCTTTATACAAACCAACTAGCAAACGTGAAAGGTTTTACATCTTCTGACAAGAAAAATACAGACTCTAAAAATGCTTTCATGTAGATTCATCTTTAGCCTCTAGCAAAAGTGTCTAAGGATTTCTCTATATTTGTTGGTATCATTATATGTACAGGAATGATCCCAGAAGTAGGGCAGGGCTGAAGTAGTTTTAGGTCTGGGTGGGTAAGTATGCATTATTTTGAACTCTAGGAGACTATAAAGCATAATATTGAAGTTACTAGTCTAACTAGCAGAAAAACAGGAAAAAAAAACCTAATACAAAATGTAAGGTATAAGAACTGCTATATTTAAAAATACAATGAAATACTACATAAGGCTGAAAAGGAAATATGATGAAGTGTAAAGATCTAATTAATTTTTAGAAATACTTTGCTGATAAGTACCAAAGGCAATCACCCCATATGAATGCCAGTGAGGTTTCAGACTGGTTCATCATTCACTGAATGCTGAACAAAAATTCAGAACATTACAGAATTACAAACATTACAGAACAAAATCTCATTAACTAACATTAAAAAAACCCATGCATATATATGCATTTATTATCTGAGCAAACAGTATATTAGCATAAAAAGATATCTTTCAGCATCTTTGCTTCCTAAGCAACTGTAACTTTAAAAACAAAACAGGTTTTTTAGGACAAGACCAGGTAAGCAGGTAAATTTTGGTAAACAAAACTATTCTAAGCAGTTTCTTGATCTCATTGGGTAGTGACAATCACAGCATGGAAGCCTGGCAGAAAGAGTGACGTTATTTTTTTTCCTTTTCCAGCTAGTTCAATTCCTTAAAATATAAGTTTTCAAACTGTAGAGCTTAACAAAAAGAATGTTGTCCTTACTAGGTATGTATTCTACATATATAACAAAAAAAATTAAAAAAATCTTTTCCTCTCAGTGAACTTCAGATCCATTCCAAATTGGTAAAAACAAAAAGGAAAACTTTAACTTTTTAGGTTTCTTTTACAGTTCTTAGGAAAAATGCATTATTCTTTGACTGCTGAGAGGCAGTTTGGCAACCCAAGTCAGGGACCAGTCAGTGTTTAAAAATACTGGGAAAATCCACAACTGACTGAATTTCTGTATGTATAGTGAAAACAGGGTTACTTTCCCCAGACTTTAAGTGTCACTTAGATTATGCATCTCTCTGGGAAAGGTACATTTTTAGCATACGCAGTGCCTCTTAAAACTTTATGTTGAGCTTGACTGGGATCTGCAAATATAAAACAACAATCCTAGAAATAGATCTTTTACCTGTAAAGATGGCAAGAATTAAATATTTTTCCCCATTTCATCATCAACATCCTTTATAACCTTGCCTCAGAACTAACACTTCAAATAACAAGAGGCCAGCTCAGTCATTTGGCATTTATTGTAAACATTTCTCTGAGGCACCATCTCTTTTTAATTGATGCACTTTTCAAAGCTAAAATATTTCATAATGCCAAATAAAAATTCAGAGCAGCCTCTAACAATCATATTTCAAGCATTTACTAGCCTGGCCTGTATTCTGATCAAGGAGTAAATGAAGAGACCTAAAACTTTTACTCCAACCTTTTCTTTATTTCTTCCTAATATAAACCTTTGAGGACATACCTTTCTTCTCAGAGTTTCAGATTCCCACTTAAAAAAGGAAACCCTAACAAATCCCTTCAAGCACCCTACATGACATTCTCCTGTTTTGAGGTCTATTTTACTTCTTTGTTCCTGTCACACAGTCCCAGCTTGGGAATCCAGAACACAAGCCCTCCTCTTTGAGACAGCAATAACTAATAAATAAAATTTCTAAGAATCATTACATTCTTTAAACAATATTTCTCCTCCACAAAGGCTGACGTACTTTTCAAACCAAATGTTTTCTTACAGATTGTGTGAATTGAATAACTATATATGTCAGTCTCCTGTACGCAAAGTTTTTCAAAGTGGTTGGTTCATTTGGCCTCAGTTTGGATTTCCAAATGCACAAATTTTGTCCTTACCTGAAAGCCTTCCCTGTAAGGCTGGCTGAAAGGCCAAAGAGAAGCTTTTGGCTCCACAGGGCTATGAAGACGACACTTTGTGTTGCTACCCATAGGCTGCACGAGCTACCTACATCTACGGATCCACATGTCTACAGATATAAATATGATGTTCACTGTGCTTACAGTTGCACTACAGTTTTGTAGTGATGCAGGCAACCTTTCTACTCAGAGAAAAGTAGGTGTTTTACATTTCAAAATTCATTCTCCCACAGCTTGAGTTTCATTCTTTTTTTTTTTCTTTTCGTTTTGTTTTCCAGCAAAAAAAAAGTAACAGTTTCTGATGCCCCCCTAGTTCAAATTGGAAGTGACAGAAGACCTATTAGCTTATACAGAGAGAGGAAAGCCATCTCTTCCCAATCCATCACCAAACACCTTAAAAGAAGGTGATAAGGTTCCTAAGAACAGATGCTGGTAACCCTTAAAGTGAAAGAACGTGGGGACTGACAGTATCCACCCAACTGATAAATGGTGACAGAAATCTCCAGTAAAGCAGTACAAAAGTACAAAGGAAGCACAACCTGCACAAGAAAAGCTATTGATTGATAGATCCCATATGTGCTTTATGGTAAGAGCTATAGCCCTGTAAGATATCTCCCTGGAGTCTTGCCTCCTCTTTCTGTCACATCTGGAATAAAAAGCCTATACTGAATCAATTGTCTACTAGCTAAACTTGAGATTTATTCGGCCTTCTATTTTAATATAATTTTGATAAACAAAGATGTTCTGGAGGAAGGTACTCCCACACTCTTACATACACATGCCACTGCTCGCTCAAGAACTGAAACATGCAAAATTACCTGTCCTTATTAAGGTCCTTAACAGCTTCTTTATAATGTGCTATGCAGCCAGAATAATTCATTACACCTTTTTATCTCATGATCTTTCTGGTGACCCACTCAGGACAGCATGCATAAAGACTGACAAGAGACTGCATGAGTGCTACTTCTGACAGAAAGCAGAGTTCAACATTTATTCATCGTTAATTTGACTGTACTGTATTAGCAAGATTACTGTAGCACACAATGTTCTTGTAAGGTTATGAACTGGTTTGCATCCTTCCACTGCTAGAATTTAATACTGTACTAAGTGTGATATATCTCATCCATTATTAATCCCGTCCAGTTCTGCAGCAACTATCTATAAAACCAATGTTGAATACTATACTCTTAAGGCTACTGGCAAATCTGAAAGATGTAATATTAACATGCTTATGTTCCAGATAGGTACATTTAACCCACGCTAAACAATCTGCATGTTCTGCTTGTGTGTTCCTGGGGAATATTTATCCTATCGATAAAGCCTAGGAAAGTGCTTTAGTATAGTTTATGACAGCATTACAAGTACTGCTCAACACAAAGTAAAGTTACAGATAAAATCTGAATAGGCCTATTATTGTTTTTAGAGAGCGCTAAATAAGCTATATAATTTTCCTGGACTACAGAAAGCTCTCATTCAAGAACAAGAAAGAAAACACTGATCAAATCCTAGCATTTACCGATAGTTAGGATCACGGGCCATAGCTAGTGACGTTCAGGATTACAATAAATACCCACCCCTAGTGCTGTGAAGTAAAGCAGACAAAGCTTTATAGCATACATCCATTCTTTGAAAATTCTTATGCATTATATTTTTTATAAACCAAACATTCAGGGGGAGGAGGGAGGAATAGTGAAAACTCTATTCCAACTTCTGCAGTGTGCTGCATTGTTTCCACTTTCGAGACTTTCTCAAGAAATTCTCTACCAATAAATATTACTCCCTGCCACATACCTGCTATATCTATAGTACTGAAAGAAAATATCTTTAATCAGAACATAAGGCAATGTTCTAGTTAAGATACGATTCTCTAACACTGCTGTAAATCTTCCTCTCCTCTCTGAGAGGTCTGTAGGTGCTTCAGCATCAGTTTCAGGTAGAACAAATGTAACTCTGTGCTCGATTCAGGCCACTGTTCAAAGTAATCCCAAAAAATAATTTTTCACTCAACACTCTTGGTTTTGCTCTCCTCAGCATGCAAAGTGCTACATACATACACACAGAGCCCTTGCTTTGGTGGTCCTACACGAAAAACTGTATTGCTTAACTTAAACTTGAGCCCAGGCAAAATTCTCTGAAGTTAGTAAAAAGTGGTATTTAAAGTATGTTACACTGTTAAATCAGATATTCTTTTACAATTCTGGTGGTTTGTTTCACTTCCACTACTTGATTTGAGTAACACCAAGCTAACCTTATGGTGGCATGTTCCAAATACTAACTACCCAAATGCTAGCGGAATTCCCAAGAGTAAGACAGCAGTAACGGAATAGAGTAGGTTAACACACTGAACATGTATAACTCATCCTTGATACATTTATAGTAATTTGAAAGTCTAGCTATCATTAGCAATACATTGAACATACTACAATTGTGAAAATATCTTACCACAAAATTTTCCATTTCTGACAGCAATTTAAACAGACAATTGTGAGAAACACTCAATTGTGTAATTAAACTATATGGATAAAAGGCAACAAGCTGTGTCTCTTTTTTTTTTCTTCCCCTACCTTTCCCCCTCCTGCAAAGTACGTGTTTGCAGACACTCTTAGTGTAATACTCTAAAGATTCACTGCAATTTTTTAACTTGTGCTTAGTATTTCTGCGTGTCACAAAAAAGTACGGTGACATTACTGAATAAGTTACTTGACAACAAAAAGGGTTTTTTCCATTCAGTAGTTCCATTTGTTCTCTTCCCATCCTTAATTTGACCCAAACTTTTGAAAAAGAAATGTACATATACATTCTGAAACACATCTATACTGCAGTCAGTCAATGGATGAACTGTACTTAACTAAACATACAGGAGGTAGGTGCAGTGATACACAATCGATGCTGTTCCACTCAGTAGCTCCCACTGTGACCTACAAACACCTACACTGTCTGCTGGCAGCCTTAAATACTCAGCTGGGGAGTGGATATCTATTAAAGAAGGATTAACGTATAGATCTTCAACCCCACATCTAACTGAAATAAGAAATGAAAATGAAGGAAAAACTAGACTATCCAACATGATAGAAGTAATAAAAGGGGAACATATTTCTCATCTGTTAACCTTGAATATCTGCTAGCTCAAGATTTTCACATTCTTCATGTATCTCTTCACTGTTCACTCCTTAATAACCACTCAAAAATCAGCTGCACATTAAAGAAATGCAATATAAATTTGACTGGACTCACTACATCTGAGATATCCTCCAATACAGTATAAAGCTAATTTAGCTGTCACTTTCTGTAAGTAAAATGACAAATATCTGTAATATCTGTCAAGATATGAAAGCTTTAAAAAGAGTTATGCAGCTGTCAACATTTTGATGACTTTAACAAGAGAAAAATAAACAAAGAAGAGCAAATAGACAGCATGTCTGTAGTGTATCCAGTTGCCAAAATCTCCTATTACTTATATTAATAAAAATAAAATTACTTCATAAAAATGAGATAAAGAACAAGGGCTTTTGGAATAAATTCATACATGTAAACATATTAGTACCAGTGAAACACAGCCATAGAAAGCACTGCTGAAAAATGAAATACAGGTCTCTTCAGTAACTCAATAATTATCATTCTATACTATCCAGCACTTATTTAATTTAGAATTACCATTTAAGCACTAACAACATAGGAAGCCTTAGAAAGCACAACCAAAGTATGACTGGTCAAATATTTGGCTTTCCATTTCTAAACATGAGTTATTCTTTACATATTTTAGTGATTCAGCAATAGCTTAGATCATTTAAGCTCCTGAAGGAGGAACTTGTTCATGTTCCAATGTTGCATGCTTTCTGCAAAAAGGTATCTTAAAGATTGCTTGTAAAGACATTTTGACTGAGGCAATTTTTATCCCTTTTCTTGCACATGTATTGTCAGTCTATTTTTATTTATCCATCAGTTTACAGGTGCTGACAAAAGCATACACCTTCCTTCTCCCTCCATGCAGAAAAAACAGAACATTTGTTCAGAGTTTTAGCTTGACTTATCCTATATTATGCCTGGGCTTTACGAGTGTTGCATAAAACACCCCCTCTAAAGGAAAATCTGAAATACAAGTATCCTGGCTGGGATCTTGACCTGGGATACAGGACCTTAAGTTCTATGACTATACAAACAATGAAAATATGCCTGCCACTAAATATCTTACCATAGCAAAAAGCAAAATAGCAATAGAATTCCTTTGCTTTGCATTGAAAAGAATAATAGGAGTTTTGAAAAATCTGATTATAGCAAATCAGAATACTAGAAGGTAAGTTTTCTTTACTTTCATATACTGAACTCCACTATACAGACAAGTTAAATCTGTTTCAGAGAATAGGAATGCAAACCCAATCTTTCAGTAAAAAATTTAATAGCGATGGAATCTGACACAAGCAGTCAAAAAGAAACATCTTAAAGCCGCTAAAATCAGAAATCTGTGTGTTTGAAAACAGTATTTTGATTTTGCCCCTGATTTCAGTCCCATAGTACCAAGCAGACTTTTGTAAAGCAAGAATTTATTGGTGATGGAAAATAAGTAGCTAGCCTGCTTCTCATCAAATCTCAAGGTGAACCACCAGAACAAGACACAGTTTTTCCAAGGTATTAAATCAAAAAAATGAGCTCCTGCAAGTAACAATAAAGGAATACAAAGGATCCTAGAAAGAAGCAAGAAGAATATGTTACACCTTGTGATTAACACAACCATATTTGTAAAACAGACTGCCTGCAATTGCAGGACTTGATAATCACTGTTGATAGAATGCTCAAACTTTTCTAAATGTTAATTTTAGTGCCTGAAGAGTAAGACTACATTTATACAGATGTCTCACTACTGCACCACCAAAAACATATGTTTTTGAAGTATTCTTGATAGATGGATGAAAACATCTATACTTACACTCTTATTTCATTTGAAGGCAATGCAAATTGATTTAGCTTAAGTTGATTTCAACTTGTAGCAGACCAAAATAAGCTTTCCCTACACCAAGATTATCTACTTGTGGTTTTGCAACAGCTATTTAAAGAGCTTTCTAACTACTAAAACAAAAAGCTGTGAAGCACTTTCTTTTCCTCAGAAAAACCATGTGTGTGCATGCACGTTTTCTTTCTCAGCTTTCAGTTTGAGATTCCCCAGATTTCCTTACAACACCATTTGATGTGAAAAATAAACTTATTAGCCATCTAGAAAGAGAAGGCAAACTGCTAGGCATGATCTAACCAGATCTTAAGCATGATCAGGTTAGTTTAAGACTTCAGTGAGGGACCTGAGCAATGAACAAACAAAAGAACCAAGAAACTGTTTAGGGTTTTGTGTTAATGACGGTCTTCACTGTCGTTAAAACAAAAAAGAAGAAAGGAAAAAAAAAAAACACCTCAATATGTCCTGAAAAAGAATCTCGGAGTAGCTCTAAAAGGCAGTCATCATCTGTGATTCTTAAAAGATTTTATGAAGCGCTAAGTTAAAAAAGGTATTGATATGACAACAGAAGTATTTATGGATATAATCATCAGGTACACATGACTACTACACAGATAAGATTTTACCCTACTACTAATTAGGTGGCTGCATTTTACCAGAAACATGTTACAACCAACAGGTATGAGAGAGTTCCTAGATGGAAAGATGTACATTGTCATTAGTTTATGGGGTTTTAGCCAGAGAGAGATTCCCATGAGACACAGTTTTGTGGCTATTCTGCTTCACTATGTTTATTCACTCCGAAAGACTAATGGTCATATAGCATCACTTGGCTCCAAAACAAAGAAACAATGCAAAACTGAAATGAGCTGTAAAAAATGACAGGGTAAAACTCTAATTTAGATACTTAAAATAGTAACTTAATGATTTATAAACAGATTTGCATATCTATTTTTTTCAACAATTATGTTTCCTGCTTCACTTGCATGGATGTGTCAATACAAATAGTAACAGATTAAGTACTTTTAAACTCAGAACAAAGCCACTAAAAAGACAATTTGGGTTTCAATTTTTTGGTAGTGTCCCTCTTGTGAACAGTAGAAGTTACTTGCCTTCTATTATCAATAAATTGTATTATTTATATATTTTTAAAATTCATAAACATTTTAATTCACATAAACAACTGAATTATTGTGTACAGTTTAAAACTATTCAGAGTATAGACTAACTACCCTTAACCCAGCATTCATGTGATGAGAAACTGCAATTCACTTAGCAGGTGACATTGGTTACAGGTTCTGATAGTGTTCAGGGGTAGGGTGTGGAGGGGTAATATGGGAATCAGTTGTAAATTTATCTTTCTTATTTATACCTGTCCAAGCACAGCAAAAAGAAACATGTCTTAGATATCAGAAAATGAAGCCTTCAAACATTGCTACTCCACATTATCACATTTATCTGATTTCTTAAAAACAGGAACAGCTGCATTTACTGATAAGAAAGCAGGAAGATGTTGTATGTTTTTGCACAGATGTTTGTAAAATCCTTCTTTGTTAAGCATACGTCTAAGAAATAAGCCACCTTTAATCTCTAATGGTTAAGTCAAATGAAATAAATGACATACCATAGTATCTTTAAAACATATACAAATAGAAGAAATCAACATTCATGGGTTTGTACAGAAAGGAAGTCATTTCAATTTTGTAACTTCAGTTATCACAAATACTAAGAACTGATTAAAGATCAATGAGTCTAAATGTCAAGCAAATATTTATTAATACTACTAGAAAAGTATACTTACATTCACAGCCTGTACTTCAAAGAAGTATGGAAAAGCCCTTCTAAATGAAAGGTATTCCAAACAACTGAATTATAGATAAACAAAATATTAATAGCAATCTTCACATTACAGTAAAGACATGTATGATCATTTGAAGTTTTCATTATTCTTCATTATATAGCAAGGCAATCATGGTTTGGGAAGTTTATTTTAAGAGAATAAAGCAAAGGAATGAACTTCTAAAAGAAAATTCCACTTTTATATTTTACACCATATATATCATTTATACATCATGTAATCAGAATTTAAATCTTTCATACGACAAAAAAAAAAAAAAAAAAGAAAAAAATCTTTACAGATTGCTTAAAGATTTAGGTAAAATCAGTCAGTCCCAGAGAAGTTGGATACCCACCCAAGGCAAAAATTACTTTCATTCACATAATTGGTTCAAAGAGGAATAGGCCAATCTTGAATCTGAAAGTCACATATTGTAGTGTTTTTGAATGGCCAAAACCCAACAAAAAAATAATGCCTGTTTCCCAAAGATGCGAGGTAGCAGAATTCCAGACATCAGGACCTCAGGGGTCTCACCACGGAGCAAAGCTGAGAAGGAAGCAGGGCTGTGACCTCAGCAGTACCAGAGCCTTATAAAGGGAAAGAGTCAGGTTACCCCTTACTTAGCACTTACAGCCTAGGAAGTGGACCGCTCACACTAAAAGAAGACCTGAACCCTACCAGAAGCCATCGTGTGATGTTTAGTATGGTTGTTTATTAAGCAGCACATCAAAGTAGAAAACTGCTTCCTAAGGAGCAAAGAAAAGAACTAGGCTGGCACAGACA
The DNA here is from genome assembly GCF_004027225.2 of Strigops habroptila. Taxonomy (NCBI): domain Eukaryota; kingdom Metazoa; phylum Chordata; class Aves; order Psittaciformes; family Psittacidae; genus Strigops; species Strigops habroptila. The sequence continues at coordinate 25,933,374 of NC_044281.2, read as the reverse complement.
AATAGGAAGCATTACTAAAATCACAAGAAATACCCCAATTAAGAAGAATTACCACACATATTAACCAACAGCTAGTACTTATATTCCCTGAAGTCATCTCAGTTACAAGGATTTTGCAGTTAACTATGCATTGAATAATACATTGTATAGAAGGAAAAAGCAGAAAGCATATGGAAAGCTATGCTAAATATTAACAACAAAAGAAGAATTTTAGATTTCCAGAAGTTTATGTAACTTCACATTTTCATTCAGGAAAACAATAGTTTTTAACAATGCCTTAAGATGTCCAAAGTTATTTTTCAGAAAAGATCAATTCATGCTACAGAGCTGATGCTTCAGAATTCTGCATGTTAAAATGCAAACTCATCATTTTACAAGCAACTCATTAAAATGAAATTGTTTTATCGTTATATGAACTCACATAAAATCGACATGGATTTTATTTCTCACTATGTACAACTCAAGTTTGTTTCTGTTCTACTTCTTGAGTAAGAGGAGATGGCTCTTTCATGCAAGCGTTGACATAAAGCATCAGTCAAATGCAGGCGGATTGTTCCTACCAACATGGGAGAAAAGATCCCATCTACTGTTGGGGGAACAGTAAATGAAATCACTCAACAACCTAGAGACATTGCTTACTGATCTCAGGACAGGCGTATCAGTAGTGGGACAGCCCGGAATGTACCATATATGTCTGTCACATACTTCTGAAGTGTCAACTACACAAAACAGAATGTGAACTGGTCTTTCTGCTTAGACTCAAAACATGGTCAGCCTACAGTAATGGCTTAAGATCAAGAAAACTTTCCAAATGTTCATTAAACACTTAGGCTAAGACTCAACTCGTGCAATTGAAATCATAAAACTAAGAACCTTTAATCACTAAAATTCTATAGATAAATGTATTAGAGGAGACAGCCTGGAGGTGAAAAGGCTCTGTAACCTACCATTTTTGTGCTCTTAATAGAGTCTACTGCTGCCACAGACTTTTAGTGGCAAAATGAAATCCACAGCTACTATGTTTTAGAACATTAAGTCAACATTCAGTAGTGGCAAGGTCTATTTTAAAATAACCTAAATATTTATCACCCTTAAGGAAGAAAAAAAAAAAAAAAGAAAAAAAAAAAAACCCACCAAAAAGAACAAAAAACAAACAAACAAAAAAACCCCAAAAACCCAACCAAAAAAAAAAAAACCAACAACAACAAAAAAATGTTTTTCTGGAAGAAATCAGCAGGTTAGTTCTTTTGGAGGTTTCTGTTCTTTAATGATTCTTATTCCCAGAGGCAAACCTATAAAAATACGACTAAATACCCAGCACAACAAAGAAAAGCCTAACTTCAGAAGCGCTGCTGTAAAGAAATATAAAATCCTCCAGTGAAACAATCAGCTAGAATTTGCACCACAGTTCTGCCTAGTCTCATTTACTATTTCCTTTTTCCCCACTCCTTGTCACACAGACCATGGCATAGGCTTGGTTTACAGCGTGGACAATAGAAGGCAAGAATATATATCCTCAAATAGAAGAGGCCAAAATAGTACTGCTGTCTTCTAGTTTACCTGAATATATCTTTAACTGAAAAGTTCATAGAGACACGATTTAGAGCCAACAATAGGCCAGGTCATCTTAAATGATGGATTTCTGGAAAGACTATGTGGAGGAAAGAGGCAAGTCGAAGCATACAGCTATCTTTCAGAGTTTTAATTTTATAACAGTGGCTTTTATTCAACAAAGAATCTAGCCAAAAAAATTTCACTGTTTAACTAGAGTAATCCATGCTGCCTGCAAGTTGAAACTGCTCACAGATTTTGCAGAGTCAACAATGCATCAATAGTGAATGATTATATTAATTACCTTCTAAATTATGTGGCCTTTTTTAGCTGTGGTGTAAGAAGGAATAAAACCAAGAACTGACGCCACTGTATATTGCAACTGTTAAGCTTTTCTCATGAAACTTCTTTAATCATAGAATGGTTGGGGTTGGAAAGGACCTAAAGATCATCTAGTTCCAACCCCTCTGCCATGGGCAGGGATGCCTCACCCTAGACCATGTCGCCCAAGGCTCTATTCAACCTAGCCTTGAACATTGCCAGGGATAGAGCACTCCCAACATCCTTGGCCAACCTGTTCCAGTGTCTCACCACCCTCACAGTAAAGAGCTTCTTCCTTATATCTAACCTGAACTTCCCCTATTTCAGTTTAAACCCATTGCCCTTGTCCTATCACTACAGTTTAACAAGTTACTATCCTGTTGCAAATGGGAAGAGTTAAATACTAACAATCAATCCCAGGAAGGGCAACTGTCTTCTGCAGGCCATACTAGAACAAACTTGCTCATTTCACACACTGAGATGTCTCGATTTATCTAGGACTTAAACAAGTGTTTTCCTATGAGCTTTTTAATCTGAAAACATACAGCTTAATATTAACATGCTACATAAGCTTGTTCCTTCCTGCCCCTCCCTCCCCATCTCTATTCTTCTGCATAATGCAAATACCCTTGGGAGTAAGCAACAGTTAATCCCATTTGTTTTGCTTAAGATCAGAAAGTAACCAAAAATTATGTCAGAATTTTTTCCAAAGCTTCAGAAAGTTTTACTGTAGCACTTGCACAGTCATTCAGCATGACAGGGTTGTTCAGTAGATCTGGGAACAGAAAGGTAGGAGTTCATTTGGTGTTAGTCATGAGATGAAATACTCAATGCTGCTATCAAGCGATTCCTAACAAGACTTTTTCATTCACAATACTTAAAGTAACCAGCATAATATAAAGGAGAGAAAAATCAAGAAACTGGCCAAGATTGCTAACTATAGCAATACTTTGCTATGGTCTCTACTTCCAAGCTGTCCTTAAAAAAAATTATCAATATTTAAATCACTTATTGAATAAAAATATATACATACATATATATATATATTCTGTTATCTTTGAAGGTTAAAGCCAAGTTTTAAAAGACATCTGTGAACTGTTATATTGGACTGTCTTCAGACTGCAATTTGACTGAGGAAGGCTTCCAGTGACAAAACTGACACTCTACTAATGCTATCATCTCCAAGGGTTTAGCTCAGGCACCAAAGTGATGTCAAGGACAGATCAACATTTGAGATAATCCTCAAAATGATTCAGATTATATAAACAGGTAAAGCTGGCTGATTTACAATTCAGTCCAACATGGTGTAAAGGATAGCATTAATTTGGCCAATTCTATTAATTCTACTTTGCAATGTTAGTAATTCACTCAAAAACATACTGAAATATTTCTTCCAATGATACAATCCCATAAAGGATGGAACTAGTATGATGCTTAGAGACATCAACCCAATGCAACTGAGGCAATAAGAAACTCAGGCGATCCTAATCTACACCATGGCATATTATCAGAGACTCTGTCAAAAAAGGCATTGCTAAATACTGATAATCCCTAATTTAGAAGTCTAATAACTCAGGGGTTTAGGGGCTAGTGGTTTCATTTGTTTGCTTATTTCTAAGGGGAATAATTCCCATATTCAAACTTGCTAGGCAAAAAATGTAATATACATATTATGAACAAGTTAATACCTGCACTAGTGAAAAGAGGAAGAAAAAAGAGAAATGTAAGAGGAGCTAAGCAGACTGTTACAATACCCTTTTTGTCATACTCACTTAATCACTTAAAATATTCGTGCATATTTAGTCAGCTGTAATGGGCTTCTTGCCACCCCCAATGTACTTATTGAGCTTACTGGTGAAAAGTAACATAGGAATGCAAGACAACATTAGAAAAGATGCTTTTTATGATCAGAGTATTTTAATTATAGAGAACTCGTAACCCATTTTAAGATCAATCCCTATTTCCATATACTAGCTTTAATGCAACTGACCATTAAAATTTTTTAATCCATTTTCTTTTACTACTAGTTTATCATATCTGAATTCAAGCCTTTAAACACTTGAGAATAAAGATGTTTTCCAAACATCATAACATGATCATACAAAACAACACTTACTATTGCATTAGGTTTGTGCGGCAAGGTTTTGGTAGCAGGGAGCTACAGGGGTGGCTTCTGTGAGAAGCTGCTAGAAGCTTCCCCTGCATCCGATAGACTAATGCCAACCGGCTCCAAGATGGACCCACCACTGGCCAAGGCTGAGCCCATCAGTGACAGTGGTAGTGCCTCTGGGATAACATATTTAAGGGGGTAAGGGCACGGGGGAAACGGGCAACCGTAACTGCAGCAGAGAGCGGAGTGAGAATATGTGAGAGAGACAGCCCTGCAGACACCAAAGTCAGCAAAGGAGGGCAAGGAGGTGTTCCAGGTGTTGGAGCAGAGATCCCCCTGCAGCCTGTGGTGAAGACCATGGCGAGTCAGGCTGTCCTCCTGCAGCCAATGGAGGTTAACAGTGTAGCAGATACCCACCTGCAGCCTGTGGAGGATGCCAGAGCAGGGGTATGCCTGAAAGAGGCTGTGACTCTGTGGGAAGCCTGCACTGGAGCAGTCTGTTCCTGAAGAACTGCACCCTGTGGACAGGACAGACCCACACTGAAGCAGTTTGTGAAGAAGTTCTGTGGAGGACTGTCTCCCGTGGGAGGGACCCCACACTGGAGCAGGGGAAGAGTGTGAGGAGTCCATGGAAGAGAAAGAAGGAGCAGTAGAAATAATGTGATGAGCAGACCGAAACCCCTGTTCCCTGTCCCCCTGTGCTGCTGGGAGGGGAGGAGGTAGAGAAATTGGGCGTAAAGTTAAGCCCAGGATGAAGGGAGGGGTGAAGGGAAGGTGTTTGTAAGACTTGGTTTTATTTCTCATCATCCTTCTCCGATTTTATTGGTAATAAATTAAACTAATTTCCCCAAGTCAAGTCTGGTTTGCCCATGATAGTAATTGGTGATTTCTCCCTGTCCCTATCCATGAGCCGTTGATCGTATTTTCTTTCGTATGTCCAGCTGAGGAGGGGAGCGATAGTCCTTCATCCATCCTCTACTATAGATACGTTACCTAGATGGATACACAGATGAAACTTATATTGAGGGTTTCTGAGTGGTGTATTTTAAAAAAAAAAAAAAAAAAAAAAAAAAAAAAAAAAAAAAAAAGAAAGAGAGAGAGAGAAACAGAGGATTCAGCTACCAAAGACTAGTTCTACCACGAAGCCCAAAAACTCTGGGGGGAAAAAAAGCCAAAATAAGCAACTGTATTTCTATCCCATCAACAGACCAAGAAATCCTCCAGAACTGAGGCTGCAGCTTGCAGGCATGCTGTCTTCAGTGATGACACCAGTTTAAGATCTTACCATCTTTCCACCTCCCTCCCAACTTTTTTTTCAGGCCTGCTTGCACAGCACATTGCCTGTCAGATATGCTAGAACAGCCTAGGAGGTGACACAGAAGTGGAAACAAGTAGTCAGTGATGATAGAGGAAATATTTTCAATTAATACTGCTACCAAGAACATGATACACAAAACATCACCTCATGAGTTTGTGAGTTTTATGGAACCCAGGCTTAAGCATTTCCTTCTGAGGAAACACAACATGTAGTCAATCCAGCTTCCATAGAGGAAGCCCCATCTTCACACAAATTTAAATTTTAACACAGAAACATCTAGTTTATTTAACTGCTAAATCTAAAACAAAGATTTAATCATTAACAGGAAAATGGTTCTGTTTATTGTTTGTCCACCAAACCAACAGAGACTATTTCACAACGCTAAAACTAACCTTTTGCATAAAACTGAGAGCCGCTTTTCCCCCCATAGTATGCACCCATAAAAGATCGCATTTGGCAAAAGGGAAAAAAATTCCACCACTTTCCAGGTGAAGGATGTCCTTGTGTCAGCTTACAGAGTTTGACAGCTACTTGTTGGCACATCACTACAGTTATACAGTCACCACAGATACAGAGTTCCAAGAACATTAAACAGCACACAGGCCATTTTCCAGCAGCCTGTATTCCAACAAATAGTACATTTTTGGATTTATTTTCTTTTTAACTGAAGCATTTCATGACTAAAGTGATGTAACACGTTTTCACATAGGCATTCTCCCCTTTTTAGATCTCCTGTGAACTCACGTTGTAACATCAACAAACAGATCATGAAAGGCTTCACAGAAGACAATTCAAATTATTTGAGATAGTCATGTATTTATTTCAACTTCAAGAGGGCAGAATATGCAATAAGAACATTTTTCCATTCGAATTTGACACTAGAATTAAGAAGAAACCACGTAAATGAAAAGTATATAATCACAAACATGAAATAAAAGCAATGATTAAAACACTGACAAGGAAATAGTACTATAAAGCACTTGTGTCTTCAATGATATGATGGCTAGAAACAAGATGTTTCAATTAGAAGCATGTGGAATTAAAACTCTGGCACTGATTTCAGGAAACAACCTCACCCAGGTAATAAAAGTTGCTTCTGATGAAAGGTAACTTTACTGCCCCACCATCAGTCCCTTTCTACCTTTTCATTCTGCCTATTCATCTACTCATTACACAGACTAACCACTCTTACAATTTATCTCAACATTAATGCCTTTACATGCACTGCAGTACAAGAAACATTTCAAGATGCATGCCTCCAGTGCAGAACCACCTCTGGCTCAGTCGTCTGACTTACAATTTAAATGCTCAAATCAAACAAAGAAATAAGCACAAAGTAGCAGTCTTTTGAACACAGCCTTGCAGCAAGGCAACAGTAGTGATCTACTTAGGAAAGCCAAATGCTTTGCATGTTACACCAGGAGGTGCTGGTTCATTCTGATCCCAGTAAGAGAAATACTCAGACTTCATAAAGTACCTCTCAGTGTGCTATTTATGAGAGCTAAAACTATAAAGAAAAAAAGGGTCATATAGACAATCTTACATCCTTTCAGATGCCAGGAACCCTGAGCTGTGCGGTATTGCACCAACCAGGGTGCAGCCCTCTGTGCAGATCCCATCCCTAGAAAGGTTACTCCATTTTGTTCATTTCAGGTCTTACAGGATTTTCTTCAATGAAAACAATCCTATTTATCATTTCTACTGCCGAACAAAAAGGATGTTCACATGAGAGCTTGTTGCTGCAGCTTTAGCTTTTTAGGTGGCATAATTGCCAGTGCCAAGTGGGAGCTGCCTGCAGGCTCCTCTCTCTCAGCAAGTGGCTGAGCTTACCCTGCAGCCAGGGCACACGTGCAGCACAGGCCAAGCCCTACTCAGGTTAACTGTCACGTGGATCACTAACTCCTCAACCTACATCAGTCTTCTGGTTAGGATAACTAGATTTGGTCAGTCGGGCTACGCTGCTGGTAAGCCACCTTTCACTGTCAGGCTATCTGCTAGCAAAGAAAAGTCATCGGGCACCTTGTGACTGTGCCACCCATGATGAAGTTACCTCTGTGACTCACATCTGCACTTTAAGTAGCACAAGGTTCACACTCAAAAAATCCAGTGATGCCTGCTCCCTCTGGTCCTATCTGAAACATAAGTAAAAAAGGCTAAATAAAATTTTTAGCACAAAGCCCAATGCAAATGGCCAAATTATACACAAGGCTAGATGAAACCGTTCACCTCACACACAGTATACTCGATTCATGAACAAGTAGTTTTTACCATAAGAGACAGTTGTGCATTCTTCTACATTTGGAATGGCAAAGCTTTACCTGAATTAAATATTAATAATTTTCATGATGTAAATTTTCTGATACAGGTTTTTCATCTTTTTCTGTTCCCTTTGTACTTTTTAAAGACTATTTTCTTTTTCTGTGGTGCAATAAAAATAAACAAACTTTTTATTATGATAGCATAATCATAAGGCTTTTAAGAGAGCCTTAACCATGATTAAAGCTTCTGTAAGTGAAATCACATTTCCAGTAAGCATAACTGAGATTAAGCAGCATAAATTCTAAATACAGTATTTATGGCAAAACCAACAAAAATCCAACAGCACAAGAGAAAATGCTAGTCATACTTGCAAATCTCCCCCCCCCCCCCCGTATATAAACATGTAAGATGACTGAATAGACTGGATAGATCTCTCTTTTTAGTGATGAAATTTTCATCATGCTGAAGAGTTTCAGAGCAGGCAACATTACTTTTGCATACTATAATTTGTCTTCTACACTAGAAACCAGAATGTCGTTTCTGAAATTCCACTCTTTCAGTCTTCTCACAGAAGGGTTTGTTTGGGGGGGTTTTTTTCCCAAACAATTTTTCTCTCTCCATCCGCCCTCTTTTTTTTTTTTTTTTAATAAGGAAGAAGAGAAATTCATCTGTTACTCCAGTTATTTTTGAAAAATTCACTCTCTTCTAACACAGTTATTTATCCTAGAAGAATCAAGAGCCTAGGAATTTTTCTGGCCATCCTGTATCCTCTTTAAATTGTAATTATTACAGAAGGAGCAACAGAACATAGACAAGAGAACCAGTTTCATTTCACTCACATGATGTCTCTGAAAATCCTTCTACAAAAAGACTTTTAAAAATTATCTCCAGTATCATAACGCAGGGAAGCAACTGTTATCACAACAGATAGAAGCAAAAGGGGGGAAACGGCACCATGTTACAGACATCTAAGTATGCATGCACACGAAGCAGTCATTAATTAAGATATGCCTGACTGATAGCAATGCAGTCACTCTTGTCTACAGGGTTTCTCAGGACTAGCATGTGCTTCTGGAATCTGGGTAGCCTTCTCCATGGCTCGGCCCTTTGGCGTTGATTATGTATGATTAATGGTTTAAAGGAATAAAAAGAGAAAGGTCAACTTCTGAGTTCAAAACAGAGCAGCTACATGGGGAGTAATTAAGATACTTGTGTAAGCATGATTAATAAGCACAAACTGGCACACTGTGTTGTAAACAAGATGCAACCAGATGGTTAGGATGAAAATGATTTTTCCTAAAAAGCAATTTTTCAATGCCTTGAAAATTGGCTTATTTTCCCCCCTCTAAGCCTTACACAACTCATTATCTACACATCCTAAAAGGAAGAAAGAAATAGTAACCCCTTCAACATTCCCCCCTTCCCGGCTTTTTTCGTACAGATAACTACAGTTTGCATGTAAATGGATTCAACTCATCTTTGTTTAACGTTGCCTTTTATGTTGAGTTTCATGAATTGCTAAGCCTGACAAGGTTCACTGGGAGTCTTTTAACTCCCACCCACAAGTTCTCCCGGGCTGTCATGTGACTGGCAGTATAGAGGGATCAGCAATGGCATTTATGGGGAAAGCGGGAAGACAGGTGTCAGAACGGTCCAGCAGGCAAACCGAACGAACACTAATCAGCTCTGGTGTTCTTTTACAATCCATATCTAATTCACAAGTTTCATTCTTTCTGAAAAACAATTACTAGGTTTTGAAGTTCATTGTGCATTTACTCAACTGTCTCTTCACATTAATGTAAGTGGGAACAAGAAAAAAAGAGTCAGCAGGGAAGGGACATCAAAAGATCTTAGAGCGGATGAAGGCTTTATTTTAAAGTAATATAATTACAGATGAGCATAATGTTTTACAATAAATTTAAATGTAGAGTTACATCCTTATGTGCTAGGAAGATATTGGTGGGTTGTCTCTCGAGCTGAAACTCTAGTGCATACAAATGACTTCGCCGAGAGAAGACAGACAAAAAAAAAAATCTCATTGCAACATCAAAGAAATGGATATTAAGGCAACAGTAGGAACAACAGAATCAGTATTGCCTGTGAAGTATCAACATTCATAAGGCTCATATCTGAGAAATAATAATAAAAAATTACAAAAGGAATATTTTGCACATTTCAAAATTTTCTCAGTTCAACGTATTTATTCTCCAAAGGTAAAGTTTGCCTCATCTACATCTAGCTAAAAAAGAGAGAGAAAGAAAGAAAGAAAAACAAACCCACCCCACCAACTCACACACACACACACACACACACACACACACACACACACAAGTCTACATTCCCTTTTGACAAATCCTCTTATAGTCTGAGTTTATAATCTGGTAAAGCCTCAGCTAATCAGCATTGGTTGTAGCGTTACTGACTCCAATATTGGGAAATTTGCTTTTGTATTGTACATTAAGAGGCATCCTAAACTCCCAACATTTTCTGATAAGTAAAGATTTCTTAGGCACTTCATTTTCACCCTCACAAGAAGCTATAAGCACACAGCATCTGTTTTGCAAATAATCCTTTTGCTCCATGCAAATGAACACCCTTTCAAGGACTTCCATATAGAGAATAAATACTTGGTAAGTGAAATAAAAAAAGCCCTATGCTGGGACCTCACTGTACAACCATTCCATTGGCCAACAGCAATGCTTCCCGTTTCTTTAATTTAAATCTAGAAATCTTTGCTCTGTGAGGAAGTCACTTATTCAAATACATGTTTCTGTTAGACACTCTATACAATACTCCAGTGTTAAGTGATTTAGAGGTTTTCTTAATACCTGAATTGTGATTCTAGCAAAAGGATGGGCACTCATCTAGAGATTCAATGGACCACAGACAGATGAAAAGCACTGTTTAGTTCCATATGAGTAAATTTTGGCACCTGAAAAACCCGCATGGTTTGTAAACTGCTTTCCCTTTTTCACTAAGCACATCTTTCAGTTCTCTTGAGGTGAGCCTGTATCAGCCTTGATTTTTACCACCACCCATTAAATAACTCTTCCTGGACAGGCAGTTATCATGAAATTCTGTAACAAAGTCAACATATAGATTGCTAGCATACTTCAGCTTTGAAGTTGTTAAAAGGAGAATTTTAGTAAGTGTGGAATGACTGGTGATAGCGTAGCACTACTAAGGACACTTCTAGTCCTAGATATCCATACCTTCGAAATGGGGTTAATTTAAAACCATCTCATTGTGCTGCAAAGAGTTTGGCAGTGGAATGATTAAAGCAAGTCATCTCCAGATACCCTAGTCTCAATTATACAGTTTTCAAATTCACTTTGCAAAAGCAATAAAAATTATTATTGATTGTGTCTGGAACTATTGTTAGGATAAGTCTCAGGAGTCCAAACAACTCCACTGAAAAAACAAGCTCATGTGAAATGTGCTTCCATTAATATTTGTGTTATTAGTTTATATAGGATGAGTCAGCCTATGGCTCCATCCCACAATCAATCATTCTCATATTATAGTTCTGGGTTTTTTCTGTTAATAGTAACAACAAAAAACCCTAAGTAAATGGACAAATCAGCATAGATGTTACTCACCCGTGCCAAAGGAAAGCTGGATAAATAAATTTGTGCTAGATATATTCTACATATTGAGAGCGTCAGCTGCTAGTGATTTTCTTCTCCACAGAATATCTTTGATTACAGATCTCTTAGAACATTACATTTATCCAACACTGATTAGTAATTTTCCCCAAATTACTTTTTTTTTTTAACTATGTAGCGTGCTGAACAATTTATATACTACACAGAAGGCTTGGAGTTACAAAAACCAAAAGCCAAAATGAAATAGATTACCAGACTCCACTATTTAATGACCTTTCATCTAAAAGGTTCTGATGTTTCACTAAAATACAAAACTCTACCTAAATTAACAACTAAATTCTCTAAAAATGCAAAGAAACATGAATATATTTTCATTAACACAAAAGTTTTTACACACACACTCATATCTGAATACAAGTAAATCAACACTCATTCTAAACTTCATTCTAGGAAAGTTTAGAAGGTTCATCTTTCAAGGGAAATTTGAGAAAGCTTTAAAGTGTTCCAGATTATCTAATCCAAGCATACATAGCGAGCAGAACAGTGTTATATACATGAGTTAAGAAGCTGTATGCGACATACTGAGCACCCAGATTCCAGCACACTCTGAGCACATACTGCAAGCCTCCTCCATAGTACCCCGGATTCAAGTCAGACAACTCTTACGCTTTAAACTAGATGTGTTAGGGGAGGGGAGCATTGATCCATCCCAACATTCCTGGTCAGTTGCCAGCACCTGTAATAAGTGCTTGGAGCGATGTAGAGATGTTCCAGCTGCCCCAGCCATTGAGTCGGCTTCATTTGGAGCTCGGCTAAGGTGCCTCTATACAAACGCCCGTAGTATGGGGAACAAGCAAGAAGAATTAGAGATGTGTGCAAGGTTACGGGGATTTGATGTCATTGGTATCACAGAAACATGGTGGGATGGCTCTTATGACTGGAATGTCGGAATGGAAGGTTACAGGCTGTTTAGAAAAGACAGGCCAGGCAGACGGGGAGGGGGCGTTGCTATCTATGTCAGTGATAGGCTAGAGAGTATGGAACTCTGTCTGGGGATGGGTGATGAGGTAACAGAGTGTTTGTGGGTCAGGATCAAAGGGAAAACAGCAACAGGGGACATTACGGTGGGGATCTGTTACAGGCCGCCTGATCAAGAGGACTCTGTGGATGAAGCGCTCTACAGACAGATAGGAGCAGCCTCACGCTCGCAGGCCCTTGTCCTCATGGGGGACTTCAACCATCCTGACATCTGTTGGAGGGACGGTACGGCCCAGCACAAGCAATCCAGGAGGTTCCTCGATTGTGTGCAAGACAACTTCCTCTTTCAAGCAGTAGAGGAGCCGACGAGGAGAGGTGCCATGCTGGACCTTGTGCTCACCAACAGGGAGGGACTGGTTGGAAATGTAATGCTCCAGGGCAGCCTTGGCTCTAGTGATCATGAGATGGTTGAGTTTGAGATCCTCAGGACGGTGAGAAGAGCGTGCAGCAAGCTCACTGCCCTGGACTTCAAGAAAGCAGACTTTGGCCTCTTCAGGAACCTCCTTAGTAAGGTTTCATGGGATACAGTCCTAGAGGGCAGGGGGGCCGAAGACTGCTGGTCGGTATTCAAGGATCACCTGCTACGTGCTCAAGAGTGTTGCATCCCAACAAGAAGAAAGTGCAGCAGGAGGGCCAGGAGACCTCCATGGATGGACAAGGAGCTGCTGAGGAAACTTAGAGGGAAAAAAGAAGCTTATAGAAGGTGGAAGCGAGGACAGGCGGCCTGGGAAGAATACAGGAGCATTGCCCGAGAAGCTAGGGACCAGGTTAGGAAAGCTAAGGCCCAGCTAGAATTAAGTTTGGCAAGGGATGTAAAAGATAACAGGAAAGGATTCTATAGATACGTAGCAAATAGAAGACAGGCTAGGGACAATGTAGGCCCTCTCCAGAAGCTATCAGGAGAACTGGCTACCATGGATTTGGAGAAGGCTGAGGTTCTTAATGACTTCTTTGCCTCAGTCTTCACCAGCAAATGCTCTGACCACACAACCCAAGACTTGGAAAGCAAATGCAGGGACTGTGAGAACAAAGACCTTAGGCCCACTGTAGGAGAGGATCAGGTTCGAGACCGTCTTAAGAACCTGAACGTGCACAAGTCCATGGGACCTGATGAAATCCATCCACGGGTCCTGAAGGAGCTGGCGAATGAAGTTGCTAAGCCACTGTCCATCATATTCGAAAAATTCTGGCAGTCAGGTGAAGTTCCCGATGACTGGAAGAAGGGTAATATAACCCCCATTTTCAAGAAGGGGAAGGTGGAAGACTCGGGGAACTACAGACCAGTCAGTCTCACCTCTGTGCCTGGCAAAATCTTGGAACAGTTTCTCCTGGAAAACATGCTAAGGCACATGAAAAACAACGAGGTGGTTGGTGACAGCCAACATGGCTTCACTAAGGGGAAATCCTGCCTGACCAATTTGGTGGCCTTCTATGACGGAGCCACGGAACTGATGGACAGGGGCAGAGCAGTTGATGTCATCTACCTGGACTTGTGCAAAGCATTCGACACTGTCCCACATGACATCCTTGTCTCTAAATTGGAGAGACATCAATTTGATAGATGGACCACTCGGTGGATAAAAAACTGGCTCGATGGCCGCACGCAAAGAGTTGTGGTAAATGGCTCGATGTCCAGTTGGAAACCTGTAACGAGTGGTGTCCCTCAGGGATCGGTGTTGGGACCGGTCCTGTTCAACATCTTTGTCGGTGACATGGACAGTGGGATTGAGTGCGCCCTCAGCAAGTTTGCCGATGACACCAAGCTGTGTGGTTCGGTTGATACGCTGGAGGGAAGGGATGCCATCCAGAGGGACCTTGACACACTTGTGAGGTGGGCCGATGCCAACCTTATGAAGTTTAACCAAGCCAAGTGCAAGGTCCTACACCTGGGTCGGGGCAACCCCAGGCACTGCTACAGGCTGGGCAGAGAAGAGATTCAGAGCAGCCCTGCAGAAAAGGACTTGGGGGTGTTGGTTGACGAGAAGCTTAACATGAGCCGGCAGTGTGTGCTTGCAGCCCAGAAAGCCAACCATATCCTGGGCTGCATCAAAAGAAGCGTGACCAGCAGGTCGAAGGAGGTGATCCTGCCCCTCTACTCTGCTCTTGTGAGACCCCACTTGGAGTACTGCGTACAGTTCTGGTGTCCTCAACATAAAAAGGACATGGAGCTGTTGGAGCGAGTCCAGAGGAGGGCCACGAGGATGATAAGAGGGCTGGAGCACCTCCCATATGAAGACAGGCTGAGAAAGTTGGGGCTGTTCAGCCTGGAGAAGAGAAGGCTGTGTGGACACCTCATAGCAGCCTTCCAGTATCTGAAGGGGGTCTACAAGGATGCTGGGGAGGGACTCTTCCTTAGGGACTGTAGTGGTAGGACAAGGGGTAATGGGTTCAAACTTAAACAGAGGAAGTTTAGATTAGATATAAGGAAGAAGTTCTTTACAGTGAGGGTGGTGAAGCGCTGGAATGGGTTGCCCAGGGAGGTTGTGGATGCTCCATCCCTGGCGGTGTTCAAGGCCAGGTTGGACAGAGCCTTGAGCCACATGGTTTAGGGCAAGGTGTCCCTGCCCATGGCAGGGGGGTTGGAACTAGATGATCTTAAGGTCCTTTCCAACCCTTACGATTCTATGATTCTATGATTTTATGTTACTCTCTTTTGTTCCCTAGCACAAAAAGCAGAGTATTCATATTACTTTAATGGATTGAGCTCCATATAAACAACGCTATTAAAAAGTAAGGCTTGCACCACTTTTTTTTTTAAGTATCATCTTCTGCAAGACTGCACTGGAGAATGCTCTCGCATCAGCTGTGAAACTGCACAAGACAACTGTGTATTTCTATTTACTTTTGGTGTCTGGCAAGACATTCCCAATAATATCTGTGATTTCTCAAAAGCTTAAAAGGAGAAAATTATCCATTTAAACATAGGAAGAATCACAAACCAAAAGGCAGTATAACTGCAGTAAGGAAACTGGGACCACACAGTGTTTTTGCGAAGAGCCTATTTCAGACTACAGTGCACACTATGGACAAACACACTGTAATTTTCCCAGACTGAAAAACAAATATCAGATCCCTATAGTCTGTTTTATCTTTCTTAACCAGCCCTACTCTAGCAGCATCTGTAGTTCAAGTTAATTGTGAGTGACTTTAGACATCAGGACAACACTGTTCCACACATCAACAAAACTGAGAACTGACAGGTAGACTACAAACAATGACAATCAACAAGCAGCCACTAGGTCAGGGTTTTGTTTGTTTGGGATGTTTGTTGGTTTTGGGGTTTGGGTTTTTTTGGGTTTGGTTTGGGTTTTTTTGGTTTTTTTTTTTTGAGACCCTTAAGGCATAGAAACTAGTGCTTAGACTATAATGAGATAGAGTCCATACCGTCAAACTACCCCGGTTTTCAAACAAGAGTCTACCAGGATGCAACGATGTCACTGTGTGATATCAGTTACATCAATAACCAACAACATTTTTGCCAGTAACAACCTTTAATCATCTGTGTCTCAGTGTTTGAAGTGATATATTTCAAAAATGTCAAAACTCTCTGTGAAATGTGGTACTAAAATTAATAGACTGTTTGCTTTCCCTATTGATATACCAGGTTTCAGACTGTCAAAGTGCTTTTAGTTGAAAAAGAAAAAGTACAAAGTTGTTTTGACAACTACAAAAAGATTTATCAGTTACATGTACCTGCTGAAGTACCTAGATTCTCAAAGTGAAAATCTGTGTATGCTAGGTTCTTAATACTAAAAGTTGTCAAGTGACTATTAATATATTAATGCTGCAAACAAGATAAACTTTAAAGGATGATATCATCTAGCATATTTCTATGAGCTATGTGTTACTTAACAATACTACATTAGTTTTCTATGTCTACTTTGCTTTTAGTTGGTATAGAACTTTTTTTTTTTGCACTTGCAAAGCTTTAGCTGTAAAGCGGATTTATTCCTTTTTAAAACCATGTGTGTAATATACCTAATATGTATAAGTATACAGCAAGACACACATACACACTAAACAGTTCACATTCATATTCTCTATCTCGAGTAACTCGAGTTAGTTATATCAGGCAGAGTAAACACAGCAAAAACAAAGTACTGAAAAGATTAGATTTCAACTCCACACCATGGGATTATTATTATTAGGACCAAAGGGCTCTACTGCATCTCATCTAAATCCTCTGCAAGCTGGAAGAGAGGGATCATAGAATGGTTAGGGTTGGAAAGGGCCTTAAGATCATCTAGTTCAAAGCCCCCTGCCATGGGCAGGGACGCCTCACCCTAGACCATGCTGCCCAAGGCTCTGTCCAACCCAGCCTTGAACACTGCCAGGGATGGAGCATTTACCACTTCTTCAGGCAACCTGTTCCAGTGCCTCACCACCCTCATGGTAAAAAAGTCTTCATTATACCTAACCTGAACTTCCCATGTTTAAGTTTAAACCCATTACCCCTTGTCCTATTGCTACAGTCCCTGATGAAGAATCCCTCTCCAGCAGCCAGATAGTTGCACCTGCTAAATTGTTGAGATGGCAAGTAAGAAAGTCCACCAGCAAACATTTGCTATAAGAAGCTGCAATGGAAATAGACTTCTATAACAACTATTCAGCATTCATAGTAAAAATAGCAGACACAGACAGTAGTAAACAAATTAAATTTATAGTGCTGACTTCACACTCCTAAACCACACCATGGAACCAGTAATGCTATTTTATGAAAGCTGGATTCAGTTTAAAAATTATTAGATTCCATTTCACAAGTTATAATATTTTATAATCATTACACACAGTCTAAAATTATTATAAAATATTCTGTAGCAACTTTTAATATTTAAGCATACTACCTTATTTGATAATTGCAGTAAAACATTCCTTAATTAGTGCCTCATGAGAGTTCCTTGACCACAGATAAGAATTAGCAAGTACTGCTGCATATGAATTCCATAACATATCTCTGCTTTTCAGAATTAGCATTTCTAGAAAACACATTTTTAGCACACTACCCCCCCATATTTGCTACAAAGAGAATTGAACTTTACTCAGTCTTACTCTCCGTAACAAATCAATGAGTGACAATTAACACTTCCTGCATTACATACAGTGAGAACAGCTAATAAGACACAGAAACACTACTGCTGGTTTGCTCCCTTCACTATCCCATGTAAAGCTTGAAAGAAAGTCTGTAATCTAAGAATTCTGAACTCATGTCAGCTCAATAGGAAGCTCATTCTTTTATCTTCACCTGGATTAGTAACTAAAATTGAACTGTTTTCCAATACCCAAAAATAGACAATGTGTATTTCTTGTTTCAGTCTAAAGATAACACCATTAATTCTAAAATCAATTAATAGTATCTATCATCCCTAATACAAGCATGTGAAGAATTCTGCTGTCATTTTGTCCAAATTTATTGTATAATAGAACAGAGAGATTAGTATGGATTGATCATGAAGAGATCCTAGTGCTCTACAAAGCTTAAATTATTCAATTCCACAAAATCCACTACTATGTACCTTTAAATGTCAGCAAAGGTTAGAAATAAGTATGTTTAGATAATAACAATAAAGAATCATTTTCCTTACATGATATCTTATGCCTCAAAGAAGTTTACTGCTCACGACTAAAAATTTTATTTTCAAAGCTTACACAGACTTCTTTTCCCCACCTTCAGTCTCAGCAGAAAGACAATTCTTCTTGAATATGCCCCATAAACAAACCTAAGGTGACCTCTCCAGAACATTGAGGCATCACAAAAAAAGGGGGAGAAATCTAGAACATCATTGCCTGTGCTTTGCACTGCCAGTGAATCCCACTTAGCCTCTCTGATGAAGACTGAACAAACTGCTAAGAAAATCTCATGCACTGAAGTCCATTCCATTCTCCAGAAAGAAACAAGAAGAGAAAACACAAACCTAGAGTTTCTAATTTTCAGAATATACCACTCATAGCAAAGAAGTTTGATGCAAAACATGTTTTTCAGGTACAATGAAATAGCAATGCTCTATCTAGCTAAAATAAATCACAGCTGAGTAACATGTAAAGCAAGAAAGCTAACTTTACCTCTTTTGGTAGCAGCATACAGTCACAAGGCCCTGTTTACAAGCCTCTCTTTTTAGGAACTAAAGGGGCACCAACTATTTCCAACAACAGAGCATCCCTATGTCTTTTGCTTCCAAAACACTTTTTCTGAATTCTTCAAGTTCATCAGCCTTATTTGAAAGTGTTAAACTACAGGACAAGTAGTTACAGGACTTTCTGCTTCCCACCAAGTCCTCTCAACTGAAATTGGGAGATGAATCTACCCAAGATCCTCTGAATAAAGCTCCAGGTGGAAGCTATATAAGTCTTAGAAACTGAAACACCTGGAACAGAAAAATGTTTACCCTTTTTGAATTATTTCAGCTGGGGCAGAGCTAAGGGGTTCTTGTTTGCTGCTGAAAAGCAAGGCTTAATGATAACCTGTTTCAGTAACTTGCTTTCTCTGCATTATGTACTGAAAATCATTAGACAGTCAGCTCAAAGACATGCCACTTCCCTCTCACATCCAACTTAGCTTTTCTCCTGCAGTGTAGAGTAGGTTTTAGAAATGCTGACTAAAACGCAAGTCCAAAACAACAGGAAATTCACTAACCCAATCCTCATAAAATAAAAGGTATATGGAAATTCTGCCAAAGGACTTGTGTTTCACTGCCTTTTCCAACAGAGAAAACAACATCAAAACCACTGTTTTTATGGACAGCAGAAAAAATGAGCAAATATATTTTCCAGTTACTTGAATGGAAAACACATAATTGACAGCTTTCAAGTTCAAGAATAGGGTCCTGAGCAGCAGTTCAAAAGCTGTTTTCCAGAAAAGTCTTTCCAGCCAGTATGTGGGCTGCTGGATAAAGTGTAACTGCATACTGGTATGTACCTGGGATACAGACAATAAAAACTTGTCCTTCCCTAACAGCCCTCAGCCATAGCATCTTAGAGAAAGTGAATGAATATGACCAGCAACAAACATGACTCAAACAAGGACTCAATGCCATCAGTCTCCCCAAGCAACCAGCTTCACTGCTGACACCACAACTTCTGAGACACAGTCAGGTACAGCAGGAACACTGACCAGAAGTATTTCTTTTACTGAAGAGTAGCATGCTTCAAAACAGCTGTTACACAAGTACTTCCTTCCCACCACTCCACTTCTGCTTTTTGGTTTGGATTGTTTGGGGATTTTTAATATATATCATGGGGTTTACTCATTTTTTGCTTTATCATGGGTTTATTCCATAGCCATAGTTGGTGCTGTGTTCATTCAAAGAAACAGTCTTTTCCCAAAGAATGTAAACTAACTTGTTTTTATTTTGGTTCTAGGATTTCTCTGGTTTAGTATTGATAAATACAAGGTACTAGGAAGACAAAAGTATTCTATAATACCTATGATATACCACCTATATCTGTTAAAAATTCAACAGTTGCCTCAACGCTTCCACTAATCTACAGGTAGGCATACCTGCCTATAGCTGATAATTGTAGGAAGGCATAGATCTGACTCATCAAATAACATCAAAACTGCTTAGCATACTTTGACACAAGTTACCAACATTACTAACAGCACACATACCCTGTGTGTCCCACCCCCCCCAACCCCCCCCCCCAAAAAAAAAAAACCAAAAAACCAACTAAACAACAGCAACAATGACAAAAACAGAAAATGTCTAGGTTTCTAGCTTGAAATCCAAAACATGGGCGAAGATTTCAGCATATAAAGGAAGTGTACACCACTGTATCATATAAAGTAAAACTCACCTGTCCACACCAGATAACAGGCAACACTGACGACAGGCATGAAAAAGCAGCTACAGTGAAGTAAAACACTTCTTGCCCACCATGACTTCTCTCATATGAGACTCTTACTATAGTACCTCCTCAGAACTCCTCTGCCAGTTTTTATATATATATATGAAAGTCAGAAGACCGCACCTGAAAAACTGAAGGATAACTGGACACCAGTCATTTTTCAAGGCATGGTTAACTTTTGCTTTTTCCTTAGTATTTGTAACCATTTAAAATCAAGTTAATTGTAGGTCATTTTCATTTTTTTAATGATTATTTCATTATAGCACAGAAGTGCTATATACAGCTCACCTTCCGGCTTTGCACAGTGTAAAAGCAGATCAGGGGAGCTGTTAGGAGGAGTGATTATTTTCCAACCAGCACACTCTTTTTAAAATGTCAGGTGGAAACAGCTGGGATTGTTCTGAGGAAAGGTATTGAGGGAAGGGGGAACGGAGGGGTCAAAAGTGTTTCTAAGGTGACCATTTCAGTAGAATTGAGGCTGGTAAGCTGCAAAAGTCATCCCAGCTCTCAATTGCAGCCTCTCCTCCAGCCTGATGAAGGCTTGTTTGTCAGCTCATCTAATAGTTACCACTTGCTACTCTTAAAGCAGATACTCAGGGACCTAGAATACTGAATACAGGAGAACTGCAAGTATGACCATCTCTCTATGTACAAATGCTTTGTTAGCAGCAGCTGCCCTTGAAGCCATTTCTCCTGACAGGTCTGCTCCAACTCCATGACTTTATAAATACCTGAACTAATCACTTCTGCTTTCCCACACAGGTGCACCTCGTGTCCACAGAGCAGCACATGTTCCTTCGCAGCTCGAGCTCCCCCTCTGTAACACCACCAGACTTCATGCTGCCTGTTCTTCATGCCAGTTCACTTCTCAGTATGGCATGGGGTCACACTGCAGCCCCCCTACAGCCATGAGGCTAGCAAGGCCCTTCCCTCAGGGTAAACGAAGCTGAAATCGTTGGGGAAGTATCCACTTGGTCATCTCCACCAGCTCCATCTGTTTCCCTGGGTAGGAACTAACTCACCAGTTCCATAGCTAGTGGGGGAAATCATTCATGAGATGCACTGGCGCTCAGCCTCCATAGGTAACAACCTAAAAATACATGCTTCATTTCCCCATAAGGAAAAGAGAAAAGCCTCAGAGAAGTACACCATAATTATCTTATAAGAATTAGTACAATAGGTGTCTATATTCACGAAGCAAAGCTATTATCAGAAGTAGAAATCTGTGCAGAGCAGTAACATGCTGTTCTTTAAGGAAGTGTGACTCTTGCTAACACTGAAGTTATTCATACATGTTGTTTGGACACAGCCTGGATTCACCTTGTGAACTATATGCCACCTAATACTGCCTTTTACAACTCAAAACAACCTCCCATTCACTATCTAAGTCCTTCTTATGCTACGACAAAGAAAAAATAAGGTTTCTCTACATCCATACAGTTGAGAATAAGGACAAAATAAATGCTTTTTTCTTCACAACTTTTACAACAGCTGTAGATTCTTTTTGTTCAATATCTCTGGGAAATAGCTGTTATTAATGCTATCTCAAACAAAGCCAAGTCACATCAGATTTACCAAAGACTATTACACAGGTTTCTCAAAAGTGATTGAAAGATAGAAAATTAAAATCTTTCTAGCCTACAAAAACCCAAAAGTGATAGCTCATTCTAAAACATAGGCATTTTTATACTTCCAAGAGTCTGAAAAAGCAGCAAGCACCTCTTACGAATCTTTGTTTTGATAATTGTTTAATATTGCTATGATTGTCTCAGGGAAGACCATGAGAATGGCATACAACATCCAAACAGAATTTATGAATAGTGTAACCTAGAAAACTCAGATTTTACTTTAAGAATATATAGAAAACTTGTCCCCTCAGAAATTTTAAAAAAAGCTAAAAAAAAGCCTGGAAAGTAAAATCTGCTTTACTACGTAAACATTAAAATTGTAAATAGCTTTTCAAATTAAGTTAGCAACTTATTATTTCACACCTGTACAGAGATGTATTTTAACATCTTCTCATTGCATGTTTCAGTGAATTTGTCTTATAAAATATATTCCACATACTACCCTTCAGGAGCCAATTCCCTGCAACTACACTAAAGTTTGCTACATAATATTAATACATAAAAGTTTAAGTGTTCCACCTGAAGAAAGCAAATATCATTCCCATTCTATAATAAGGAAAATGTTGTGTTACTACAGTAGTACTGTGGCTTCATTATGGCCTCTCTACAACTACCTGAAAGGAGGATGGAACCAGGAGGTGGCTGGTCTCTTCTCCCAAGTAACAAGTGACAGAACAAGAGTAAAGAGCCTCAGGATGTGCCAGGGGAGGTTTAGATTGGATATTAGGAAAAATTTCTTTACTGAAAGGGTGGTCAGGTATTAGAACAGGCTTCCCAGGGAAGTGGTGGAGTCATCGTCCCTGGAAGTGTTCAAAAAACATGTAGCCCTTAGTGACATGGTTTAGTGGTAATTCTGGGGTAACATTTGAGCTTGATGATCTTAAAGGTCTTTTCAACCTAGCTGATTCTATGATTCTATGAGAGGACAGTTGCAGAGAATAGAATAAAATCTAGACCCAAACAGTAGATTTTACCATTTCTCAGTATTCATATTGCAGTTAGCTTCCACTCACCCACTCCCACTTAAGTTTTCAGTCTCATAGAAGAAACATTTCTTCACAGACATCCAGTCAACTGCTTTTGCTATTACTACAAAGAAATGAGAAGTCTGTCTTTCTCACAGCATTTTTGCTATGTGAACATTGGCTCAAACAAAAATGTTAAATGAGAGCTCCTCCAAGTTCAAGTTCCATGCCTAAGAGCCAAGCGTAATTTTATTATGATAGAAAATACACAAAATCAATTACCTTTCCATATTGAAAATGCAAACAATGTGCATTTAGAGAGGCAAATGGGAAAAAAAATCATCATCTTTATTATATAAGTATCTTTTAGACAAAAGAAGCTTTCCTGTTCAAAAGGCTTTATAATCTTTTTTATACAAAGCCTGAGGTTCAAGCACAAAATATAAAGACAGGAAGGATAAGTTCCTTCAAGGATAAGTTTTGTTCAAGACAAAAGTAATTTAAATGACTAATATCATTTGTGGGACTGAATTAAAAAGAACTCAATCTAAGAGGTTAACAGAGGAGGCAATATGACAAACTCGATAATAAAAGAAATACTTATTACGTAGTCTCAATAAGAAATTAATTTTTAACATACAAATTGATGGTCAAACTCAAGAGGCATCATGGATAACAGTACGAAGGCAGAAGTAAAGTTTATAACCAAGAGATGGTCTCAAGCCACCCTGACTAGCCCCTTATTCCTAAATAAACCAGTAGTGATGCTGTGCAACAGACAGAAATGAGCAGTGCAGCTAGGCAGAAATGAAGAGAAATGGTGTTAAGTAAAAAGACAAAGGAACAGTAACACCATATGAAGTTTTGCTTTAAAGTATTATCAAGACTGACTATATCTATATGAGCAAAATAGTGATGTCCAAATGGAGCAGACCTCCAGAGGAAAACATCTAATGCCAAGGACCTAATGTCCAACATTAGATGCATTTTGGAGGATTTTAATAAGTATTTGATGTAATCTGTTTCCATAGACTGAATGCTCAGCAGCAGCTGTACCTCTGAAGAACATCCTCCAGTTCATTAGAAAAGAATCCAGATTCTGCAGAGCAAAACGCAATTCAATAAATGTGGAAGAGCAGAAGAGGTACTTCAAAAGCACAAGCCTTATCCAGCCTAAAATGGCAATGCAGGTACATCCCAAAAGTCAGAGAGACAAAAAGGAATACTATCCCTCTGGACTAGAAAAGGCTAAGGTTCTAAATTAAGGGTTTGGCAATGGAAGCAAACTATAAACAACAGAGTGTGTTGAGAGCCAGAAGTGAAACTGCAAATACTGAAGATTTTCTTAAGGCTGCTTCCCCTTATAATCTGGTTTGAAAGAGAAGGCTTACATAATTTTTTAATACATAAAGCCATTCAAGAAGTAATGTGACAGTAAAACAAGACTTCATCATCCAGAAGTGCTGTACAGTTTGGCATTTAATGCCTGTTTTCATCTGTTACAAACAAATTTGGAAATTGATATATTTTTGTTTAAAAAAGGGGCATTTTAGTCACTGATTTGCATGTTCTGGATGAAACGATGGAGTTCACTATGATAGAATCTATACAAAATAAATGGCATTAAGATACTAATTAGCAGTTTCTTAAACTATACCTGACGCACACAGAATCCATGACACTATTAGGAAAATTATAAGTTCTGTGGAAACCAAGTTTTATTTCTTTTTTTCTTCCTTACACGAACAGCGAAAACCAAAGACTGGTGGGATTTTACCCATAACAAACTATTAGGATAAAGGCTTAAACTCAATTTATTTAATAAAGAGGATTATTATGCTTGCTTATTTTGGTTAGATGATTGTATCTGCTGAATCAGTGTTCATAAGTCTAAAACTATACAAACTAGTATTTACAACAGAAATTAGAAAGCTAAGGCAGTGAAGGAAACACGGCAGGATTAGTGAACAGATCACGTTCTTGAGGGCTATCACAAGGAATTGGTAACATGATTATTGAAGCCCATGCAAGACCAAGACCAAGCTGAATCCAGTAAAACTCCTAGCAGAACAGCTAAGTAAGCATTTTACAGACTCCATTCAGTGCTGATATGGCTGTATCCTGTCATATAATATCTAAAGTCTTCTCCATCTTCTATTCATTGGTGCGTCCTGAGCAGCTGGAATTTGACAGTGATGACGGTGCTTTCTTTTAGCCAACTTTTTCAAAATCACTTTCCCAGTCTTTATGAAGAATATGGTAATTTGCTCACATTTCCATGGAGGAAAGGTAATATTTAAATGCAAGGCAGTATAAACAAGCAATTAAAATAAGTGGAACAGCACTGACCACTCAGTTCCACACCTGCCCAAATGTATCCTCACAATTATACATTAATTGTGTAATTGTGAGGATACATTATATCTGCATTAGAGCAGAGATCACTGAAGTGATCCACAATGTGCTACCTAGTATTCTTATTAATGACAACCTTCAGAAGCAGTTGGAGTATCACTGTCCATATGGAATTTTTCTGATGCCCGTTTTACTTTTTTTTATAATGGCCTTCTTACTTTGTATCTCCTTTGTATCAGGGTAATATTCAACATTTCTCCTCGGCTCTTTCACTGAGTCAACTACACAGTCAATCTGACAGCTGAATTACGTATGGCGCTGCTGTCAGTCTCAGAGATACAAATGCCTTTCTCCTAGAGCCAACAACCTCAAGCCATTTAGCACCAAACTTACACAACAATAAGCAGAAGTAGTGCCATACTTCTACCTCCCAAACACCCCTACTAGCAATTACTCTCTTTTTTCTTTTCTTGCAAGCTTTCAGATGGACAGCTCTATTTAAATTTTACTTTAACAGAAGAGGGAGGTCAGCCTAAAAATCAGAACACTTGCATCCTCCATCTCACTTTCACACCACTTTGCATAAGGCTGATGGCTCACTATAATTAAACTTCATCCTCAGAAAAAAACTCTTCATAATACAAAGCATGTCAATTAAAAAAGTTATAAATGTTTCCAGGAAAACTATATATATGTGAACACTGCCACCCTAGGCAGTTGGACAGGTCATGCATAGGTGGATTAAAAAGAAAGGGCAGGGAATGGGTCAGATGCAGAGGAAGAGCTGGTCACTTCATTTATTTACCTAATCTGCTTGGCTATTGCTGGCCAAGTTTGCTCTTGGAACAATGAGAAAGGCCAATTAATTTATCAATCTGTACTCCTCTCTGCTATAACATATTTTCTCCTTGCCAAGAAAAAACGTGTCCATTATCAACCAGGTCCCTGTCCTCCCAGGCAGCTTGTGCAGCTGTATAATTACACTTCTTCCCTTGACAACTTGCATGATTGTTTTCCTAACAGTATATTACTTCGTTAGTACTTTCCAATATACGTTATTTTTAAACTGTCACTTTTGCCCAACTCATCCCAATTCGCACTCGTCTGTTTATCATAACAATCATTAATAACTGTCACTCCACGCCATCAATTTAACGAACTCACTCCCTCATTAGCATGTTCTAGCATTTGTTCCGTAGAAAGGCTGATTATTTTCTACAACAGGCCAAGCCAATTACTTTAGTGAAATGGAATCACATTAATCAAAACTTAACAAGGTGGCAAATTTAAAGATATCAGATTGCAAAAGACAGCATAACTAATATGTCAATGTCAGAGATACTACGTAGGTATGCAGCAGCTGTACTAAATATATCTCTTCACGAAGGGCACATGAATTTTGACATTTCATATGATCTGACAACTACCAAAGTGATATTAGAAGGCTGGAGGCTGGGCTGAGCTGCTCCCGATGACTTCCGTAGATTCTGGCAAGGGCAACAAAGAAAGGCAGAGAGGGAGGAGAAAAAGGAAATGGTGACCACATATGTCCACAATGCCTGGTAGATGGCACTTTATCATGTCCCTCTATGCCAAGACATTTTCTTTTACACTTTAAATGATGATGCTCATCAATTATAGCCTGACAGCTGCATAAGAACCAGCTGTAAACATGCAATGTCCAACAGTGTGAAAACATGCTGACACAACAAATACATATTAGTTTTTACCTTCTGGTCTACATTGCAGAGAGGATGGAACATGCAGCACCATTTTCCTTTTAAAGAGAAAGCTCAAACTTTTATTTGTCCCTGTTACTTCTTAAGAAGCTTCTAAGTAAGTCAAAGAGCCTGCATCCAAATCTTCACACAATCCATTTCTAAATACACTGGGGTTTATGCAATAGGCATAAACTGTGCACTCACCATTAGTCCTTACCAGTGGACAGGAAATTATAGCCTTATTAAACACATCTTTGGGTTTCCATACAAATAGTAGCCAATACTCGTGGCTCATTAAAAAAAAAAAAAAAAAAAAAAAAAATTAAAAGTGGGGCAAAATATCCCAAGGCTTACAACTTTCTTACAACTTCTGTTGTATAATATTATTAGGCTTCGTTATATCATACAGTTTAAGAAATTCCACAGTGATTCATTTTTTACAACTTTAATAGCTATTTGCTTCAGTTGCCAGGTTGAACATGATAAATGTATATGATACAAAAGAACAAAGAGAAAGGCCAGTTCTCATAAACCTACAGCATTAGTCAATGTATTAACCCATTCCTTTCTAATTGTTGGCATTTTAGTGTTCATCATGAACAAGTTTGTTCAGTTCAACCTGTGTTCTATTAAACATTTGGATTTTCATTAGCTCTAAATTGCCGGAACTTTCAAAAGGTACCATTAAGCAATCACCAAATTTAACATCAGAGGAAAGCAAGACGAAAAATGGACCTCAAATGGTCAAAGATCACCTCATCCATCCCATTCTTGTAGATATAACCACTTTTATGCAGATTGCAGTCAAGATTAAAAATTAAAAAATAAAAAAAGAACCTTCCTGAGAAGTTGCATTCATTTGCCCATTCCCATGTTTACAGTATTTATTGTGGGAATATTTCTCCTTAGGTTCAGCCTATATTCCTCCTGCTACAATGTGAGCATTATTTCTTATTCTTCCTTTGATGAATCGGCAGAACAGTTAACTAAGAAAAGGCAGCGGTCATTTTTCACATATTTGCTTATATATACCTCTTCCTCCCAATACATAAACCTATCCAAACTTAATTTTTTTCCCTTTCACTTAAAACAGTCAAAAACGCCATTTTGGTTTCAAAGATAATACCATAATGCAGATACTAAAATAATTAGGATTTTTGCCAAAATGTGAAATTAACTCACTAACACACTTAGCCTGCTTAGAAATACTTGTCCCATATGATATCAACTGGTATTTATTGGTTCATTATTTCTAATTAAACTCAAATGACACATTAATATATATTATACCTTTACCCGAGAGGTGTCATAACCTAAGATTTAACTGTACGATGAATTTATCAAGAAAAGCATGAGAGACATGAAGTGCAGATGGTTTTGAGGGGCACTTTGCTGATACAACTAAAACTCTCTCTGCAAATGATGAAACCTTCTTTTAATTGATATTTTTATGATTATAGGAAAGTGAATAAGCTCAATAAAAAACAGAAACGAAAACACTATCTCATTACACACTTGAGAAGACATCAACAGATTTACTACAGCTCTCATTATGGATTTTCTTAATCCAAGGCAACCTATACCTATAGCATTATTAATCTCAAAGGACTTCAGCAGGTCCTGACCAAAACACTTCATCCACTACCAAAGTTCTAATAAGTACCACACTTAACACTGTAAGACACCAATACCTAACAGTTTCAGAAAGAAAAAGTCATAATGTATTTTATAGCTAGCCAAACTCTAAAGAAAATTTGGCTTTGATAAAATGCAGTTACTCTGCCTGAAGCATCCATGCCTCTAGAGCAGAAGGACCTATGTTAAGTAGGGGGAGGATTTTCAAAAGCCCAGATGAAAACATCTTCTTTATCAGTACTCTAACACTGCTAACAATTCCTAGCCTCTGAACAAAGTGTAGTGCAGCAGTAATTGCGCCATATGAAATACCAACCTGAGAGAACACTGAACCCTCTGGGCCAGACTTTTCAAGGATTTTGGTGCCTAATTCCCACGGACATTGACTGAGAATCCATTTCATTATGCATTAGGGCAGATAATCTTCCCCACGTATTAAATATTTAGGTACCAAGACTAGGTGGCATTCCTACATTTTCACTATGCCCAGGTAGAAGAGAAACCCCTATTGCTGGAACAGTGTATCTAAGTGCCTATACTAAGCCTTTATACCAACCAACTAACTTCTATTTCAGTTGTTTTTATAGACAACCTATAGCACACAGACATTAAATAGACAACATGAGATTCACTAAACCACCCTTTGCCAAACAGCTGAAGCAGAAGCAGACCTGAGGTCACAGCAATAATAATCACCATGATAATAAAAAAGTGCATTGCCCCCTTTTCTCCACCATTCAATACAGAACTTTTTTTTAAAATACTACTCTAAGGTTTGAAATGTGTTAAAACAACAGTCAGTCTACATTAAAATAATGGATAAACGTCTCAAATCATTATCAGTAACTACTGCAATTGAACTGTATTTTAATAATTTGGTTATTGCTTAGAAGACACCCTCCAAGGCAATACATTTGTATAGTTTTTCCTCTTGGCTATCTTATTCTTTCATATCAATTAATTTCCAAAGATGACAACTTGAGCTAGGCTTTGTAATGGTTCTCACTTTGTATGAATAAATTATGCATAACAACATAGCTGCCTCTGTTCACAACCATTCAAGACAGCATATATATTCTCATCTGAGGTATAATAATTTGGAATTGACCTGCTAAGTATGAAAGTAAATAACAAAGTTCTCTACTACAGATTATGCTAAAAGCTCCATTGTCATCCATTCCTGTGCATCAATTAGTTAGAAATGCAGCATTAACAGACACTTGTCTTTTTTAAACCTTACACTTTCAACTGCTTCCATGAAAGATGTGGTGTATATATTAAATGAGCATCATGAGTATGAATATTACAGCAATTGAAGTAAAATTAAATTTCTGTATTCTGAATGATCCAGTTCTTTTAAGATACATGTAAAAATTTAGCTCCTGCCTTTTCACTGTGTGCTGCATGGTCTGCCTAAGATTAATCCCACAAGAGGTTTTTTTATTTCCTATTCTGCCTATCTTTCATCTTCACCCCAGACTAAGCAGATGGATGTGAATTCAAAGTTTTCTGATCTTTAGCACAAGTTATGGAGGGTTATCTTTGGCTGTATATCTTTCTGCTGGCAGCACTCCCTTGGTGATGAAGGATTAACCACCACAGCTGTCTCTTCCTAGAATGATGCAGTGCAGCGCTCCTCAACACGACAGCATCACTTAATCTTAATGTCCGCTCTTCCAGTGCAGCCGCGCAGGACAAAGCCAATCAACATCAGATGCCACCAAGATGGACCTACTGCTTGGCCCTGGAGTCTTTCACCCTCGCACACCTATTAATCAACATCATCCAGCCCAATCCTAGCGTTCACTTCTTTCAAACCACAGTTAAACTAAGCCAGGTTTTATAACAACAGACTGAAAGAAATAGAAATCTACCCAGATATAAAGTATGCATAAGCAGAACTATAGAGCGAATTCAAATCAGGTCTTAAACCTCCTTACTTACAAAGCAAATGTGTTTGTTGTGTTTTAAAGCATAACTACCTGGATTTCTACTTTTTGCACCAATAAGAAAAACTGCCTCTTATCTTTCATGCCTCCAAAGTCTTAAGAGGGCATAACTACAGCATCTTGAGCTTGATGTTTTTATTAGAAATTGTGCTATCCCACAAATACAGAATGCACATAGCTAAAAGTTCCTTCATCTCAAATAATTCTGCAGATGCATATTATCTTGCCAAGATTGATTTTCTCTAACCTATTGTGTGCAGAATATTTAGTATTTTCCCTTACTCTCCCCAGTTTCAGAGCAATTACAACATAGCTGCTTCCTTTATTTCCCAGCCCCCTTTTTAAAACTAGCGAGTTCTCAACAGCAAATGCAATAAAACAGTAAATTATTGCTAGAGTTTACTAAACAAATGCAACCTAGTTAAATTTAGAAAAATCTTCACTTTTGCTTACATTTGCAATTTTACTGCTGAACTACTGGTATTTCTTACTTATGCAACATTAAAATGTATAAGAAATCCTCTTGTGTGCTATATGCAGCAACTACTCTTGATTTATAATACCCAATTTAGAAAAAAACCCACAACTAAATCTGATTTAAATCACAGATTACTCTGTAAAACACAAGCAAGGAACTATTCCAAATCCTAAATGTAATTTAAACATATTTATATTTTACAGTGATATATTTTCCCCCATTCCTTGTCTTACTACTGTAAACTTTCTGTAATTATATAAGCAATTTCCCTGAGGTCACAACATTGATCACAGTTATATATTGCTCAAGCATTACAAAACATAACTTGCAATAAAATATTGCTGGACATCACTACATAATTTTACACAAAGAACTGCAAAACTGAAGTTCAAGAGTACTGAATTTGGCAATGCGATGTTTTCAATAGATTATTCATTTCCTCCTCACTCCACCATTAACTGATTATTGTTGAAATATCACCAAAAACATAAAGTTCCCACATCAAGAAACAGACAGGAGAACAGAGTACGGGCGGAGAGCATATGAAACAGTTTAAATGGGAAGCCAAAGCATGCAGTCCCTTTAGATTATTCCTTTCCTTCATTGAAACATTATTATATCAGTCACCCCAGAAAGTGTCACCGTGGTATAATACACTGGAAGGGCTCACAGTAGAAAAACCCCAGAGGAGTGCAGCTCAATTTTTAGTGTTTCTGGTTGAGCAAGAGTTCTCACACACTTAATGAGAAGAGAGTTCACAGCTCTCAATGCACTATGCAAATAGATGTTATTTAGGAGCAGTTAGTGTCGGCATGTTGCACAGCTGAGCTGACGCACCAGTCACTGAACACTAGTTAACAAATGCAAGGCTCCCCTTAGGGAAGTTGCTTATAAAAAAGGGAAATGAAGAATTGAAGATAAAGAGGATGTTTTAGTTCAGTGTGCAAAAGCAGTAGTAATAAAAGGCTGAAGAGCAGCCATTCACCACGTATATTATACAAACACAGCAAATTGCAATTGTAAGCGTTTGATACTGATCTCCAGTAGGTTTGAGACTGTTTGGTTCACTACCTATATGGGCAGTTCCCAGAGAGCATTCAGAGAAACCCAAAGATACCAGCAATACGCACTTCCTCAACTAACTTTGCAGTTTCTAAATTACAGAATATGATCACCTCACAGACCTGCCAACAGTAACTGTCACCTTGCTGCAACCAAAGCAATCTAACTTGTAGATAGATGCACAAAACTAAGGCTCAGTCTATGCAACACGCCACTGTGGAGACTGACAGAATTTCCCAATGGGCAGTGTGGTCCTGCAGGCCCTGCTAAAGGTCAGGATGAGCTTTTACCACTTTCTGAGGTCATGCCACTTCACAGAAAACTGACATCTCTCTCTCAGAGCCATGTCTCAAAACCAATAGTCCCAAATTGAGTTTTGGCAGACTTTAGTTCTTTCTCAATATGCAAGTGCCAGTTTCATAAAAACTTTAAGCTTTTCTTCCTCTCATTGTAAATCACATCCCTAATGTTTTACATACCTACTATTGCCAGCAAAGATGACAATATAGGAATAGCAGCAACAACACAGTAGCTTTTTTCGATTGTCTCTCAACACAAAAGTGAACACGTTTTAAATACTGAAGTGCCTGCAGCCATCCAGCTTTGCAGCTCCAGATCTCCATTATATTTTTCAAACCAGCCAACTGTCATGACCACAATACGTTGTTCAGGTATTCTTCCATCATAAATTTAATAACTTAATTTCAAGTTCTGAAGTCAGTTATTTACACACACACACCACAGATTTAAAGACAGAGGCCTTTTGAAAACTGAAACCTATAGAAAAGGAAGAGAAGGACCTTAGAAAAACAACAGACTAAAACATAATAAAGTAATTATTAAAAACCCCAAATATCAGGTAAGCCAAAACAATACAAAGGTCTGACAAATTTATCCAGGGAAAAAAGGAACAGACTTGTTTCTTTTTAGAGAAAATTTTGGAATTATTCAACTTGCATCATTGTCTGTTTACTTTATCCACAAACAGCAACTGGTTCAAAGTGCAGTTAAACCAGGCCCTCAGCTCCTGAAAACAAGCATTTTTTGAGAATTTTTAGGAGGCCACACCTGAATCAAGATCGCACTTTCTGTCATAGTTTTCATGCTTTAGAGACCAAAACCGCCCCTTGTGAAACTTTGTGCTTCCCTGGCACAATATTCTATTTTGCAGATGGTTGCAAGGGTTCATTCTCTGAAGGACTGAAATCTAGGGAGCATCCAAGACAGTTTATGGATCCACTTGCTCCCATAATTTGAGGAAGAGCCTATAAAAGCTTCTTTCTCAGTAACCACTGAACAATTTTTGCACATAATTTCCAAACTTCCCAAGTCACTTCGAAAACAGAGTTTGAAATCTTAAGTCCCAGATACTCTGGGTATTGTAGGAACTATTTTCTTTCTAAGAAGGCTGGGCAAAAAAAAAAAAAAATAAAAAATGTTGTTACTATCAGACAGCAAACTTCCCACAAAAAATCTCAGCATCATTATGTGACGAAAGGGGTTAACTCATCAAATCCCATTAAACTATAATCAAGGGCCTTTGTATTCAGCTTATGCCCTTGCTTGCATTTGTCAAGGGATGATAACAGACGGCTTACAAACTCTCTTCTCATTACTAATTCATTTTTTCACACACCTGTTAATTATTAGCAGCACATAATTATTAACAAAAACCATGCATCAAAGAGGTTATTTGGATATATTGTCACCTACATCTGATTTATGCCAGTGGAGAAAACCATAAATATATTTCAACGTGTATGTAAGACTGGGGGGGGGAGGGACAGACAGCGACGTGGGGGAGGAGGGAGTTGGGTGGGTGAGTGTGCTTCATGCAGCTTTTCTTTATTTGTAAGGGCAAGTTAAAATCATTTACCAGGCAAAGCATTGTCTTGTTGTGCTGCCTCACCCAGTCTGGATCAATGCTGTAAGAGTGCGGTTGTTAAGAATCAGTGGCAAAAAAAAAAAAAAAACAACTATCAAAACCTGTAATTAAATAAATTAAGATTCTTGATGCTTGTAGCAAGAAAGTATCTAACAGTGGCATTAAAAAAAAAAAAAAAAACCAAAAAACCCAACAAACCAACCCATAAGGGATTTTAACTCCGAAGTTCTGGATAAACTCTCGTACGGATAGTTAAACTAGTTAAACCCCTCTATTATCTTTATGAAGTTTCAATTGCCAATAATGTTCTCTGTGTCTCATTATAACAGGCTGCTGCAATGGTCTATGGTTAACATTGCCTCATACAAATATAAGAAAGATGAATTCTGTAAAATTCGTTATAATTTCTATAAAGAGCATATGGAGACCCAGATATACTGCTTAAGATCACTGTCACTTATAAAAGCACTACAGAAAGAAAAAAATCAGTTACATTTAAATATAACTGATGGCTATTCATCTCAGCAATGAGTTCTGGACAGGAACTCCAGAAAATACCTAAAAAGGATAACCCACTGACACAGGAAACATAACACAACATTTTGCCTCTATTCTTAAACTTCTACACTGTCTCTCTCCCAGCTTCAAAGGCTAACAAACCTTTGAGTAAAACCTTCAGAAAAGGAATTAAATTATCAACCCCATGAAACCCAGGTGGCCAAAGCGTTTTGTGAAAGTGGACCAAATTCCTATTCTTTGGATGGCAAGAAACTTTAAATCAGCAGTGGAATGGTGGTGAATGGATGTGATCTGGACATAAGATATCACCTTCCTGGAGCACCAACGAACAGCCGACAGAGCTTCTTAAGATGAAGGGCAAGACATCCATGCACAACATACCATGTGTCAACACTGACATAGGGATAAATTTGGATCTCAGTATTTGAAACACACTGTAAGAGACTGATGGAGATCTGAAATTATTAGTAAGTACTTAGAGCACTCACCATTCATATCGTGCTCTCCTGCCCATCCTTTTGAAGAGAGATTCAGTATTTTCATTTCAGTCATCACCATGCACTACAGTGCTGGTTAAACATCACATCTGAAATCTGATTAAGAGCTTTATTATACCACTTTGTAAAATCAGATCAACGCTTTTGCATATGTAGCTCAATTGTTAAGCGAGAATTGTCAGAAAGCCATGCGCTTCCAGAGTGTTTTCCCAGAAACACAAAGAACTTCATTGGTTAAATTCCAAATTTTAATATAAAAATCCCTCCTTTTTAAGATGCAGCTTTTGATAGCCATACACTGTCACAGTAAGGAAACAAAAAAGTTTTGTCATCACAGCTATCATCACAGTTGTGCAAACAAAAAGTTGTGCAAGAAGTCTCCAGGAATTTGATGTTACTTACAACATCCAGGTTTGGTAGTCCTTATAGAACTTTTAAATTCCTCTCAACAGAGTTGATCCAAGACATACGTTAAGGGACAATGCAAACCAAATACAATGCCTCCAAAGTCAGCTTCGTAAATCTAAAAAGGAATGTACTGCACAATATCTACTGCCAAATGCTGAGTGCTTTCCTTTCTAGTCACTTGTAATGCAGTTCTGTAAGGTAGTGTGGTGCTGAATATTAGGACAGTTAACGTTGCTTGTTGGAAAAGGAACCAAAATCCAGCCTTATGTAGCATGAATAAACGACTCTTTTGACAGTCTCCAAAAGGCAAGAAGGAAAGTAAGACCTTAAACCAATTCTGTTTTAAACTGTACAGAGTGATAGCAAAAAATTAATAGGGGATAATCTAATTTAATTCCAATATAAGGAGTCAAAATAACAGATATCACAGCAAAATTAGAAAAATCATATAGCAAACTAACAGCATGTCCTGGGTTCAGCTATAGCAGTCATTTTTCTCCTTCTTAGTAGCTGGTGCAGTGCTGTGTTTTTTAACTTTCAGCCTGGGAACGACGCTGATAACACTGATGTTTTTAGTTGTTGCTAAGTAATGTTTATTCCAACCAAGGACTTTCTCAGTCTCATGCTTTGCCAGGGAGGAGGGGAAGCCGGGCGGAAGCAGAGACAGGACACCTGACCCAAACTGGCCAAAGGGGTATTCCATACCACAGCACGTCATGCCCAGTATATAAACTGGGGGGAGTTACCCGGAAGGCCCGGATCACTGCTCGGGTCGGGCTGGGTATCGGTTGGCGGGTGGTGAGCAATTGTATCCTCTCCCCTTGTTATTTCACTAATCGTTATTATCATTGGTGGTAGCAGTAGTGGTTTTGTATTATACCTTAGTTGCGGGACTGCTCTTATCTCAACCCGTGGGAGTTACATTCTTCCCATTCTCCTCCCCATCCCTCCGGGAGCGGGAGAAGGAAGAAGAGGGGGGGGGGGGGGAGTGAGCGAGTGGCTGTGTGGTTCTGAGTTACCGGCTGGGCTCAAACCACGACAGTTCTTTTTGGCGCCCAACGTGGGGCACGAAAGGTTGAGATAACGACAGATCTGACCAGAGTGTGTTTAATCTGTGATATTTGTGATAAGCATTCATTGTTACTACTCGTCACAATGGTGATTATTTGGCTCTCAGACGTGTTGCGCTTGATCTCAGAGTTTCAGCATGTTGTACCTTACTTACAGCCACTATTTGCTGTTTTAGTGTTTATCGGCTGGGGGGCCTGGGCTAAGGTTCTTGTTTCACTGTACTTCATGGTAATGACTTGTAATACAATAGACTCATTGATCATGAAACTGGTCTGGTTTGTGCTTCCAGCGTGGCCATCACCACTATACATTGGGAGGTATATAATGAAATATTTTAGCAATTGCATATCTTTTTTTTTTCTCCTCGGGGGGTAAACTTACGAAGGAAGCATTCTCTTTCACCCCCCGTTCCCCCACCAGCCTATTTGCAACAGCAGTTGAGAGTTCTGAAGGTTTTAGATGGCCTTTGAGTACCCTTGAAACCTGCCTGCTGATTGTGCTGGGGATCAGCATATTGGCAAACATACGGAGTGTGTTTTACCCACGGCCATCCCGTCGTAGGAACATCCTATTTCGTTTAATGTCAAAAATTCAGCAGTATCAGGTTCGAATCTGGTCTAGGGTTAGACGACGATATAGGAGGACCACCAGGAGATTTTCCCTGAGGCTGGACAGTTATGAGTGGCAGGGTGTGTGGGATAGTATGGGCAAGTACCTAGGCCAGTGGGCCCCTCCAGTGCTTTGGAACTTCACCACTGAACAAGTGCAACATCCGGAAAAACTAGTAAAACACTTAAACGAGGTGTGCTGTCGTCCTGGTTATACCAGAGAGGGACAAATCTTGGCAACGTGCTGGGGCTTGGCCTATGCCTACAGAGCCCTGCTCAACACTATCCAGCACCTTCAAAGGGAAAAAAATGTCTCTGGATCTGATGGCAAAGCAACAGACAATGCAGCTATGCCAACTACAAGCACAGCAGCTACTCAGACCCTGACCACAACAGTCAACACAGCTACTCCAAGTACAGCAGCTACATCAACCCCAGTGACAAGCACAACAGCTACTCAAACCCTGACCACACCAGACAACGCAACTACTCCAACTTCAAATACAGCAGTTACACCAACCCCAGTGACAAGCACAACAGCTACTCAAGCCCCGACAGCAACAGACAATGTGGCTACTCCAAGCACCGCAGCCACACCAACCCCAGTGACAAGCACAGTAGCTACTCAAACCCCGACAGCAACAGACAATATGGCTACTCCAAGCACCACAGCTACACCAACCCCAGTGACATGCACAGTAGCTATTCAAACCCCGACAGCAACAGACAATATGGCTACTCCAAGCACCGCAGCTACACCAACCCCAGTGACAAGCACAGTAGCTACTCAAACCCCGACAGCAACAGATAATGCAGCTGTTGCTGTTACTCAACTCCCAAGCACAACAGCTGCACCAACCCCAGCAATAGACATTGCAACCACTCCAATCCTAGTGGCAGACACTGCAGTCACTCCAACCACAGTGACAAACACTGCAGCTAAACCAAATGTCCAGTTTGTGACAATGTCTGTTGCCCCTGTAAGCAAAAGCAGACGAAAGGCACAAAGAGCAACCCGCGAAGCGAAGAAAGATGAAGACCCAATGCCATTACTATATGCAACAGCATCTGAACAAGAGTTACTACTACGTGGGTCAGAGGAAGAGGAAGAAGAAGAAGAGGTCACTTCTCGACCCCGGACCTCAACCGAACTGCGGAATATGCGAAAAGATTTCACCCGTCTTCCAGGGGAGCACATTGTCACCTGGTTGCTCCGGTGCTGGGACAATGGGGCCGACGGTCACGAACTAGAAGGTAGGGAAGCCAAGCAGCTGGGATCACTTGCTAAGGAAGGAGGAATTGACAAAGCGATTGCAAGAGAGAAGCGAGCCCTCAGTCTTTGGAGACGGCTCCTGGCAGCTGTGAAGGAAAGGTTTCCCTACAAAGACGATATTACGAATCGCTCAGCCAGCTGGACCACGATAGAGAAAGGCATCCAGTCCCTGAGGGAATCAGCCATTATAGAGATGATCTATCGTAGGCCGGATTCCAGGAACACATCCGTAGATCCAGATGAAGTCGAATGTACACGACCCATGTGGCGGAAACTTACACGGAGTGCGCCATCATCATATGCCCACACATTGGCATCAATGACCTGGAATGATGGAATATCACCAACAGTGGATTGCCTGATTCGTCAACTCCGAGAGTTCGAAGACAATCTCACCCCTTCCATCATTTCAGCTGTGGAAAAACTGTCCCAGGAGTTCAAACAATTGAGAGACGATTTATCCGATCTATCCAGCTCCCCACGCGTACCAACCGATGTCTCAGCTATTAACAGAAGGCGCCCTACTGCTCGAGAAAGAAAATATAGGAGGTACACGCCACGGGCCACCCTATGGTTTTACCTGCGGGATCATGGAGAAGACATGAGAAAGTGGGATGGAAAACCTACTTCAGCTCTGGAGCAACGGGTGCGTGAACTGAAGAGGAGAACAATGGTCAAGGATGATCCTCCCAGGAAAGCTGCTGCTCCAGTCTCTGGCGAGCAGTTTCCCAGATGGAGTGAAAGAGCTGATTTTACTCCAGCTCCTGTGATAAGGAATACTAATCCCTTTCTACAAGACAGAAGTGGAGAATTTTGTGATCACTATTAGAGGGGCCCTGCCTCCAGCCAGGTGGAGGAGAGGGATAATCGGGTTTACTGGACTGTGTGGATCAGATGGCCTGGCACATCAGTCCCACAGAAGTATAAGGCTCTAGTAGATACCGGTGCACAGTGTACTCTGATGCCATCAAGGTATCAAGGGGTGAAACCCATTTATATTTCTGGAGTGACAGGAGGATCCCAAGCGTTAACTACGCTGGAAACTGAAATCAGCCTGACTGGGAGGAAGTGGCAAAAGCACCCCATTGTAACTGGTCCAGGGGCTCCATGCATCCTTGGCATAGACTATCTCAGGAGAGGGTACTTCAAAGACCCAAAAGGGTATAGATGGGCTTTTGGTATCGCTGCCTTGGAGACAGAGGAAATTAAGCAGCTGTCCACCTTACCCGGTCTCTCGGAGGATCCTTCTGTTGTGGGGTTGCTGAAGGTCGAAGAACAACAAGTGCCAATTGCGACCACAACAGTGCACCGGCGGCAATATCGCACCAACCGAGACTCCTTGATTCCCATCCATAAGCTGATCCACAGACTGGAGAGCCAAGGAGTGATCAGCAGGACCTGCTCACCCTTTAATAGCCCCATATGGCCAGTGCAAAAGTCTAATGGAGAGTGGAGATTAACAGTAGACTATCGTGGCCTGAACGAAGTCACACCACCATTGAGTGCTGCCGTACCGGACATGTTAGAACTTCAGTATGAACTGGAGTCAAAGGCAGCCAAGTGGTATGCCACAATT
The DNA here is from genome assembly GCF_004027225.2 of Strigops habroptila. Classification (NCBI taxonomy): domain Eukaryota; kingdom Metazoa; phylum Chordata; class Aves; order Psittaciformes; family Psittacidae; genus Strigops; species Strigops habroptila. Next base: position 25,893,700 of record NC_044281.2, on the reverse strand, counting down.
GACATTGCTAATGCATTTTTCTCAATCCCTTTGGCAGCAGAATGCAGGCCACAGTTTGCTTTCACTTGGAGGGGCGTCCAGTACACTTGGAACCGACTGCCCCAGGGGTGGAAACACAGCCCCACCATCTGCCATGGATTGATCCAGACTGCACTGGAACAGGGGCAAGCTCCAGAACACCTGCAATACATTGATGACATCATCGTGTGGGGTGATACAGCGGAAGAAGTTTTTGAGAAAGGGAGGAAAATAATCCAAATCCTGCTGAAGGCCGGTTTTGCCATAAAACGGAATAAGGTCAAGGGACCTGCACAGGAGATTCAATTTTTGGGAATAAAATGGCAAGATGGACGCCGCCAGATCCCCACAGACGTGATCAACAAGATAACAGCAATGTCTCCACCAACTAACAAGAAAGAAACACAAGCTTTCTTAGGTGTTGTGGGGTTCTGGAGAATGCACATCCCAAATTACAGTCTGATTGTAAGCCCTCTCTACCACGTGACCCGGAAGAAGAATGATTTCAAATGGGGCCCTGAGCAACAACAAGCCTTTGAACAAATTAAACGAGAAATAGTTCATGCAGTAGCCCTTGGACCAGTCCGGGCCGGGCCAGATGTGAAAAATGTGCTCTATACCGCAGCTGGGGAGAATGGTCCTACCTGGAGCCTCTGGCAGAAAGCTCCAGGGGAGACTCGAGGTCGACCCCTCGGCTTTTGGAGTCGGGGATATAAAGGATCTGAGGCCAGCTATACTCCCACTGAAAAAGAGATACTGGCAGCCTATGAAGGGGTTCGAGCTGCCTCAGAAGTGATCGGAACTGAAGCGCAGCTCCTCCTGGCACCCCGGTTGCCTGTGCTGGGCTGGATGTTCAAAGGCAGGGTCTCCTCTACACATCATGCAACTGATGCTACATGGAGTAAGTGGGCCGCACTAATTACACAACGAGCTCGAATAGGAAATCCCAGTCGTCCAGGAATTCTAGAAGTCACCATGGACTGGCCAGAGGGCAAAGATTTTGGGATGTCACCAGAAGAGGAGGTGACGCGTGCTGAAGAGGCCCCACCATATAATGAACTGTCAGAGAGTGAAAAGCAATATGCCTTGTTTACTGATGGGTCCTGCCGTATCGTGGGAAAGCATCGGAGATGAAAGGCAGCTGTGTGGAGTCCCCTGCGACAAGTTGCAGAAACTGCTGAGGGAGAGGGTGAATCGAGTCAGTTTGCAGAGGTGAAAGCCATCCAGCTGGCCTTGGACATTGCTGAACGAGAAAAATGGCCAGTGCTTTATCTCTACACTGACTCATGGATGGTGGCAAACGCCCTCTGGGGGTGGTTGCAGCAATGGAAGCAGAGCAACTGGCAACGCAGAAGTAAACCCATCTGGGCTGCTGCATTGTGGCAAGATATCGCTGCTCGGGTGCAGAACCTGGTGGTGAAGGTACGCCACGTAGATGCTCATGTACCCAAGAGTCGGGCCACTGAGGAACACCAGAATAACCAGCAAGTGGATAAAGCTGCTAAGATTAAAGTGGCTCAAATGGACTTGGATTGGCAACATAAGGGTGAATTATTTTTAGCCCGGTGGGCCCATGACACCTCAGGCCATCAAGGCAGAGATGCAACATATAGATGGGCTCGTGATCGAGGGGTGGACTTAACGATGGACACTATTGCCCAGGTTATTCACGAATGTGAAACATGTGCTGCAATTAAGCAAGCCAAGCGGTTAAAGCCTCTCTGGTATGGAGGACGATGGCTGAAGTACAAGTATGGGGAGGCCTGGCAGATTGACTATATCACACTCCCACCAACCCGCCAGGGCAAGCGCTATGTGCTTACCATGGTGGAAGCAACCACTGGATGGCTGGAAACATACGCTGTGTCCCATGCCACTGCCCGGAACACTATCCTGGGCCTTGAGAAACAAGTCTTGTGGCGACACGGCACCCCAGAGAGAATTGAGTCAGACAATGGGACTCATTTCCGGAACAACCTCATAGACACTTGGGCCAAAGAGCATGGCATTGAGTGGGTATACCACATCCCCTACCATGCACCAGCCTCTGGGAAAATCGAACGGTACAATGGGCTGTTAAAAACTACACTGAGAGCAATGGGTGGTGGGACTTTCAAACACTGGGATACACATTTACCAAAAGCCACCTGGTTGGTTAACAGTAGGGGATCTGCCAACAGGGCTGGCCCAGCCCAATCAGAACTTTTACGTACCGTAGAGGGGGATAAAGTTCCTGTGGTGCACATAAAGAATTTGTTGGGGAAGACAGTCTGGGTTATTCCTGCTTCAGGTAAAGGCAAACCCACTCGTGGGGTTGCTTTTGCTCAGGGACCTGGATATACTTGGTGGGTAATGCGGGAAGATGGGGAAGTCCGATGTGTACCTCAAGGGGATTTGATTTTGGGGGAAAACAGCCAATGAACTCAATTGTACGCTGTTGCCTGCTCTATAACACTTTTATAGCCCACCAGCTAGATATCTTCAGGTCGCCAGCCATTGACCCTGACTTCCTTCCGATCATCACCTCAACAAAGAATGAATTTTGAGGAAACCAGATGAGCTCAGCAGTGACCAGACGAGTTTGGCAGTATCATCAGCAGGCCACAACCCAACACTACATACCGTCCCTCCTGCCCTGAAAGACTATTACAAGAGATGGAGCCTGACATCATGGACTGGATGAGTTCAGCAATTTTACAGGGATTGGTCCATGGACTAGGGAATGATATCTTTCTCTGTGTGTGGGTGTGGGTGTATATATATATGTGTATATATATGGGACAGGGGTGATGGTGTGCTGAGAGATGTGGGATCTGAGCAGGACATGAATGGTATGGAATAAGGGGTGGATACTGTCCTGGGTTCAGCTATAGCAGTCATTTTTCTCCTTCTTAGTAGCTGGTGCAGTGCTGTGTTTTTTAACTTTCAGCCTGGGAACGACGCTGATAACACCGATGTTTTTAGTTGTTGCTAAGTAATGTTTATTCCAACCAAGGACTTTCTCAGTCTCATGCTTTGCCAGGGAGGAGGGGAAGCCGGGCGGAAGCAGAGACAGGACACCTGACCCAAACTGGCCAAAGGGGTATTCCATACCACAGCACGTCATGCCCAGTATATAAACCGGGAGGAGTTACCCGGAAGGCCCAGATCACTGCTCGGGTCGGGCTGGGTATCGGTCGGCAGGTGGTGAGCAATTGTATCCTCTCCCCTTGTTATTTCACTAATCGTTATTATCATTGGTGGTAGCAGTAGTGGTTTTGTATTATACCTTAGTTGCGGGACTGCTCTTATCTCAACCCGTGGGAGTTACATTCTTCCCATTCTCCTCCCCATCCCTCCAGGAGCGGGGGGAGGAAGAAGGGGGGGTGGGGGGGCGGAGTGAGTGAGCGGCTGTGTGGTTCTGAGTTACCGGCTGGGCTCAAACCACGACACAGCAATAAAAAGAAAACCTTTACTGACCAAGCGTCTCTTTTCCACAAAATACTCTTAGGTATATTCAAGGTTTTTTAAAGATATTCCTGTTGAAGTGTTAAGGAAAACTGAAATTGACATAGTTCTTTCAGTTCTCTCTTTTACATGAAGGGATTGTGTTTGCTCTTTAAAAATTTAACTTGCAAGGACAAAAAATTTTAAGAAATTAAAACCTCTTCTTTGTTCAAAAGCCTTGCCAGTTTCTGTTCTTAGTGATTTATTTAAATAAAATGTTAAGTAGTAGGTGTTAATAAAATTACACATGTGATAAAATGACTATTCTTTTAAAATCTGATCTGTAATAAATTTTATAAATTCTGATTGCTAGTTATTCAAGCTGTCAAAGCTTTGCCAACAATAGCCAGCAGAGGTCTATTACTGAAGTAGTATTAATATAGACATCATCACCAATTCAAAGCAGATAATAAAGGACTGACACATTTATTATCATTATTAATTAACAGTTTTCTGAGATGGAATTAAATCAATATGCTGCTCTGATATCATTTTAACTAGTTATGCAAATCAAACATTTAGAGCCCATGAAAGGATATAAATGCCTTTCAAAATTCACTTCACACTTATTACTGTAATATCAGAACTTTCAGGCTTTGCTAGTAAAAAAAGGACTTAATGCTCATTTAATTACACTCAGACATAAAGCTTATGGAATGAAAGTTGAAATAGCTGATTAGTTAGGAGTCACAGTAAGGCTATAACACTAGGGATAGACAATGAGATAATAATGTGAAAATGCAGAGCTTTTGCTCAGAGTTGTTCTGGCAGATCCTATTAAAAAGAACAATGACATGTGTAGGAGAAAATGTTTTAAAATTACAAAGTTGAAGAATCTTTCCCAAAGCTAGGAGAAAAAAAGAAACCATTAGTTGTCACTTATATAAATAGAAAAATGCTATGTTAAATCATGTAACATTTTTTCTAATTATGCAATTACAATATTTAATCTTTTATATGTGAAATTTTAACTATTTGTCTGCATAAACAACAACATTAAAGAACCTTCTTTGTCAGAATAAGATTTTGATTCACTCGCTAGCAGGAAATTAGCAACAATCAGCCGGGCAAACAGATCCTAACTCACGCCATTGGAGATGACAGCCTGACAGATTAAAGAGCCTAGGGTAAGGTCAGTGTTAAGACTGAGCTGACTAGCAACGGCAAGCCCTTGGCTAACCACACTGGCCAAATGAGATTAGGTTCTAGTCAACTCCTCCAGCACCATGGAAAAAGAGCATTTCTGAAAAGCACTCATCACAAGGCAAACCAAAGGTGGCTGATAAAGAAGAAAGGAAAAAGATCCAGGAGTCTTTTGAACTTGTGCATCTTTGATCTTTGGTCTTGTGCATCAAGCACAAGAGCATTGTGTATGGATGTCATTTTGCCAATGTGAAGTATCGTCCTTCACCTTATTCACAGGAGACTTTAACAGGGTTCCCAGCAGCTCAGGATCTCACTAGTTATATGCATTCTGCAGTGTAGGCAACACCGAGAAAGCTCAGGTTTTGCCTGTTCACTGTGAATATCCATCAAACCACAACAATTTTCAAAATTATTACAGGATCTTAACCTGTATTTTTCCTGCAGGTGTTAACGTATCAGCTTTGGTAACTGCACACCTGCCTGACTTTCACAACACTACACTGGGCTTGAAGCTTATTATGGAACTAAGACTGTGGGAGAGGAAGGGAAGTGACAGACTTCTCACTTAAAGCAGTGTCTAATTTTATCATGTTCACGAAATGAAAGCTTTGGCAACCCAGGAAGATTTCTCCAGTCAGTCTACTCCATACTCTAGGGACAATGCTCAGCCTAAGTCTTAAAATTAGCAGATACAAAATAGATTTATTTGGTGGAAAAAAAGGATCTTTTGCTCACTGACAAAGTAGGACTTAGAGGATGACGTAACATTTTTAGGAAGCAGAAAGGCTGGATCAGAAAAGCAATAGACTATTTCTACAGAGTAAGGTAATGCAGATCTCACTGTTCAAAACTATTTATCACAGATTAAAATGCAATGCATACCAAGCAAAAAGGTTGGAATTTTATGAAAATGGTAAAAAAGCAACTTGTAAGATTCTTACCATTAATTAACTCAGTATCTAGGTAACTGAAAATACTAGGTTTGCTAACTCATCTGACATCAATCAATAAAGGCAACCATGTTCTGTCAAAGGTAAGGGTACAATTGAAGTCTTGTTTCCACATTCTTTCCTGAGTCATTTTATGATCAGCAAGAAGCCTCACTAGTAGCTAGAAGAAAATGTCTAGTCCTATGAACTGAAGACAGGTGAGTTAGCACTCTTCACAGAGGAACCCATTCTGGCTGACATGTCATGGAATTTTGTAGGTGGCCAGTTCACTAACTTTCAAATCTACTTGGAAAAGAAGTTCTCTCTTTTGTCTGTGCTACAAAACCAGAATATGCCATCCTGTGATTTATCACTTTTTGCACCCTGCCTCAGTACATGTACTTTAGGCACTAAATAGACATCCAAATTGCATATCCAGAATGCACTCACAAGCCTAAATAACTGCTCACCCATCTATTTTCCCTGTTCAACAATACTACAGCAGCAGAAGTCTATCAAACACCAGTCAAACTGTCTGATATTCTGGATCAGTTATTAGGTGAAGAGTACACTACAGACAGCAGGAAGAAGGACCAACCTAGCAGTGCCCCTCTGAGCACACAAAGCAGTCAAATCAACAGCCATTTTTTTTTTTTTTTTTTTCAGTATATAATCAGAGTATTTTACTTGCTGATGATCTGGGCTTTCAAAATGATTTGGTTTAGATGATAATTTCTTACCAAGGCATTTCCTAAAGGCACTCTTACACCTGCTAGTACCCCCAGAAAGACTTGTATAAATATTTGCTGGCTTTCTCTCTGGTGTGGAATGGGAAAAACAACCTTTTCCACAATCCACACCTTGTCACCACTTGAAGTAGAGCTGTAATTATCTCAAAAGTTACAATTATTAACAGCTGCTCAATTTGGAGGTAGTGAAAGGGGAAAGCTTTGCACCATACAAAGAACTGGAACAGCTGGGCAGTCTTACCTACTTTTAAAAATGCCATTTAGCCTGTAACAGAGACAGTCAAGTGATAGCACCTTTGTGACAAATACTTTGTCTATTGCCCTCAGCTCTCTAGTGCCACAGAGCACCTCAGAAGGAGGGAACAATTTGTCACCAGAAAGGTTGATGCTATGCACTACCAGTGTTAGGTTGAGACCCAAGGATCTACAAGATTTTTTATTTTTTTTTTTTCAGTAAATGGGGTTGGGGATGTTGCTACACAAAAGAGTTATCAACTAAAGCCCTTCTCTGAAAGTGGGGAACAAAGCGAATTGAGTATTTTGACTGCAGACCCACTCACCAAGTAAATACCAAATTACTCTCGTAAGCCCTAAAGAAGCATTGATAGCACCATAGCTAGCAAGCCAGAAATAAGGATGAAAAGGGAGGGGCTGGGGTGGGGATTTCTAAACTTAAAAGAATATGATGGAATTTGAAGACTCACCTGCAATAGGAGTAAAGTTGTGCTGCTCCAGCCTCTTTGCTGAACCTAACACAGTGTAGCGTCCATAGAGATATAGTACAGCAGAGGGAAGGAAGGGGTTTCACTCAAGCGTCTACATGAAACTCTGGGTTGGTAGAGGGAAACAAAATCTTGGCAAGTATGGGGAACATCTTCCACAAAAGATTTTCTGTGTTCTATCTGAAAGTGCTATATTCTGTAACAATCCAAAAGATAGAAGAGTGAAGGAAAACATAGAGAGAATGGGCATTTACAGTAGATTGCCAATACCTAATGAAGGAATCTCACTGCAATCTGTGTACTTTTCCCACTTTGATGTCAGAAAAAGGGAGAAATGTTTTTTTCTGGGCTCGCTTCCCTCCAAGACAACTTTCTCACAGAAAACTGGCACAGGAAATATGGTATTCTCCACACAAGCTGGAAAACTATGTTGTTAGTTCTGAAGGCTTTCATCTTGCAAGTTCCCTTTGTTAAAACAAAACTAGTAGGTAACAGCTTGGTGGGAAAAATCCAGGTTGAATTTTGCATGGAAAGATGGTAGAGGGAGTACACACTGTGCATCAAGCATATACAGAGAAGAAACACTATAGGTTGGGGGTTTTTTTGTTCATAATGTCCCACTCAGTTCGCAATCAAATAGGATATTAGCTGTATAAATACAAGCAAATACAGGCATCAGTGGCACTAAAGAAGTAATAATCTTTCATTAAAAAAACAACCCTACCACCCCCTCCCAAAAAAGACAGACAAACAAAAACCCACAAAGGACAGCAGCGCTGTGCCTCTCAACTCCTCAGAATCCCATTCAAGCAGCTACCGCTTCTGCACACAACAGTAGAGCCAACATAATTAAAAAAGTGGTTTAGTACAAAAGCTTCTCTAACCTAGAAGGTCAAGCTGAAACCCTGCTTAGGTCAAAAGGGACAATGAAATGTCAGATCTCTTCCTGTCACTCAGGTTTCATTATAAGACTACCACTCCTTGAGTAATCATTCAGCTTATCTGTTAATTCTCGGCAAAAAAAGACCCCAAACTGGAACAAATCAGAGTACACTTTGGCCAACACAGCAAGCATTGGCAGAGCTGAATGCCAAACATAGCAATTACTTCTCAATACTTCTGATCTAGGTCGCTTGCAAGCTAAGTAGTTTTTTTACATGAGCACTACATTCATGAAGCAGGAACAAAAAAAAACCTGCCACTTCACCTCCAAATGAGATCACTCATGAAGAGATTAGACAGCATTGGGCCCCATACGGATCCTGGTGGACCCCACTAGTGACAGGTTGCCAGTTGGAAAAGGAGCTATTTGCCACCACCCTCTGGGTGTGTCCGGTCAGCTAGTTCCCACTCACCACATAGACCACTTGTCTAGACCATAACACGTCATTTTCTCTAGGAGGAGGCTGTGGGAAACTGTATTGAAAGCCTTGGAGAAATCCAGGTAGACACTGTCCACTGCTCACCTCACATCAACTCAGCAGGTTACTTAGTTGTACTTTATGAATCCCTGCTGGCTTTTCCCAGTAACTTCATTTGACTTATGATAGCCCCCAGGAGGATTCATTCCATAACTTTCCCAGGGACTGAAGTAAGACTGATGGGCCTAAAATTTCCTGGATCGTCCTTTAAGCTCTTCTTGTAGATGGGGATGACATTTGCCTTCCTCCAGTCTTCTGGGATGTCCCCCAATCTCAATGACTTCTCAAAGATTATGGAGAACAGCCTTGCAACAGTAGCCAGGTCTCTTAACACCCTCAAGTGTCAGTGCCCATAGATTTGTAGGGGTCAAGCTCCTGTAATAGTTCAGATACCAAGTCTTCCTTCACTGATGGTGGGTCTATATTTGCACCAGCCTGGATTTTTGTTCCCAGGTCCTGCAGCCCATCAATGCTGCTAAAGACATGAGGTGAAGAAAGTGTTGAGAATCTGTGCCTTTTCAGTGCTGTTGGTGACTAATTCATCCCTCTTGCTTAACAGAAGGCAAATATATTCCTTCTGTTTCTGCTTGTTGTTTACCTACCTGAAGAACCCTTTCTTATAGTTTTTGACATCTCTGGCCAATTTCAAATTGAGCTGAGTTTTTGCTTTTCTAACTGATTTTCTAATGCATCTCTGCATACCCTGACAATGCCCTTGTAGTTCTCAACAGGTATTCATCTGTGTTTCCATCTCTGGCAAACTTCTCTTTTGGTTTTGAACAGACTCAGAAGCTCGCAGTTAAGCCAAGGGGGTCTCTTGCTCTGCCTACTTCCCCTGCCTTTAAAGAGGGTAGACTGGTTTTGTGCTTCTAGGAGAGTTCATTCTTGAAAATTTCCTAGGACTTGCTAGTTCCTTTATCCTCCATGGAAGCTTCCCATGGAATCCTCTCCCTTGGATTCCTCTGCCTATGGGGACTCCCTGTCCACCACAATCCAGCTCCCAGCCATGGGACCTACCACTGCCACAGCTGCGTGCCTCGCCAACTGAGCTGCGCAACACCACTCTGTTACATGTTACCTGCCCACTCAGGATAGAAGCCTGGAAACCACACTATGGCTTCAAGTTATCTTAATGGTAACAAGGCATTATTATCATTAAGCGTTGGTCACCCTGCATAGCAGCTCTGCAATAGCGATCATTTGGAACATGCTTTCTCTAGGCATCAATGCATTTCTCCATTCTTCCTTAAATAAAACACGACCCAAAACAACAGCATTATTTAACTTATGTTTCATTTTGAGTAACTATTCTGATATGACAATGTTACCAGAAATAATTCTCTTTATAGTACTGCAATCCAGAGAAATAATGTTAGCAGATGTACTCATCAATAATCATGAAACAGTAAATTTAGCTGGATGCCTGTTTCTTGCATTATCAAGCAACTTAAATGTTAATGTAGTAAAGCCACAAGGTCAATGTGAATGCCAGTACCATCATCCTTTTTTCACAGAGAACTGAAGCACAGGCAGGTTAAGTAACATGCCCAAGATGACAAAAAAAAAAAAAAAAAAAAAAAAAAAGGAACATACATGAAGACACAGCATCAGCCTTCCATTTCTTGTGTTGTCATTACAAGGGGCCACTTTTACACAGAAGAATCATATTTTTAATGTAATTCTAGAGAATACTTAGTCTTCTGATTCCTTACATGAATTTTAACAGTACATGCACTTTCTGGAGTCTGTGACTCCAGCTAGATTATTAGTCCTGCTTTAGTAAGGAAGCAGCAATATGATTCTTCTCTGACAAGAAATACCAGCATAATTTATTGCATTATTACTCCTATGAACTGAAAGCAATTAATTACCTCCAGCAGGATGCACAACTGAAAATTCATCAGAGAAATGTGATGAAAAATGTACCCACTGCTTTAAAATAATAGGTGCTTAATGGATTTTTGTTTGCTAGCTAATCTAGAGCATCTCATAAACGACTAAGGATTGGTTATCGGTTGCAAAAACAGTTTTTCATCCCGTATATTATTCTATCATCCATGATCTTAGAGAAAGAAAACACTGCCCCATTCACAACAACAACAACAAAAAAATTGTATTTTTTTCCCCATTATAAAACTGGTGTAATGTTTGTATGCAGAATATATGACAAATTATGCATGGATTTATGTTGTTAGCACTTCCTTTCATTATATATCATCAAACCCAAACTAACAACTTTCATGGAAAAGTTGACAAAGTTACTCTGTACTTGCACAACAGAGAACACTCCTATGTGTTCTATAGGAAGGAAATGCAAAGTGCGGGTGAAAGAAAAGACAAAAGATAATCTCACAAACACAAATCAGACTGTATTTTAGAAGGCTAGTATACTTAAGTACCTTTATATACACCACAAACCTTCCTGCAGGTTCAAAGTAACAGGAAAATAATAAACAGAAGTGTGTTTTATGTTAATATGTTGGGCATGTACATTAAAGATAGCCACAGAGCTAAATTCATTACATTTATTTCAGCTTTTCAGAATTATTCATATCTGTACGACTCAGTAATTGTTTCTTCTATAAAGTTATTGGAGTAATTTTGCTCTGTATATTCCCGATCAATTCCTCCTCTCAAGGGCACAGTTGCAAAGTGATATTTGAAAACGGCCCCTGATAGATTGCATGGTTAGTCAGCAGCAGAGACAAACAGTGCAAATTAGTTCGGCTGCCAGCAATAGTTTTATACAAAGATGTAAATTACGTTGTCAAAATCAGTCGCTTTCTAGCTTGCTGCTCAGCTAACAAGAAACCACTTTGGCTGATAAAGATGAACACGAAGCTTTTCTCGCTTACAAATTCGCAAATCTGCCACTTCAGCATTCTGTTAGCCACACACAAAACAGGCCCACATAATCGCTTCTTCTTTTCTGCAGCAGTATTTCTCTCAGTTCTATTTCTCTACACAAAAATACAAATAAAAATCATAAATAGAATTCAAAAAGTGTAATGGTCTTGAAAATTTTCTTTAAAAAAAATGGCAACCAGGACAGCCACAATCACCTACTTTTAACATTTCCAGCAAAACTGTTAAGACATGATACTCCAATACAAATATCACCCAGTCATACCAATAGTTTAGGAGATTTACTGTGTAAATGCGGCATTTGCGGAACTTCTGAACACAGCATATATGTCTTGATAAAGGGAAAATACATGCATCTATTTTAATGTGAGCTAAAGTGTCTTTTGAACTGCTTTGGCTGACAATGGTCCATCTGTATCTATTACTTTGCATGTTGTTGTTAAGACTAGAAAATATATAGCTATTATTACACCAATCTGCCCACTTTATATGTAAACTAGATAGATCTAACATTTGTATGAAAATAATCATGCATTATAACTGTAATTATATCCAGTATGAGTCAAATAAATAAATTATAAATTACAATTACCCTTTAAAGTTGCTAGTCATACTATTTGCTTTAAAATTAATTGCAGGTGCTCCTGAATGTTTTATTACAGCCCCAAAGTTGTATATTGCAAAGAACCATACAGATGATTCCTGTTTATTTGTTAAATTAAAGCTTTGTTGGTAAAATTACAGCTTAATTAATATTATGGGTACTGTATAACGAAATAGTTTACCTTGTGCATAATTTATTTCCACATGCATATCTCAGTACAGACCCATTACAGCTCTAAGGCAGCTAAAATAAAATATTCCTCCTTTGCTGGCATTTTTCTAAATAGCAGTTCACTAAATCAATATTATTCACTTGGTATTTTTAAAAGCAGTGTATCTTAATAATTACACAGCATTAGAGTAGGCAATAATTTCACTTGCTAAGCATATTAAATTTAGCAAACCATCAGTCAAATAGTTTGTTCTTCTTCAGAATTTGTAAGCAGAGAGTGAGAGAGTTTGGAACCATGTTACTTTGGCATAAATGTCACATGCAGTTTGAGACTCTGTATGTGACTCCCTAAGCAAGCACAGTGCCATATATCTTTATTAGCTTCATTGGTCAGTGCAGTGACCAGTTGTTTATACTCATTACGCAAGACAAGGTGAACCATTTGGCACAGACCACAATCATGGCTAAAAACATATGACTTTGCAGAAAATAAAAATTGTAGAAAAGCCTGCACACAGTGCTATGTATACATACTACCAGAATAACATTATTTATTTATTTTAATGTTCTTTCAGGCTTCCAGTTCCTCAGATACGCCAAAACAAATCTTTTGTGGCTTGATTTTTTTCTTGATTTAATGTAATAATAATAGGAATAATTTCACTACTGTTCATAACTAGAGATTTCCGTGGTAAAAAGAAAAAAAAGTATTAGTTAAACCAACAGAACAATAATCCACAAGCTAGATGGATTTTTTTTTTTTTTTTTAAAAAGTAAAATAAAGAAAAAGGTAAGTAGTACTCATAGACTACTATCACTGGGGTTTTTCCTCATGCTTCCTTACTTAGTGATTGGAATACCAATATATCATCAAATTGATGATATATTAAAGCAAATTAATTTAAAAAAATTAAAGATTCAGCTTTTTTTTAATGCATTATTTTGATTACTGTATCTTGTACCACTATGCACAGGCATTTCTTTCATCACATAGATATGAAATAATTTGTCTCTAAAGGGAGAAAATATTTGGTTGCTTTTTCCATACCCTTCTTCATTGCTATCTCAAGATAATCCATAATATATTCTAAATTGTTATTCCTGAAATAAGAAAGCATACCTGTGCCCAGGTGTTAAGAAGGTGGAGGACCAAGATCAGAATAAGGAATTAAGCATGTATAAACACAGTTTTCTCTCTGAAAATCCCTGATAAAGCAGGGCACGTTTATTAAAAGAATATATCTTCCATGCCAGCTGACTGATGTTCACTGATAGTCACAGGATAGAAGCAAATCTGGTAATAGTCATGCTTCTGTGATTTTTTCTTCCTGATGTTGAAAATGAGAAGATTAACTGCAGGAAAGACTAAGAGTACGAAGTACATGTTATCATAACTTGTGTAATCTCCTTATGATATGAGAAGCAAGAGACAAGAGTCTGGAAAAGACAATAAGAGGAAAAAACAGAGGAAAAAGTAACCAAATAAGATGAAGATTTAAAAGTGCATGACAGCACTCAAAAGTGAAGTTTGGAAGCAAAAGCTATGCAATTCAGGGAATACAGCAACCACAGAGACACTTGAAATGCAGTCAGTAGGTTTATATTTAAGAGATGCTTAAGTAAAGGGTTTCCATAAGAATGTTATAACACCATCGCACAGAACTGGCAATAGTTACCTGCAGAAGAACTGAAGCCTCACCTTGCCATGCTAAACTAGCTCAGCACCATACAAAATGAAGGAAAATCTGAACACAGGAAGGAAAAACACTCAACATGCTAAAAAGTTAACAACCGCTTCCTAATTCTATACCACATTTTTGGGAAGGAAATAAAATCTTACGTCAAGAGTGTAATTATTGATGTATCAGGTGGATTCACTCACCAAACCCTCTTTCATGTACTGACAGATAGCTGAAACATATACCTTAATACTAAGGCCTAAATGAGTTCCAAATCCTTTTTTAAAAATCCAATATTAACACTGACTACAATCTTAACTAAAACACGTATTTGTTTACTTGACAAAAGTATCAAATTTTATTTTTGACAAACTCAAAACAAAACAGGAAACAGACCAGAAGGCAGAGAGCCCACACAACCATGGAGAATGTCTTTGCATACCCATTTGTTGGCTCCAGTCAAGCCAGACACAGTGATCATACCCGCAGCCTAATACTTTCAATGGAAACTTCAACTTAACAAAATTTCCACTAATAACATCTAAAGTAAAATAGCCGATCTTCTAGTTTCTCTAGAAAAGTAATTAGCGTTAATTTCTTATTAAATCAAGGGCTTGGTAACCACTGGCCCAAACCATTACTGATAGCTGTCTCAAAGCATAGCGGAAAAAGGGTTTTTTTCCTGCAGAGGAATTTTAATCATCCCATGTTGGCATAACTAAAGCAACCACAGAAACCAAGTTTTTAAACCAGTCTCCCTAGAGGCTGTATTCCTAGAGTACAATATTAACAGCTATACATTCCTCAACCTACACAGAAAACTGCTCAAGAGCCCACCTTCCTCTACTGTGTTCATATTCATATGCAAATTAAGCGCACTACATTATTTGGGCTTCATACAGAAATATATTTCCACAGAGGCATTAGCAAAATAGCGGGGGGGGGGGGGGGGGTGGGAGGGAAGGGAAATCAAATCACAGGAAGCTGTAGCCCAGTATGCAGGTCTGTCAGAAGCATACTTGTTCTAAAAATCTGAGGCTCTTCATGATAATAAAGACAATTCTGCAAAAAGAAAAAAGATTTTGCACCAAAGATGTATTATGACAGTAAGATCTCTTTTCTTTCATAGAGCACTACTAGTTTGCTAGCCTAGAGCAGGAGCTTCATCTTCACCTGCTGGTTAAAAGTGCTTGGTTTAAAGTTTCAAATGCTGAAGTTCTCTAAAACAGTGATGAAAAAAGCAATTTTATTCTTATCCATTTTCTGAAGTTGTCTCTTAACTCCACAGGCATCAAGGCATATGGACTTTTATAATCATGAGGATCAACGTGACATTTGATTCAGAGAGACAGATCCAGATAGTATTTAATATTCTAACCAATTAGTACCTTCTTCACAAACCACCACTGACTGACTGTGATATCCTTAACTTTCCAGCCATTACTGCTTTATTGTGTAAGAGAAAATATAAATAGGAAGACCACCTGCTTCAGAATTGAAAGCTTTAACATTTTGTTTCTTTTAATCTGCAGAAGTGTAATTACATCATACACCTATGCTCCTATTGCAATGTTCTAAAAGCCAAAATTTGACAGTTTCCAAATAGGCTATTTTTCTCTGTAATAAAACTTAATCAAAATTTGTACCTTTGAACAGTAAGTTTTCCTTTCCTATTACAAGTAACATGCCTGAGTTTTCAAAATATAAACCCTTGCTGGACCTCAGCTGCTAACCCATGAATGTTTAAATGCTATTATCAGTAGTGCTGTTTGTCTATTTTACACAGAACATATTTGTGAAACTTTTTTAGAATAAGAAACTCAATTATAATGTTTTGAAAACAAACTTTTTACAGCTGCTTGACTGACTATATTTTAATCTCCCTAGCCAGTATGAAAGTTATGGGTTTTTTCTCCACTTGCTTTTGTTTTCATTAGGTGGGCACTTTTAAGGGAAGATTTTCATTTCAACCTATGCCTAACCAAGAACCAGTCTAGGACACAGCAGCTGAAGAACCATACCAACTTTAGACAACAACTGTCTTTTTAACTGGTGGGGAAAGAACACCAAGATTTGAAAATACTTCTTTTAAAATGTATCATAGATAAGTCTTCACTTGCTGCAGATGCCCCCAGATTATAAGGTGTCCAAGTCCAGTCATCTACAGCATTATTCAAAAAATCACCTTAAGAAAGGCAGAGCGTGTACTAAAGCTACTAGTCAGTGAATATGTATTACAGTTGTCTGACCTGTGTTTATGTCACCAGATAAGTGCTTACATGCAAGTACAAACAGCCAACAGATCTTTTTCCCTTTGTGGAATTGTGATAAAAATTAAAATAAAAAAAAAAAAAAAGGAGGGGAAAGAAAAAAAAAAAGAAAATAATTCAGGCAGACAGGAGATAGAAGTACTATAGAAGGTCCTGTCCATATCCCCCCACACCTCCCGCTGCTTTCCCTGGACCGTGGTATGAAAAAACAATGGCTTTTCTGAGGCACTGTGCAGACAAGGCAGCTCTGAAAAAACTAATAGCCATGATTAATGACAATGGGCTAGAGGAGAGTTGGGACACAGCCGCCACATATATCATCCTTTGCCATCAGTCTGTGCTCCTCCCTGCCCCTCTTCCTCCTACCAGTGAGGCATTATAAAAATGTCTTATCTGCTTTCGACTTTTTTTTGAAATCACTGTTCTGCTGAAAAAAAAGGGGGGAAGAGAGAGAGAGACACACAAAGAGGCAATAGGGTGAACAAGAAAATGGCATGTAAAATAACTATAAGATATTCCAGGGGAAAACGCATGAGCTGTAATCATTCAAGATTTCAGCAACTTGACTCTTCACATGCTGAAGCCACATTTTCAAGGTCTTATCTGCCATATGGTTCCCTGTTTGGATGATTTATTAGGTGTAGAAAGCACACTGATAAATTTTACTGCATTTCCCTGAATAGGCAACCTATGGTGTCAATAACAAAGCTCAGGCCGCTTTAATGAAAACTGTAAGCACCAAAGGGTAACCATTTATTTATGAGTCACTACAGTATTACTAGGACAAAATTTATCTTCCCTTCTCACGCACTCTGCAGAAACCAAATCTGGTCAAAGGAAACAGCAATCACATCCATATGTCAGTGACTTACTAACATGTCTCCTGAACACTCCGGGCTTGTATCCAAATAAACAGTTTCCATTTAATGACTATTTTCTCTAATGTAAAAGATGCTCTTAAGCTTTAAAACTTTAAAATAATACATTGGTGACAACTTGCATTACACAGTGTTAATTTTCTATGTCCAAGATAAAAAAATAAAACCTGTCAAAAATAAGAATAATCATTTCAGTGGTTTAAGCTTTAGCTATAGGAGTGGATCATCAAAATCACTTTGGATAACCTTGGAAAAAAGCTGAAAACAAATGGCAGCTTAGAGATGCAAAAAACAGTGTTTACTATTCCATCAAAGATTTAAGAGGATTAATAAACTGACACTCTGGCCTTAATTCAAAACTGTATCTCTTGAAATTTCTTACGAGTATCTTTTTTTTTTTTTTTCCTCTTTTTTATTTAAGGTTTCAGTTTAAAACAATATATTGCAATTGGGTTTCTGTTTCACACATTGAATGTTAGTTGTCTTGTGCCCACAATCCTAAGGCACTTAAGATACCAAGACAAAAATAAAAAAATGCAGAAGATACTTGGAGCTTCTTACTGCTTATAACCGCTATTTGAAAGGTAAACTGAAATTCTTTGTTAGTCATCCTCTATGAAAATTATCAATGATTCAGAACTAATCAAGACTGACAGGACTGCTTGTTTTTCTCCCTCACACATATAGGCCTCATCTTCCCTTTTAAAAAACAACGAGCAAAAAAAGTCATGCACTCCCATGCATCATTTGGTATGAATATCAAGACTAACATGAACACAAGTGGTAAGGTTTTGGCTCCAATCGCTGTGCCCTCTTTTTTCCTAAAGAGATGCAAAAGCATATATTAGTAGTTGAATTAATTTAGATTTCATTACTACATCACTCAAACAACTATTTAAGTCTGAACCAAAAAGTGACATGCTTTCAAAAGGCCAACAGTTGCCACTGACTGCTTGAAAAACCCTTATGCTCACCTAGATACTTAACTGGTAGCTTCCAGATAGCAAACTACTGAAAACCTTGCCCTCAACATCCACCTTTAACTCAGTTACATGACACGTCATCGGTACACACATGTCCTTTTTATTATAACTATAAAACTATAGTATCAATTAATAGTTCTTGGCAGAAATCCAACTGCAAACACAAGATTTTAGTCCTTAGGGGCATGGGGCACAATGCGTTTAAGGAGCTGGGCAGTTAAAAGACTGGCTTTCTACATGGGTTTTTAACCTTTGACTAGCATTGCTCCAATATGGCTTTCTGTGTAAGTAAATGAATGCCATGGTTCCAGTGCAGAGGGGACAGCCTCTCCAGCGTGCATCAGGCTGTTTTACAAAGCCTGATCCTGAAGTGACAGGATACAGTGCCATGACCAATGCACAAAACACCAGTGACGGATCCTTTAATTAGTAAGCAACATTTTCTGAATTAACAACAACTTCTTTCTTGCTACTAAAAAATTTCCTAAGAATGCCAAAATTTCTACATATGCAGCTTTTTCTCAATTTAACATCTGAGCAGAAGCCAACCTATGCACTCCGAAATCCTTGATGGAAACTACAACATCTATCAGCTTACTGCAGATAGGGCATTCTTGTTCCCCCCTTCTTCACAAAAGACCGTTGTGAAAGAGAAATTACTTTAGACTCCATTTTTAAGTAAGGGAAGGGATAAAGAAGGAAGGCCCTGATGTTTCTCAGTATTAAAATAATACATCCCATATAGTCTTGCCACAAGTTCTGTATTTTTGCCCAAAAAACACAGGGTTCAGCTCTACTGTTCTATCTGATTAGTAGAAAACTGCTGGTACACATACAGCAGTGTAAAGTTTTAGATGCTCAGAGTGAAGACTGATGTGTCTTTTGTAGTCACTTTCCAGCTCTACAGCACAGCTTTGAATTCAAGAGCTTTAATACACGCAATAAACCCACCAGTCACCTTCATCCATATCCTGCCCATTTGAGAGAGCCAAACTGGAATCTCTACATGCCTGTCTTCTTAGGGCCATCCCCTAAAGCTGATCCTGTCCCTTATCCCAGCCAGCACACAGCTGTCACGAGTCACAGACACTGATCTAGGGAGCAGATTTACTTGTGAATGAAATAACCTTCTGTCATAGCCTTTTCATAAGTCAGTTTTATGGAGCAAGAAATGGACTCCAACTTTTTTAGCCAACAATCATTTTTATTTGGCTATCCTGTGCTGATATTCTAGAATTTTCCTGAAAGTATTAAGAGGGAAAACGCATGCCAGACTATTAGATGTAAATTGGTGCCAGGATTGTAACCTGTCAGCTGCAATTGTCCATGCATATAATTTATTAGTCTTCTGTTTCTAAAAACACCCCACAGTTTGCTCTCTTTAGTCTCTCCAAAAATAAACTCTACGCTGAGCTGCACAGTACGGATCTCCAGGACAATGATAGTTTTATAGTTAAGGGTGAAAAATGTCTCTAATCCTGTGTTTATACTGAACACTCTTGGGGAGCAGGAACTGTATTTTTACTACGTGTCTATGCACCAGAAAGACGACTCCAGTCCTAGTCAGAAATTCCTCAATACCACCACATTACTAATAGTACATCTCTATTTCTTCACAGCACCTATAGTCAAGAGTGGAAGGGACAGAGAGCAGTCTCTCTAAAATGGAAGCCACTCACTTAGGTGCCTGCACTTGAGTTTTTGATTAAATTTATTTTTCCCTAAAATACCTGTCTGGTTTAGAAATATGCTCAGTTCCCATAAATTCCCATAAGGAAACCTACAGCTGAACAGCACTCTTACACAGAAAACCTTGTACACATGTAGTTATGAACCTCTGCAAAATATTCTGCCTAGAAATACATCAGCATACATATTTTCAGAGCTACCAAGCTCATTGTGACAACTGTATAACCCATCATATATGCTCTATGTACTGTGAGCTTGTCTATGAGCCTATTTTGTAACATAATGTGCAAGACAGCACAATGCCAAGGCTGCAAGCACTCCCTTCACCACTCTTAAGAGCACAGCTCGCTTCAGCTCCACTTTGAATCAGAATTATGCTGAAACTGAATTATAGCTTTCTCCCCACACACATATTTATGCTATCCCCCATAGACTGTTTGGGTGTCAAATCTGCATAATCACTGTATATTATTTTTCAATAACCATAAAGCAGGCAAATCACCATGCTGCCTGACATCCATTAGCCAATAAGTGCACAAAGTTCTTTACATTTTTCATCCAGTGGTTATTTCCCCATAGCTGAACTATAAATACAAAATACACTTTTCCTAACTGTTTATAGTTACTTAGAGCATGTAATACTCTTTCGCCCCTTCATTCTCAACTTAGCATAGCATACTTGATTATAGATATACCCAAAAATATTACAGTCATGAGAAGAAGTCTGCACAAAGACTATGATTTTTGCTCTGGTATTTCAGGCAAGGCCACTGCCCAACACACACAATCTAAAATGGGGATACTCCATAGAGAAGAAACTGCAGGGCAGCAGAGACCAAGATTTTGAAGAAGAGATGGGATGGAATGGATAAACTCATTTCTATCAATCAGAAGTAACTGGTATCGCAGTCCATAATCAGTACATTTATTTACTGCATCATTTAAAATGTGGAAAAAAACAAAAAGAGCTCAAAGACTGAGGAAAGAAAGTGAAAAAAGCCTGTCTTCGTTTAAATTTTGAACTTTTGACAGTTC
This sequence comes from Strigops habroptila, assembly GCF_004027225.2. Taxonomy (NCBI): domain Eukaryota; kingdom Metazoa; phylum Chordata; class Aves; order Psittaciformes; family Psittacidae; genus Strigops; species Strigops habroptila. The sequence goes on along the minus strand of NC_044281.2, from coordinate 25,873,055 downwards.
AAGTTTTGTTCCCGTTCAATTACAGTATCTTTCTTTTCAACACTAGCTATTTCAATTTAGTTTCACTCACCTTCATATTTGGGATCTGAAATGATCAAATGTAAGTCCAAACACATTTCTGATACAAACATCCGGTCTCGGAGCTTACACAGATCAAAACAGTTATTATAGTACTGTATTCAAGCTATCTTACAATCACATTAAAATCAATAGCAGCACACACCAAAACACACATTTAGTAATTCTTTAATAGTTATAAAAATTCTAATTGAGAATAGGAAAATAGTATTTGTTTTTAAAATACCTTCTTGAAGAACTTTTAAGAATTCTAAATAATTCAAGTTGAGCACATCAGAAATTGTATGAGCTTTGATTACATAAACTTGCTATTAAGCCCTATGGCATACAGATCTCTTTTGTACAAAGCTAGAATACTGTGTAGCTGAAATCTAGCTACCCGCCATAAACACCTTCAGTATGTTGAAATAACCTATTGGACAACATTGTTCACACACAGACATCCTGGGCTGATTTATGAAAGATCGAAGGCTGCAGTGGATAAGTTTTAAGAGGTACATGTTTTATGGAATGAATAACTTCCCTCATTCTCCATATTTCTCTTTTTTTTTCTTTTCTTTTCTTTTTTTTTTTTTTTCCCAACAAATTGCCTAGCTCTCAGGAACAGTCTTGTAAAAAGAGTGAAAAATGCTCCTAGCTCAAGCCTCCTAAAGACTAAAAAAAAAAAGTTGAAAGCACTTTTGAAACTATAAACTCTTCTAGAATTTTAAGAGTAGTACTAGTCTGAATTTATCTCATACATCTATTTATGTTAAATGGTCAATGGCAGCATAGAAACAAACAGAAGACAATTATTTAACAGAGACTTTTTCCTTTGATTTTGAGCATTTAGTTAAACAGAGGATTCTCCAGTGAATATATTTTCCAGATGAGGGTTGGATCTGTGGAAGACTAAAACCTTGGATGTTATACAGGCTAAACTATAATGAACTCTAGGAACTGAAATATGGTTGCTTTTGTCATTATCAATTACCTTCTAACAGAATTTCAATTACAAAAAGAAAAGGCAGATAGCCAGAGCAAAGGTTGCCCATACTTAATCTTAAAAACTTTCATCACCACCATCATTCCATCACCACAGTGGTCCGCAGGCCAGACAAGAGGCCATCAGAGAGCCTTCTGCTGTTGACCTGTAGCAACACACTTCCCAGCACAGCTAAGAACACTGACAAGATTGCATTTTGAGACTGGTAGAGTGGGAGGAGAATGAAGAGGAACACAGTTTCTTCTTCCATTCCACAGCCAGCTATGATCCTTACACAAGGCTTTTTGCCCCATATACCATAAAATACAGCTGCTCTGAGCCTCCATGGACACATCACTGTACCATGGAAGACAGTTCAGAGCCACTGCTAGTTCTGCATCACTTGGAAAAAGCTCTGTTTATTGAAAAACAGAGTGTGAGGCAGAAGAGCCACAAGTCTGGTTTGGATATGTTGCCTTAAACAGGAACCAGAAAAAATACAGACACATAAATCAGTATGTAGACAGCCAAGTCACAGAACGTCTGCATCCTCTTAAATGAGATAGAATATATATCACACCGTGCTGCCTCAGGTCCCATTAAAAAAAAAAAAAAAAAAAAAAAAGATCGTCTAACATTCACTTAATGGAAGTAGAAACTAGGTTTGACACAAAATATCCCAAAACTGTAATGTATTAAGAGCAACAAGTGGAAAAGATGCTACCAATAGTGGTGGGGGCTGCAGTGTGACAGTAAGTTTCATTGGCTAGAATAATCCACAAGTGAGAGAGAAGAACTTGACAGAAAGAACTGGCTGTAACACCTCAGAAATAAGCTTGCACATCAAATAATCAAATATTCTTGAAATCTTTATGTTTTAAATTGAGATCACACATTAAGAATGACCTTCTTGCAAATGATACCGGTTTCAAACATGGATTTATGAATCTTGTTAATCATAGGATTCCAAATTTTCCTTTGATATATTTGCTAATTGATTGTCTGACTTCTTGCAAACATCAGTATCATCTTTGGTTACTTCTTGCTCAGCTTTCCAGATACTTAGATAGGAACTACACCTTCTGAACTCCTGTCCTTCATGTGAGTTTCCTAGTTTTGATCTTTTCTGTCTCCTCTTTTACTTCTCACAAAGAAGGATGAGACAGGAGAAGAAACTGCCTATTGCAATTGTGCAACGCAGAGGGCTGGGGGAAGAGGGGACGAACAGGGACACAACTAAAACTTCAAAATCCAAAGACATCATTCTAGGTTTCCACATTGTCCTGGAGGTAGCACCCTAACATACTGTTCTGTCACTTAAGTAGAGCAACATACACCTGCAGGTCCCTAAAGCACTGGTCAAGACAAAAAAAACGCAAGACAGAAGTTGAGACATCTTGAAAGAAACAGGTATGATGTAATGCAGGATCCAATAATGTCATCATCATCCTTTTACTGCAATTCTTTACATAAATACATGATAGAGAAATTGATTTCTATACACGGGAGATCACTGCCTCAGTTCAAGAAAGTTAAACTTTTCTGGATTGGGAAGCTGGAGGGCATACGCCAGTAGAAAGACTTATTTACGGCAGTTTCAATAAAACTGAACAGCACAGGTGCGTGTGTTACTACACCTCTCGGTTAAAGGCAAGTTAGCAAATTTGAAAGGCCTTGTTATAAGCTCCTCTATAAGTGGTCTTTATGTTTCAGTTTTCCTGTTTGCTGTGTTATTTGCTGAATATTTCCTGCTCTTCACAGACCAAACTACCCAGCATAACATAAGCACTAAATGTCAGGGCTATACAACAGACTTAATTGCATGCCATTGACACCACACCTCACTTTGTATACTGGTAATTCAGAGCAATACTGTGCCTAATGTCAACAGGAGGGGAAAAAAAAAAAAAATGGGAAAAAAAAAAATCAAACCAATTCCTCTGTGAGGGAAAGATGGAGTTGGGAAGAAAAAAAGATACTATTTTTCATAGAAAAGGAGTGGCTTCTATTTTACCTCTAGTGAAGTTCTAAGAAAAGATAAAATTAGACTCAGAATTACCAGACAACTGAACCTCAAAAGAAATCTCATCAGCTACCATCTACAAATACTTTCCTTCAGTATTATAACAAAATGCCACACATACCTCCAAAAATACAAACAAATCCATGTTTCAGTTAAAGGATGAACATTCTGCAGAAAAGATCCTACTTTTTATTTTTCCTCCTCATGTTTCAGCTAGTATTGCAGGGGTTTTTTTATTTATATAAATTTATAAAAGCCTCATTTTTGGACACTTATGGTTAAGAAACTGTGATATCAGGTCAATACATTACTGAACTGACATTTGACATAAGACATGCTTTCATGTTTCTGTTCATACAGATTTGGTTTTATGTGTTACAAAGGAATTTGCATCCACTGGTGGGGGAACCAAACAAAAACACAACAAACAAAACACCAACCCTCCGTACAGATCTGATCTCAAAATGCCCTAGACAGCACTATTAAATTTCTCAAAGTATGAAAAACAATTCCAAGCCACCTGAAAACAGCAGTAGGGATTCAAAACTGTAGTGTTATCTTCATTACATTTATACCCATTTGACAAGATTTGTAACCAAAGCACATCGGCACATAAATACTTCATTATCAATTATTCCTAAAACACTCTAAACTGGTGATTTACTAAAAAATACTTTTTTATTGAAAAGGTGAACTATATTATAATATTAATTATAATTACAATAATATTAATTACAGTGGTACAGTCTCAGAACAAGTGAACAAATTTAACGATCACTATTATTTACTGTACTAACAGAAAACTTCAAACTCTTATTCAGAAAATGCACACATTCTTATAAATAGTCATTACTATATTAAAAAAAGAACACTCAATGGCTGCAGAAATATGAATCTGCATTTTCAAGGATGTTTGGAAACATTAGTTATAATTAGCAAAACAAGTATTGTCCCCATGACAGCCTTTCCTTACAAACCTTTGAATGTTTGACAAGAAAAGGTCATGTTTTGTAAAATCCTGGAAAGGTCATTCAATAACAAATCACATGAATGAAATCACAAGAGTTCAAGGAGGTTAACAGAAACACCACAGGCATTAAAGCATGTTTTCAAGGTAAACAAGGTAAAAGAAAAACAGTCTGCCTCAGCTTTAGAAAAAGGAACTAGCAAGTAGACTCTAATTTGCTACACACTGTAATTTTAAGACATTTTCTCTGCACTTGGTGGTTTAACACTGTGTATTATTTCTCATGTTCAACGCATTTAGGAAAGGATTACAGATAACCAAGCTAAAACATTTAAACATCTCTTCAAATAGTCTACACTGACCCTAGTACATTTTCCCCCCTTAATCTTGTGACCAGACACTTACAAAAAACCCAAAACTTAACCCCCATCTCAACTAAATCTCAATCTTAGATCCAAAACTTCACTGCTTGAAACTCTGCCAGCCTTTCAGCTAAACACTTTGACCTGCTTGTGACCTCCTATTTCCAGGTCTATTTTCTTCTTCACCAAAAGAACACAACATTTTTCACAGGCAGGAATAACAAAGAGTTGTTTACATAGGGTAATTTAACTACAAGATCAGTGCAGGGAGCAGTGTGATGTATTTGATCCACAGACCAAGAAAAAAAGCATTGCTCACCAGTGTTAGAGAAAAGCCTATTGAATAGTTTTCCTGGGGCAAGCCAGCAAATTGGGGTTCTTTTCATGTATAAGCATAGAAAAAACTAATTCAGGAATGATCCTGGGTCTCTGTCTCCACAGGGTGTTAAAGCCCTGCCCTGCTGCAATTCTGAAGTTTTAAAGTTCCATTATCCCAGGGGAGAAAGGCAGTACTTATTTACATAAATTCAACATTATTCAATAGAATTTGCTACACAGGAGGAAATCTCTTCAAATATAAAGAATTTAGAATTACCAACTATGCTTAGTTTATCATCATTACAATTGTGTTTTCATTTATGACAAGGTATTTGCAAACTCTAATTTATTATGAATCTCTTTATGAGATTAATTTAACAGGATCAGACCTGTGGACCACCTAAAGTTTACACGTTGACTGGCAGCAGCAAGTCTCACAGGAGAGGAAAAGGCGCACTATGGCAACACAGTGAACTATCTCCCAGAAAGATACTATTCTAACCTCTAATATAGATTCAGAATTTAAACTTAGCTTTATCAGTTCAAGAAAGCCTGAAAGCATTAAAATTTCATACCAATATCTTTAGATACTCCTCTGCCATGTGTGTCTCCCCCTTGCAGATCTACATAATAACAATAGTTTTTCCATTGTAAATGCAGATGCTAGCAACATAGACAAAGAAATGCGTTTAAATAATCTTTTTTTTCCTACCAAGTAAGTTTGACAGTAGAACAGGCAAATCCAAGCAGCTTGGCTCTCCCATCATCCAAGTTGAATATTCTATTTCATGCTTACATTGGGTTCAACCTTCCTTGGAAGAAACAACAGATAGCACTAGCTACTCCCAGTGTAAAGTAAAAAAGCTTAACATTTTATCAACCTGCAGACAAAGGAAAGCTGGCTGACATCTGTGCACCACTCAAGCAAGGCATCAACCTTTGTAACAGAAATACTTATTTATTGAAGTTTCTGCTCAGCTAATGCTATGCTAAACTGGTTTACGGAAAGTGATCCAGCAGAAAACCAAAATTACTAATAAACAAATAAGTAAATAGGATCAGTTTTCACTTACAGCATTCCCCTCAACTGACTTAGAATGCCACAGCACTAACACTTTTCCAAGAGATCAAACAGAAGAAGAGCAAGATCAATGCAGCCTGCATGCACTTCAGATCATGGTGCTTTGGTCCTGCCCTTCTAAATAGGTATGCCTCTCTAGAAGAGTATGCTACTCTCTAACATCCTGCTCGAAACCTTTTCCAGGAAAGCAGGCAGAATGAATGCTACAGGAACCACAGAAACCTCATTAGCTGTTTTATGGTCAAGGAGTTGGTATCATGTTTGGACATCTGAATGAGCCTAATAGCATGAACAGCCATCAGAAGACATAGCATTATTAATACAAAAACAAAACCTTGAAAAATCATTTCCAGCTGAAGTCAAGGCAGTCGAGGCTGTATTTCTTCTTTTACAAGAAGCATGCATGCCTTCAAAGGAATTAAGAATAAAAATACTAAATATCAAAAATAATCATAAGTATTCCAAAGGTCCTACTGATTAGCATAAATTTTGCACTGCAGAAGTTTTTGCATCCACAAGTACATGGGCAGAGTATGTAAATAAACACATTTTATCAGGAAGAAATACAATACTGTTTTCCTAGAGGACCATCAAAATTACATCTAGCTTATACCTGGTTCTCAGTCTATGTTCACACAATGTTGTTTTTCAGCACTATTCACATACTGTCAGAATGTCTTTCGTTCTTCACTAAAGGACAACTCAAGACATTTGATTCATGCATGATCAAATTTTCCTATCTTCATATGTGACTGTTCCATACTATGGGCCTTATGCCATTCTCTAGCAGCCTCTTAGGAGCTGTGCAGGAAGTATCCTTTGACATATGTATCCAGTGCTAAGATGTTACAGAGTTGTCTGCTTCGACTTTCAGGGTTCATGCATTACGTTTTCCTTCCAAAGCTGCAGCTTTGCCTTTTTATTTTGAAGAGCTCAAAAAGAACTAATCTAGAAATGTTGCTTGTCCATCAGTGCTATTGTTTCTTTAAAAAGCTATAACAGTTTGTACTATGACTGATCAAAATGACTATCAGAAACAAGACACCTCATTTTGTCTTTCTTGCCAACTATTTTAGCTTATTTGCCATGAGCACAGGGTATAATTAATATCACACAGGAGCCAGCATTGTCATTTTTCAAATCATTTCCCTGGAAATGTTCTACACCTCTTAATGGCCCTGCTAATGCTGTAGCTGTCATGTTTTGGACAGCTGCGCTTTTACAAGACAAACTCAGCTGCGCCATGCGCCTCTCTGTAGACTTTTTAGCTCAATGGCTCAGAGGCCATGAATGCCAGCTGGTAACGGCTTTATGGAAATCTTTGATTAATTTTTTTACCTCTGGACGCTGACTGTTGTTCAAATGTCACCTTCCCAGTTTCCATCCCTAGCCAGTATTTTTCCCCCTCCCAGTACTGCTTGATGGATGAAGACTCAACTGAATGGGCCAAAAATCTTATGACTAATTAAAGCTAATACAGCCTGTCCAGATGTGGAGAGAACACAAAGTTTGGATTGGGGCCAGGTCACACACATGAAATGTTCAGTCGTTTAAGAGATGGAGCTCTTAATGATATTTACCAGGCTAGAGTTAACACATACTGATTGCCACCCTTAAGAGTAAGGTGACGCAAGTTATGCTGTGTAAGACTTCACTGTCACAGGTCACAGTCAAAGCAAGCATGCAGTGTTGATCAAATCAAAGTACTTCGTGCATAGGAGATGCATGGATATTATGAAGTGATTAAGAAACTCATATTTTTTTGCTGGTTTACTCTAGAAACGATTGGGAGCTGACAATATGAACAAACTAGTACTGCTCAGCAGTCATCTGGTGGGGTAGGGTGGCTTGAATTTAACAATTGATCTTGCCTATGAAGCAATATTATGTGTCTTCTTACCAAGTCCAAGAACCAGAGAATATGATCAGTAAACCAACCCAACATACTGTAATTCCTAACACACGCAAGTACATCAAACGTCCATTTCTGCTGCTTAAACACCTCTGCTACTCTCCCATTTTCACTTCACATTCACTAATGATCTTCAGTCCTGAGAAAGAAGACTACAAAACTTCTTTTCACATCATGCCTGCAAAACACTACATAAAGTTGTGTTCATCAGTTCAGCAGCAGCAGCAGTTCTTCCAGTTGAAACCAGCCAGGCCAGGAAAGTGACATGAACAGGATGCTGCTAAACATGCACAATTCAAAAACACGCACTATATTCTCTTCTGCATGATTTGCTGCCATTTTAAAGACAATAAACAGCAACTTTAGATTGCTAACAACATGTCATTTAAGGTTTGCTGTTGCTCAACATCAAGAAAAATCAATGCCAGCTCTACAGGGGCAGAAAACCCAGAGAAGTGAGCTCCATTTCAGGTCTGTTTGAACTCATTTCCTTTCTCCATGGTTGCCCCCTTGTACACCCCCTCAGGCATCCCCTCACAGCAGGCATGACAGCTTGACACATTGACAGCTTGCACTGAATGACAACTGATTTGTACAAATTTCAAGCCTTATAAATCTACCTGTCACAACAACAACATAAAAGAGCTTGGACCCAGCAGGTAACTCAGAAAAAGCTTCCCCTGACAGCATTTTCTGAAAAGCAATGGCTTGCCTCCTGCCAAAAATTCCAACTATCATCCTTGTATAACTTTGAATAAAAATTCAGGGCCCATTTTCTTGCCAACAGGCTACCAATCGTCTTATTTAAAGATTAAAAAGAGTGAATAAGAAAAAAAAAGCCATCCACAGAATTTCATTTTATACTGATATGAAAGTAGTACCACCTGCTATGGCAGGATTACCACACCATTTTTCTCTACAGTGCTCAGACAGAATAAATGAGCAAGGCTTTTTACGGTATTTAAACAATATCCCAGATTGCAATGCTGTTATGCATCCATTACATTGGAGCTGTTAGTCAATGCCACTCTTGCTGATAGAAGTTCAAGAGGGGGTTTTTTGTTTTACTTTGGAAGGCTGTTTTGTTTTATTTTTTCTTGCTGAGTTGCTACAAAAAGCAAAATTGCAATTTCAGAAACCAGTAAGGCTTTTCAAGCTACATTTTGCTGTCCAGCTCTGGTGGAAACCCATTTAGACATTAGGTAAAATGCTAAGTGTTCAGTGTTTCCACAAGCAGCATTATGCAAAAGCACAGCATTTAATGCTAATCCTTACAAAAGGAATATAAAGGGAATACAGTGATTCTGAAAAAGTTCTTCTGAAAAGAGTTTATACCAAGAGTTTTGAAAACCTACAAGAAGACTTCACAAAAATGCTGAAACTGATATCATGTTTAAAATTATGCAGTTTTGAAGTATTCTGAGAACTCTCCACACAACCACTTTCTGAGTACCACAGGAGATGGTAAGAAGTTTTAGGAGTACCAAATCAGTTGTGTTTAAACCTGAAAAAAATTGCATTAGTTAAATTATAGGTGTGATTAGGGACAGAAAAAGTTATTTGTGGTGTTTAACTTAAAAATTAGCATCTTACAAAGATTAAAAACCAAGAGCTTTCTACTAAGCTGCTAGATAATAAAAGAAATTAATAATACATGTATAAATTCAGCCAGTGAGACCTTCAAGAAATGTTGGGGGTTTTTTTGTTTTAACTTGGGTATTACTGGAAATGTTAGTTGTCTAAGTCACTTTGCATACATACAGCAAGCTGATGATCAGTGCAAATTATAATAGCACAAGTTGAGTGCTATTTCACATTTGTAGCTATCATGTGCTCTCTCCATACTTGCTACATAACCTCAGATACTGAAAAAAGATTTTCCATACTTTGCTGACAAGTCCCTGGTTTCCTTTCTGTAATGAGTTAGTGCAGATAGTACGAACACTTACACAAAATGTTCTAGCAAACCAAAACAAAACACAGCAGCACATCCCTACACACTCTCACCATTTGTGAACATTTAAGAGTTACCTTATATTTGCCGGGGGGGGGGGGGCGCAGAGAGGATGGGAGAACAGAAGGCGAATACCATTTTACAAATAAAAAGAAATATACGTGTGAGAAAATCCCTGCATTTGGAACACGTTTGAATTAAAAATTAATATTCAACAAAAACTTTCTTCTAAGAGGCAACTTTTCCAGAAAACTGACAACCTAGCTTCACTGATGTTGCCAGTGAGGTTGCATGTCATGTCTTCTGTTCCTGCAGACTACCCTCATAGAACAAAATGGTAGGAAAGAAACTTTAAGCAGGCTGTTGAAGACTTTCCACTGAGGCATAAGAACAAATACCTACATAAACCAGAATTATTGCAAATCATGGGATCTTCAAAACAGGTACCTTCAAACAGGTAACAAATGTTAACCACATTGCTTCTTCAAAAGATCAGTCAAGATAAACTACTTATGGCCTAGAGTATATGTCTCAAACCTACTTGCACTGGCCTGCTCCCCAAAATACCCAGACTTATGAAACAGGAAAAGACAAGTTACTTCCATAGCTCCCACAGTAACCATCACCCCTGTGCAAAAGGGCTAAGGTAGTTACCTGAAGATAACCAACAGTTAACTAGATTTATGGGTAGTTAGGATTCTGGTTCGACCATCTTGACTGGATGTCTTGGAAACAAAAGGATGCACATTCTCCTTTTCCAGTCATGAGAATCTTTTTTTTTTTTTTTCCATTTTGTTTCTTCAAATCTTCCTTTACACCTAACATTTTTCAACACAGAATATCAACACTTTTATAGTACAATATGAGATAATACAAGTACTAAGTGGGCTTAGAAACTTTCTCATAAAATGACAACCACTGGAAGAGGCATTCTAAAGCTGCTGAAGCAGTGCACCAACACCTGAGCCATCACTGAGGAGGGACAAAAGAGAGAACTTGTCTATGGACGCCAAAATCTGATTTCTTCTGTTGGAAGAGCAAAGGCATGAATTTTAGCATTGCTGGAGTTGTCTGCTTCCCCAGATTTGGTAACCATAAGTGCGACATTGATTTTTTTCCCATGCCAATTCCACAGCATAGACAGTTCTTGTTTAACATGCATGGTCACAAAAGGGCATCCAGGTGAATAGGTATTGCTTCTCAAAAAATACGTTGGGATGGAGAGGAGGAGAGAGATAGACAAATACACACACACCGCCCTCAACTTTTCAACCCCTTCCATGTGTACAAATACAACAAAAAAAAGTCTTAACTTGCTTGCATATAGGGACAGAACTTGTTACTGATGGAAAAGGGCTGATAAAAAGTATAAACACAACCTGTGGAGGGGCAAGTTCTAGCATTTCTAGGATTTTGTCACCTGGACTTGTGGAAGTCAGTACATTTTTGCCACTTAGAACCCTCTGTGTTATTTGTAACTGTCAGTGGAAGGGAAATCTGTAATTGTTAGGAGGGGAAAAGCCTGTGCAAATTCTTCTCAGTGCAAAGTGAACAGTCAATCACTTTTATAAGGACAGGAACAACTGAAACTATCCATTCGTATACTTTCCTTTAGTCAACAATATTACCTTTAGTAATCTGGGGAATGTGCATCCATAAATTACAGAAAGTGTTATTGCATTGCTGAATAAACAGCAACATTTCCATCAGCAGCAGTGGCAGCCCCACAAAGGTATAACAAACAGACTCAATCATTTTCTTGTCAAGCTTTGCAATGACTGCAGAGTTTACTGCTGGAGATAATGTTGCTTTCCTCAGCATTGTGTGCCAAACTGCAAACTGCTTATTAAAACAAAACCTCTTTTTCAGAGCAGCATGAGTTGGATAATCACTTATTGCACTCACGAAAAAACAGGTTTGATGCCCAGAGGTGGTTAGCAATCAAGCATATGCATTAACATTTGGTTTGTAAAAACTTACAAAAAAATTAAGTTAAAAAAAATACATGATCTAAATAGGAATTATGAGAACCAGTGCCCCAGGTTGATCATTTTCCCTGTTAATATATTATTACTGATAAAATATTTCAAACTACTCTAATATGGCTCTAAGAGAGAAATTAGCAAAGACAGACAGGAGTGAAATATAAATCAACTATTCCAGATCAGATATTCTCTCTTTAAAAAATGCTTTTTAAGAGGAACAACTGGATTGCATCTTTGCATTCCAGGTACATGTGGCAACTTGCTTTTCAGGAGGGAAAAAGAAAAAAAGTAAACTTAAAACCCAGCCAACTGTGTCAGAGATTCTGCTGAAGCAGAAAACTATTATTACCATCCAAAGAAACAGCTTGGCATAACTAAGCCGACCAATACTCCTGAAAAACCCAGTTCAATTTTCTTTGCTTAAAACAGATTGACAACCATTTTACTTGTTGAATAACAGGAAAGTCTGAGACACAAATGAGCAAGCTCTGCCATGTCAAGAAAACACTGCTGTAAAGAAAGCCATTATTCTTGACTTCAGAATGGCTCCCTTTTTTCCTCTTTTCATTTTCCTAATGATTAGAAATATATTAATATAAAGGTAAGAAGACAGCCTTCTCTCTACTACACTGGCACTGCTGATTTCCTTCTAACACTGAGCTATCAGCTGCTCAAGAAAAAAGCAACATCCAAATAATGGAGATTTCAAGACTATTAAAAGTTTGAGCAGAGTACTGTGAGACTCTCAAAGCCACACACACACAAAAAAAAAGGGATCTTAAGAGGATGACAGTGGCATTTGCCACTGATCTTTAGCAAGCACATGAACACAATTAATGCCCATGTTTGCATCCAAAAAAGAAGAAAGCGATCGTAGCCAAGCTCTTGGACTCATCACGTGGAGCACTTCTGATATCCTCAGGGTGGGAAGTTCCAAACTCACAAAATCTTCTTTGATTCCACAGAAGTTTTAAGTAGTTTTTTCAAAAGTACTTATGTGACCTGCAAACCTAAGCCCTAATGCACAATCAAATTTGTTTTCTGTGGAGAACAGCCATCCTGACTGTAATTAGACATAAGAAGTAAGCATGTATATCAGTTATATCTTAAAATTATTTTGATCTAAAGGAGGGTTAAATCATGCCAATCTGCACATCTGTGCTTCCGTTCACAGTCATACAACCTGAGTAATTGCATCAATGTAAGCCCCTAGGAAAAAGCCTCCAAGCCAATTTAGAGTATGATGATAAATATTAAGATGTTTTAACTTGGTCAAATGAAAAATCATGGCAACATTCTTATCAGATTTCCTTGTCAAACAGGATTAATGTCAATGAAACAGTCGATTAAATGCATTCATAAAATACCTTTGTAGCTATTAAATGTTAGAAAACCATTGAAAATAACAATTCATTTCCTTCTCTCACCTACTCCTAAATGACCATAAAGAAAATTAAACGTCTGTGCAGTGGTATCTGCCAGAAAAACAGTGAAATAAGAAAAATACCAAGACATCTCCTAGACAAACAGCCTAACTCTTTTGTCATGTTCACGTTTATTCCTTTTTTTTCTTACTCTTAATTTTTTGTCCTCCTTGGGCCTTGGTCTTCTTTCTCCTACTCATTCATCAGAATCACAGCCACAGAGCTGTTTGCTTTAACAGGAGCATTTCACTTCCAGGATCTGCCCAAAAACTAATCCCAGACCCACTATCTCTCAGACCCAAAATAAACTATTCAGTACGATTTTGTCCACTCCCTTTCACATCTCCTTACTCTTACAGCCCTGTACTTCTTCCCACTACCTAGTTCTCTCAAGTATTCACATACTGAAATTATCTATAGCTTTCTCCATTTTTCTAATTCCCACTCCTCCCCATAACCCTGACACCTCCATCCATTCATACTCATTTCCCACTCTCTCACCCCAAAAGTAATTGTTTTTATATACGAGTAACAAGACAAGCATCACAATAAAGAAAAGACACTGAGAAACAGTAACTCAACATCATCAATCCTAGCATTACACTCCATGAATAAAGTTTTTCATATTGGCACAACTACTGATTAACATACTTTTTCAAAGTGAGCAAGTGCTCCACATCTAAAATGAACTGTTGCACTGCAATATGCCTGAACTGCTAAATAAATGCAATACTACATCCACTCTTATTATCTTTAACTAAAACCATCATATTCAGTGATCACATATGCAAAAGGAGATGATTCAGTTAATCTGTAATTTACCCTTCAGAGCACTAGGTGTATGATCTGCTACCCAAAGGTTCCAGAGTGTCCCTTAATTTCCATCATTATCTACTGACATGCCCAAATGGTTCTTTGGCTACTTGTTAATAAAAGAATCAGAAGGTGCTAATCTCATTATCGCCTTGTCAGCAGTTCCTGTCAAAGCGTTGTTGCCCATTAATCGCCTGCTGCTGCAGTCAATCAGGATCCTGCCACACACTCCTCCAACATGTTTATTTTTTTACCTGTTAAGATAGTAGCTAACCAAAGTGTCACAGCGCACTGCATTGACTAGCACATTATAGAAACAATTATTTACTTTCCTCTATAAGCATCACAGATATGATTTCATAGTTCAAAACAGTTTAGCTAGGCTGAGGCTATAAATTTTCAGCTCCATCTTCCCAATTTATTACTTAGTTTACTTCACAGTCATGCTAATGCAGCCAGGGAAATAATTGCCACCATATGAAAAATCCCAAGAGAATTCCGATGCCCAGGCAGAAAACTGCCAGTCACTATTCAAGCTGAAGAGTGCATATTTATTCCTACTACTTCAAACCGTAGGCATAATTTATTTGATGATACACATTGCGAACCTAACTCAGACTTTATGTATCCCAAAACACTTTTCTCACTATGTGCTGACAGAAATTTCAGAGACAGATATCCATGATTATCCAAAACTTCTTTCAGATTGGTGTATTAAAAAAACCCCATCTAATTATTTGTCAAACCTTGGGAGCAGGCCAATATATCAAAATCACATTAATGAGGCTAGTATTTCCAATTAATGAAAAATAAGATAAACAAACACTAAATAGTATGATGCAACCAAAAAAATGAAAAAAATGCAGACAAAACAAGTGGTAGGAAGAATCGAAATAGCATGCCAAAGGATAGAGCAACAACCCAGAAAGCCAACCGTATCCTGGGCTGCATCAAAAGAAGCGTGAGCAGCAGGTCAAAGGAGGTGATCCTGCCCCTCTACTCTGCTCTTGTGAGACCTCACTTGGAGTACTGCGTACAGTTCTGGTGTCCTCAACATAAAAAGGACATGGAGCTGTTGGAGCGAGTCCAGAGGAGGGCCACGAGGATGATAAGAGGGCTGGAGCACCTCCCATATGAAGACAGGCTGAGAGAGTTGGGGCTGTTCAGCCTGGAGAAGAGAAGGCTGTGTGGACACCTCATAGCAGCCTTCCAGTATCTGAAGGGGGTCTACAAGGATGCTGGGGAGGGACTCTTCCTTAGGGACTGTAGTGGTAGGACAAGGGGTAATGGGTTCAAACTTAAACAGGGGAAGTTTAGATTAGATATAAGGAAGAAGTTCTTTACAGTGAGGGTGGTGAAGCACTGGAATGGGTTGCCCAGGGAGGTTGTGGATGCTCCATCCCTGGCGGTGTTCAAGGCCAGGTTGGACAAAGCCTTGGACCACATGGTTTAGGGCAAGGTGTCCCTGCCCATGGCAGGGGGGTTGGAACTAGAAGATCTTAAGGTCCTTTCCAACCCTTACGATTCTATGATTCTATAACCTGTCAAACATATCCCTGTCTCGTTGGGTTTACTTACATACTACAGTTTTCAAAAACAGGTGCCTAAATTTCAGGTATATAATGGCCTTTTAATAGATCTAGCATGGGTCAGCACACCATGTTACAATCAGGACAGAAAACTGAGTATCCCCTTCTACAGCCACTCAGTAGCAGCTTCTCACTAGAACTATATAGAATAATTTTCTAAAATCTAAGAGACTTTGTCCAAAGAGAATTGTCCAAAGACCTTGTGGCTCCATCCATTGTCCGTAAGTTTTGGAAAGAGAAAAATTAACCCTCTGAGATTGAAATTTGCTCTCTACACTGGGAAAATAATCTGGGGGGAAAAGAAGGGCAAAAAAAGCAGCCCAAACCAAAGATCCAAAGAAAACAAGTCAGTCAGCGTTTGTTCTTGTCGCAAGTCTTTCTTCTTTCCAAAAACCATACACTACTCTCCACATAAATACATAGCTACAAAAAGCCATAAAACAGACTTTACTGTGGTTTGAGCATGATAAGGTGAGGTACTGCATTTCACAACTGGTTGAGATTCAAAGCTAGCTCTAGAAACTATGCCAAACATATTAACAAGATTTCATCTGTGTTTATGGGTCACATAACTCCACCTCCATGATCTGAATCGTTCCATGCACTACACAAAAGACTCTACAAAAAGGCAGGGGTTTTGTGTCCCGTCTTTTTTACAATTTTTGAGATATCTCCAACACCCTTTAAGGCTGCCACCCTAGGAACCATGAAATCACACCAACTCTAATGGAAGTGTAAGACACAAGGAACCTATGTAGAGGATACAGATTCAGATGCCAACCATGCCAATCATGGTACTGGTTCTGAAGTTATTTTAAAAAATCAGTTTCACTCTAAAGCATTCTCTGCAATATGATTCATGAGAAAGGCTCTCAAGTAAATAGGTATCCTAAATAGTTTAGAAGTATATTCACAGCTTGTTCCCAACAGCGTATAAAGAGCATGGCCATGTACAGGCAAAACCAAATCCTCCCTGAATCACAAAATGCCAATTGCCCTTTAATCAACAAAACCCTTCAGTATCAGAATCTCAGACAGAGATGGCTTCCATTACTTCCCCCTCTCCTTCTGTTAGTTTAGACAATTCTGATTAGTTAATCAGAATAATCTCTGTTTAGATGCCAAAAACCTGACCATTTAGTTAGGTTTTGGGGTTGTTTGGGTGTGGTTCTCCCCCCCTTCCCCCATCTATTATTTAGAGTAACTAAACTATGTGGAAGCTCATCAGTCTACACTTTTCCTGTTGAATATCGATGGATGTTTTGGCACAGTCCTAAGGCATCCATCAAATCGAAACGAAAAACATGGAACAAAGTGAAAAACTGGCTAAGTGAAAATGGGGGAAGAAATGTTATTTAGAAAGAGGAATCACACTTGCATCTCAATCCAGGCATCCCATGTTTGCCATAACACTGCTACATAGTTGAGTAGCACAAGACTGAAAGTGATGCCGTTTTGGCTGAGCTGACAGTAATAAGGTTGATATGAATCATAGAACGATTTAGTATGAACTATATTATAATATTCAATTTAATCATGTTAAGTATAGGGGGAAGGAGAAGTAGGGTAAAAGGAATATACCAGCAATTTACTTGCAGGCACTTTTAACAACTTTATTTAAGCTTGTTTTATCTGCATAAAGAATATCCCAATATGCTTGTTAAGTGAAATGAAAATGGAAAGTGTTTCAAGTAGCATAAAGATATTAAAGAATGCCTTAAAGTGTATGAAAATTTTACATCAGCTCTTATTACAGTTGAATGCTGAACTGACAAGGGGAAAAAACGTTATCTCAGATTTCCCTCCACTTGTACATTAAATAAGCACTTTCTAAGCACCATTCTACAAAGAAACTGAAACACTTCAATTCTGAAAGAACAGCTCTGACTTTAGCTCTGCTAATAATGAATAATATCAAGATATAATTTTATTTTAGAGAAAGAAAAGACCTCTCCTGGTCTTTTGTTATTCCAGTTTATTTTGCAAAAGTAGAAGAATGTACATACTTGATTTTATGTCAGGCAGTCAAGGATACTGATTGTTACTTTAAGTCTTGTGTAATTAAATGGAACTTCTTCAAAGTGCAAAAACTAGGCTTTATTGGTGGCAATTTGTTAGAGTCAGGATCAGTTTTAAAAGTAATCCAGAGCACTCCCAATTTGAACAATGGTTTCTTACTTTAGTCAATTGCAGTGAAAAAGAAGTTTTTTGGCTTAGTCATCCGCGTGTGACCAGGTTTCTCAGATACCACATTTTTCATGTGAAAGATTTCTGTCTTCATTGGGTTTTGACCTTATGAAACTAGAAACTCAGATGTATTGTTCAATACTGTCTAAGGGGTTTGAAAACACCCAGACCTCTATCACAACCAACTCCTGATTGCAAAGCAGATGTACAGCACTTATAGCATCAGAAATGTACCCTTTAACAGATCTGTTCAAAGAGGATGGAAGCCCTTATGACTAAACAGTTTATATACACGCTTAAATCTTCAGAGTTAAAAAAAAAAAAAGGGGGGAAGTCAAAAAATACCTAGTCCAAAAAGTCCTTCAGCCTAAAACACATCTCCCAGCTCTTCTTTTGGCCTGTTTGATTAGGATTTAGCCTATGCTGACAGATTATCTTTGCAAAGGCCTCTGGCTGTGCCAAAAAGAACAACTTAAGCAAAGGATTAACCAATACACTCTCACTAATGCAGTCAAACTGTCACCAGGATCAAAGACTTCCACAAGAGACAGAAAGCAATTTAGGCAAGTGTCCCTCCATGAATTAATGCAAAATATACTCTAACAATCACATTGTGCCTGAATGAAAGAATAGGCTGCTCTGCTTTCACTTCTCAGGAGGGAAAAAAAACAATAAAAAAAAAAAATCTTTGTATTTAAATGAGACAGTTTATTCTCTAAGCAAATACTTCCATCTTCTTAACACTTCTGCTGAGACAAAAGACATTTTAAGAAAATCCAAATACAGTATTCTTACAAGAGGAAAGCATTAAAACAAGAAAATATAACTCAAACAATTAAACTAAAGAGGCTTTCAGAGCTCATTCTTAATTTTACTGAGTCACTTGATACTGAAAAATACAGTGTAGAATGAAGTAGTTCTACTCCCAGTTACTTCAGTGGCAATCATGATTTAGGAAACAAGTAGTCTCAGAAATCCCACTTAAGTTTTGCCCAAAGTATGTAATTTTTATTAGGTGCTGTGTGATGGACATTATGTAAGAATGAAACTGAAAAATAACTTATGCCAAAAAATTGCAGAAGCAGCCCAAAACAAGAAAACGGAAACTAATAATTATACTTTGAAACAGCATGTTGGAGTCCATACTGTTCAAAAACATCTTGGGAAACAATTATACAGACATAAGGCAACTGTTACTAGTGTTCCTCACAAAAATATTTATCAACATACTGATAATTTAGATCAATATACTGATTTCAAATATAACTCCTAACAAAGTGACCCATATTAAAACCAAACTCTGATGTTCTGGGTGTACCACTGAGAGAACTGCAAATACTGAAATTTAGTGCCAAATTAGAATTTGTTGTTACAGAATCCGAACTGAAGAAAGATTAAGCATATTTTGGAAGCCACCTTGCAGTTACACTGCTCCTTTCTTAGATGAAAATGTCCTCCCTCCAAAAGATGTAGAAAAAATAGCTCAGTAGTTTCTAGCATGGGAAGTGTAGAAGATAAAGTTATGACTGGCACTTTATAGAACTGGTTACAAGTTTACAACCAGGTTTGCCTAATTGCCTGGTCTCATATGCCCACAGTAAATTCTATTTATTATTATTTCTCTTGGTTCTTGGTAGTACCTGCAACACAGCCTGGACTTGTGTGCCTACTATAGGTATATGTTGTGTATGTAATGGTAACTTATGAAGTAAATGATAAGACAGCACAACCTCTATAAAATGTGTAATTAGTCCAACCCAATAAAAGCGCACTGATACATAAATAACTTGCTTAAAAGTTAACAAAACTGCACAATTTTAACCCACAAATAAAACAGGAAGGAAGTTAAGTCACTTTGAAGAAATATTACAGACTTTATAGTGGGGAAAAAAAGCCCAAAATATATATAATTCCTGCAAGCACTGCCAACACTCCATATAACAAAGGACATACTGCATCCATAAAGCTCGTGTTTTTAATACAGTGAAAAAACAGTAGAAGTCAATGCATTACTAAACATAGCCTCTCTGCTTGGATGACACTATTGTAAAAACGTGGCAAAAACTTGCACCAACACCCTTCCTTGCTTCTACCTTCCAACCTCTCCTTGTCAGGGTTATTCTGTATCAATGTTGAACTAAAGTCATACTGAACATGCTTGCATACATCCTAAGGTAAGGTGTTTAGCTTAGATATGAGAATTCAAACCCTCAAGATTCCCAACAATCATTTAAATGCTTGCCTAACATAAGCACGCCACTACATTTTTCTAGTACACTGTTTTAGAAAAAGCAAACTGAACAACCAAGACTAAAGAAGGCACAAGGTATAATGCTGTGGTGCAAAGCCCACTCCATCTGTTGGCACTAGGAAATGAGGACATTACAACAGTATTTGATGGACTCATCTTGCACTGAGTCTTCAACATCTATTCGATACGCAAACATTACAAAAATATTTCAGCATCCTATCCTACTTCTCTATATTTCCAAAGACACAAAACAAAAGAGAACAGTAATACCTCTTATTGTAATGTTTTCTTCAGCAGCAGATTCAATTTATTCCTCTTCTGACAAGAGGTTATTATAATCAGACTATTTAATTGTGGATTAAAGCAATCAGAGAAGATGCACAACACCACAGTAAATAGACCAGTACTACATTTCTTTGAGAACAAAAATATCAAAGAAAGTGTGGAAAGAGGGTATAGTCAGCACTATCCTTCAATAGCATTGGGAAGATGAACTACTTATTACATACCCATTCCCTTATCTTCCTCATTCTGTTCTCTGAAAGGAAGTGCCTGTATCTAAAACCTCTACTTCCCTCCCCACCTACCCCGCCCCCCCTGCCATGGTTTACAGGGAATAATTCTGATGCTTGTCTTACAACCATCCCATGTAAAAAATAGCTAAATGAAAGGACAACAAAACTGCATTTGCAAAAACTTGTCAAAGTACAGAAAATATCATCAGTATTTGTCAGCACTAAATTCTTAGTCATGTTTGGGGTTTTTTTTTTTTAACATCCTAAAATAGGAGACAGGGCCTTAGGTTTGTGAAAAGCAACTGCAAGAACGATAGAAACAGAAATAATGCCAGGAAATTTAACTCAGGATTCAGTACTACAACGAACAATGCATGAACAACCCACTGCTTTAATACTTGTTCCAATTCCCAAAAACACAAGTCCTGATTCTTACAACAAGCTCTGAATGAATCAATAGCTCTGCTTATAACACCACCACTAATGGTTTGAGCTTACAAGAAATCTGTTATTAGAACTGATGTCCTATGCACTAAGTCTATGATCTTAAAGGATTAACAGGCATATGACTTCAAAGGATAGGTTATTCCTACCTAAGGAACAGAAGTACTTCCTTCAAATCTCAGGAAATCACAGACCTTAGGAGAAAAAAAACGAAAACCTGCATATATAAATTCATCTTCACTTAGCATTCCCATTTTTCTTCAGCATCTGCATTCTGCTATCTGGTAATAGATGCACAAAGACACAATTAGTTATCATCATCTTCAGGTTTTCCCCAAACTAGTATTATTTTACCTTTAGCTATTCAGCTTGAACAGGACAGCAGCTATGTTTACCTTGTACAGTTCTGAGCATAAAGTTTACAGTAAAAAAAAGTAGGGTGATACCCAAAACAAAGAAAACCAGGAATAACTCTGAGTCAATCACCGTTTCATCAGTGAATTGTCATCTTGAACTTCTTTCAAACAATGAAAGGACTGCAAGTTTTGCATTTCTGTTTTTGTTAAACCATTATTCCTTCCTCATTCGTTTTTGTCCTTTAAACCTATCACCAGCTAGTCTGCAAAATTATGAAACTCAATCCTGATCCATGAAGAATTTTGAAGTTTGTGATATGGCAACACACACATGAAAAACCTAAACAAATAACTTCATTAAGTAACGGTAAGAGCTCTTGCCAGCCACTCTCTAAAGAAGCATTTGTCCTCAGAATGCTTTAAAGAAAACATACAGTATTTCATCACAGTATTTAGACTTCTTATAAGATACAGTGTGATTAATGGAGAAAAAATAAATATTAAAAGTCTTACCACGTGCCAAATTAAGAAGAGCACTTGATAAAATAGGCACTTCTTCTTGTGAGTAATTTGAAAGAATAACTGTTTTTCATTAGAACCTCAGCTCCCAGCAGGTCATACATAAACCAAGCCAGCTGCAGTTCAAACAAAGGTCTGTCCAAAGGATGGGCTCAAGGTGCGGATAAATTATTATTGCAAAACCATTGCCAGGCTTTACTCTCTCCTCTGCTTTTCTCATTTTAATGAGTTGGGCTTGACCCCAAAATTTAGTTATTTTTAATAACCAACTTCAATTTTGTTCTGTATTTTTCCACCTTATTACAAATAAAGATTTATTTACTACAACCAAAGCAAGTCAAAGCTCTAGGAATAGCCTCTCAAAGTGTTCACATGATCCCTAAAGTTTATAGAAGCTTATGAGTAAGCTACATGACCCACCAGGTATATGGTGAACAATTCATCTTACTTTCAAGCCACATACTTGAGGAAGAAAGAAAGTTACTTCTTGCATAGCTACAGCAGTATGTTAAGAGATTAAAGTTTTCCATTAATCATTTTCAAGTTTTTCTCTACAGGTTACGGGGAAAAAAAAAAAAAAAAAACAAAACACCCACAAAAACACAACACACCCACACACACAAAAAAAAACCTCACACAAAGGAGACAAAGGAGTTTAAATAAAATTAAAAACAAACAAGTGTACGGTGCAACGTTCCTTACTGAAAATAAATTTTAAATTATCTCTTTACGTCCTGTAACAAGACCACAGGACTGGATCCCTGATATCATGACTCCGTGCAAGAACCTCTTCACTAGTTCCGATGGCATCTACGGGCAGATCACCTGAATTTGTCTGCAGTCTCTTACAGATTTTGGAGTTAACAAGAAACAACCACATTACTTTACTCCCAATTTTCCCACCTTTGCTAAAGAATGTAAGTAATTTCTTTACAGTTCTTTATTCCAAAGTACTGTGGAGTAACCAAGTAGATGCCATATAGTCACCATAAGTATTCTACCATGTGCATACAATTTATTTTCACAGCTAAGAACCTCGCATTCTTGCCACTTTTTATTTGCAGTTGAAAGTTATAAAACCATCCACCCTTAACACATATGGTAACATACCTTAATCTTCTTAGAGGTTTGCATGCAATAATGAAAGTGCTAGTCACTATACCAGTAGATGTTCAGTTTTTATAAAGTTAATATTGTGGTTACAATTTCCTGTAGCCTTAGCTTATTGTAGTTCTTTTGATGCTAGTGCCTGGTGAGAAACCTTGTTTAGACAGCTATAGGGTGGAGCTGCCAGAATTTTAACTATACCAGAGAACACAGACCACCATAGAGTAGCACACAGGAGTCCTTATATCAGAATTAGTGAAATCCTGTCACTAAAAGAAGTGTAAATCCAGGACTGCTATATATCATTCAGGACATTACAGCTTCTGGTCATAGTTTACAGATAAAATGACATTCCAGAAAAAGAAAAAAGGAAAAAAACAAACTACACAGAAAACTCAAAATATAACAGAGACCAAACATAGTGGAAGAGTTTAAAAATCTCAAATAAAGTAGGTCTCATTTCAACCTATGCAGAATAAATAACAGTTCTAAGTCCCCCTCTGGGGACTTGGATTCACCCAAGCTATAAATCTGAGTGCAAGTCAGCACTCAGTTTATAAGAATCAGAGAAAGATTAAAGCAATTAAACACAAAATGTGGCATTTTGGGTCTTTAAGGAGGAAAAAAAACCCAAACATTTTTTTCAAAACATTTGAAATCCTATAGAAATAGTGAAACATTACATTGTGGTATTCTAAAGTAGTATCTCTTGTTTATAGCCATATAAATTTAGTCCCCTGGCACTACTGGGGGTATATAATAGAACAGAGTTATTTTAACAGTGCCCCGTTAAAAAAAAAAGAAAAAAAAAAAAAAAAAAAAAGAAGCAACTCATTTTCTCCAGCGAGAGGGATGTGTAGCCTCATGTAAGAAAGGGAACATGCCTAAGTTATTACTGTAGGAAAGCAATCTGTCAAAGCCTGGTCGTTTTGGCATGGTGAATACCACTGGTGAGATCAGAGGGTCAGATCCTGCTTGCAATTACTGCTAAAGGACCTTGGATACAGGCAGCCTGCTATCAATTATTCCCCTGGCCTCAGACACTTGGACTTGTCAAGTTCCCAGTGTCTTCTGTTTTGTAACAGTAAGAAAAAGGGCTTCCTATGATCGGTTCTTGGAAGTTTCTCACATGTTGTGTCACTCCAAAGTGTCATTAACAATTCAATTAAAATTTCACAGCACATGTTAGGATATTCAGGGTTTTGTCTGCTAAAATAAGGTCCAAGACAGATAAAGCAGATTCTGTCTCAAAATCTTGACTTTCAAAGTTATGCTTTCATATGTAGATTATCAAACACGACACTGCCTTCCACCTCAGTGAAACAGTGTGTTTGATGTCCGTACTCTACTAATAGTACAAAGAAAAAATTGTTTGACTTGAAAACAGAATAGCAACATCACTTGCAAGATGTAAATTCTTGCATCACTTGTTTAATTTGGTATAACAGCAATTTTATGGGGGGAGGGGGGACTATAAAGTCTCACCAGTCTATTTACTAAGTTGACTTTCTTTTTAGAAACCCTTAAGTATTAAATTACAGGTTTTGTTTTATTAGTTACTTTCCTGTGTGGGATTTTCTTGAAAGATTAGCTCCAGATGTAAAGTGTAAATGGAAATTAAATTAATCTAAAAGCTGTATTACACGAGTTTTTTTAGATATGGCTGCAAAAAGAAGACATACTGTTCATTCACATAGTTATTCTTAGTTCATGGGCCCCTCTTTAATTTTTCTTCTATTATACAATGTAAAAAAAATTAACATCTTAAGGTTTTCAGTAAAATTGGAAAGAAGGTTCAGCCTTAAGCCTTCTAAGGCAGATTTTCTCTAAACCATCAATAGGTTTAGTCATGCAGGGCGAAGATGCTTTAAACTTACCAAAGACTTTGTTTAAAGCCCAGGAAAATGTGGACTGTCAGCATCCTTTGTGCTGTTTTGCAGCTTAAACCCATTCCCCAGTACACTGGTGACCCTCTACCCCAATTCTCTAGTTCCTCTCTGACATCAAACTCGGGATTATTGTTAGATTTTCTTCTAGGCAAAAAGGAGATTAGAAGCCCAGCTGCAACAGCTGACTGACAGGAAAGGGTGCAGAAAAAATACCTAGATAGATATAAAAAGTTTAACCACCATAAAACCAAAATAATTTTCTTGCACAGGTCAACTATCAGCATTGACCACCATCACCATGGCTTGAGAAGCAAAGACTGCAAGAAATGGGGACACTTCCCCGCACAGTGTCAAAACAGGAGTTGACAGTTCAAGGCAAAAATGATTTGCATGCAAATCCTGATCAAAAGCAAGCTTGCACACTGAAGTTGTCAAGTTTTGCTACCAGTCTGACACTTAAATGGGCTATAGCAAAACTTGATTTAAACTGAGGAGAAAAAAAACATGGCAACTCAATTACCCCCTTGCAGATCAGATCTGGCAGTTCAGGTCAAACTTTTCACCCTGCCATTTCTCAATACCCGATGCCTTAAAGAAACAATATGTATTCCTCCTACAACCCTAGATGAAAATACACTTCCCATGGCTCCCTACTGTGCCTTTAAAAGTGAAGCGGGGGGGGAGGGGGTAAGTTTTAGAGTGCAAAGTCTTTTTTTTTTTAATTATCTCCTGATCGAAATTGCTTAAATTATCCAGGAGGAAATTCTTTTACATAAATATGTTTGCCTTAGAGAGGTGTCCAGTGTATACTGTCTTCTAGAAGAATTTATTCGCTTTTGAAAAAATCTTGTCCCATTAAACATGTGAAGCCATACTTCATTGAAATATTTGTCTGCAGTACCACAGACCAGAGAACTACTTTGATCTGCCCAAAAGGATGTTAAAAAAACGTCTGAGGTGTGAAATGTCGTGAAAACTGGAAAAAGATTCATATAGTTCAGTCAGTTTGTACAGTGACAAGGAATGCTTCATTATGTTAGAGAAACTAAAGCCAAATATTTTCTAGGATTTAATTCTTAGACTGGTTCCATCCTTCGTCCAGTCAATTCATGCAATGCTTTCTTGACAGGTTTCTGTAGCAGTGCTCAACAGCTGTAACACCTGCTGTTGATTTGTTTTGTGTCCCCAGACTGGTTCCTATTTGACTAATAAACCAGACCTCAGCTGTTTTCAAAAGAACTTTGCTCTGTTCATTGCCATTAAAATGAGATCTCTGAGATACACTTCAGACACTGCTTTACAGGAAAAAACAGTCAACAAGAGAGAGACCAGTGGATTACTTAGATTCTTTAAGCATTAGAATTATGAAAGTCCTTAATGAGATCCCATCTTTCAGAAAAAATCATTAATTTTACTAGTACAAATTGGGCGAGTTGCAAAAATATGTTCACCATGCTATTAAACACCATGCAGAACTAAAGACTGTAAGCAAAAAGCCACTCAGCCTCTCCATCTCTGCTGTGTAGTTGATTTGAGTTACAATGGGAGGTGAAGATTAAATATTGAAATGACTTCTTTATGCTGATTTGAAAACATTATCAGTATTTATGATCACATCACAAGTGATCCTCCTTCCCAAATACTCAGATCTCGCTGCGCCACAAGCACCTATTATGCCCTGCCTGGACAAAGCGACAAAATATGACCTTCTACTTTAAGCAATAGGAACACTCAGCCAAGTTTTCATAATACTATACTTTGAATTTCTGCAATTATTACACCCGTACAAAGTTTCATCTTAACCATTTCATGAGCAAATCTAGTACGTAGCTGTGCAAAATTTACCAAATTCCACTGCTTGCACCACAGTGGAACAGAAAACTGGATAATGCTTTAGAGCAGATGACTGATCACAGTAAGAACAAGTGTGCTATTACTACAGGTCACTACATTCATTACAACTACATTTCTAAATAAACCATACACTCAAATAGCAGTTGGCACAGCTGACTAATGCTAACACTCGTAAACTTCCATATCAAGTTTAACACCAAAAAAAAAAGGTGAGAAAAAAATAGTAAGTAAGAAGATTCCTTTTAGGATAGCTATCTTTTTTGTTTCATGACACGCCAGTACAAGAATTAGAATACAGTTTTCTGCTTCTCACTCGAGACAAAAAAAAAAAAAAAATATTCAGAGATACTGTTATGAACAAACGGATTTTTTTTTTTATGTTACTACAAATATCTCTGACCTCAATGAAATATTCATGCAGGATTTTAAAGCTTCATTTAATTAGGAAGCTGGCAAGTACTTAGAGCATTATTGCTTATGTTGTAAACTCTTTGCAGCAAAGATTTTTTTTGTTGTTCTTCTGAGTTGTACAAGACACTGGAGAACAATGTCCTGCTGTCCCCCCAGAGTGAGGGAGTGCAGAAATTATTTCAGGAGAATTTGAAATTGTGCCATTTTCTTTCTACAAGTCTAGTTCAGACTACACCTGAAGTGAAAATCAGTTCTTCAGTGAATCAAGCTGACTTCAAAATAAAGTTACCTCCAGATTTTGGCCTCAGATTCTAATTTCAGTTACATAATGCCATCTTCACTTGCCTTCTTCATGTCTGCTGGTATCAAACCTTAAAAACCTCATGTATACACTCTAAAACAAACCTAAATTGTAGAAGTCTAATTAAGCTATTAACTCATTATGATTGGGGGGTAAGGGGAAAAGCTTTCTTCAGAAAAATTCTAGCAAACCTTGGGTAAACATTAAGTCATTCAGAATCCACTGAGTGCAAGTAACAAACTTGCCATAAAATCTACTTATGCTGGAATTTTTCAACAACTATTCTGACTTCTACACCTGAAAATCTGGGGGTTTAGGTTTTTAAATCATTTCCATTTAAATATTACCTTGCTAGGGAAGTCAGCAGGACAATTCTCATTTGAGGTTTTGTTTGGTTTTAAGAGGTACATTTTTATACTTTTTTCTGCTAACACACTCATTCAGCAATTCAATCAACAGTGTGGGGATACACATCTTTTTATTTCATTAAAATTCAGAGTAGTTCCCTCTTGGACTACTCGTAAAGTTAGCAACAGCAGTTTGACTGTCCCTCCACTGAAGAAGACACTGCACACATCCAGAAGGAAATCATCCAGAAACTCAGACATCATGTACTTCTCTGCAATCTAGTCCTGCAGAGTAATGATATGAATTTAGAGACCTGAGTTACATGTAAGGTAACACACTAGCAGCAGGTTCTCACAAGTTTTATACAGTCTAAATTCAGCATAAATCAACAGTATGTCACCTCCATAAAGATTAAAGCCTTCTTTGCACTGAACATACACAGCAGATACCACATGATTTGCAGGTGCCTTTAAAGTAACCTAACAAAAATGCACCATTCCACCCTAGAGAGCTCAGATGCTGAAAGTGTTACAGATGTTATTTTCAATTCTTTGATATGACAGTGAAAATGGAAATTCCACAATTATTATACTATGTGTAATTTGAAGCATGTGGAATAAGAAAGAAGGCAAGAGACACACTATTGCCCAGTTCCCACAGCAGGATACTAGCAAAGTAGCACTAACAAGAACAACTTTTTCTAGCTTTAACCACCTGTTCTGTTTCCACAGACAAATGCTCGTAAGACAACAGTCCATCCAGTGAGGTCATGACTATTAGAGTTGTCATTTAAATTTACAAATGTACTGCCATAGATGTTTAAAATCTGCACAGTATCATTCCACAATAAATCAGTTTGACAGCCTTATGAATTCTCAAAAAGAAAAAAAAAAATCACTTCTATGAAGTTCGAAATGTCAGAAAAAGAAAGGCTCTAAAAACAGTGCCAACATAGTTTTTAAAAAAGTACATACTTGGCTTCTGAAGCTGTTTATTACCATCGATCAATAAGCAAAGAGCCTTGTTTCTACTTCTATTCATTGGAGAGAGTTCCAGTGGGCACACCACACTAGTGCACCCGCAAAGCCCTTGCCTTTGGAAAGTGAGCTTTGCCCACCCTGCCCTCCACCAGTATTTTATGCCTGAAGATTACTTAAGATCTCACTGACCATAAGTACATTTCGTTTCTTCAAGGCTCAGAGAGTCTAGGTTAGGTTTTCTTAGTATCACCCTTATAAATTCAAAGGTCCCCCTATTTCTGCTCAGAGCTAAATCAGATTTACAGCAACTGTCAAAGCATAGGATGACAGATAAATTAATCTTCCCTTCATGAGTTTACATCCAAGGCATCTGGGCTGCTGATCTGGCCCTAACAAGCACAGGGTCTCTACAAGCTGTCGTTTAAAGCTCATGCTTTCATGACTGGAGATGAATTATTCTGTCAGGAGAATCTATTTATTCAGGAATTAGAAGGTGTGGTTTTAGCTGCAGGATAGGATGATTTCATGGGTTAAGGTCCCTTTGAAGCATCTGTTTAAATCTTGTCCTGGAGTTGACTATACTACACTTGGAATTTTTAGGACATTTACAGAATAGGGAAAAGCCTTTTTCTTTCACAAAGTTGTTATATTTTCCGCAAGCCTGATAACCAGTAGAGGATCATTCTCTCCACAGAGCAGCTGATTATTAATTTCCTTCCTCCAACTAAGGTTGACTATCCAGACGTTAATAAATTGTTATTTTTAAAAAAGGCTTGATGATTCATTTCACAACACTGCCTACTATGCAGCAGTCTGCTACAAAACAACAGCCTGCTGCAATCTGCCAGGATGTTTCCTTGCAGAGAAAGGCACGGTTCAGTGAAGAAGCCAGGAAGCCCTTGCTCTACCTGTGGCAAAGAGATGCATTTCAGGCCCAGCTGCTGGACATAACACAGCAGAAATGATGACAGTCCTTGCGCAAAGCAGCCAGGGAGACGTTCCCATGTATTCCAGCTCAGGTCAGCAACATGCAGGGAAAATGACTCCACCAAGAAGTCAATTGATGACCTATAAACTAAACAAGAGGATAAGCTATTGAATACTGTGAGACATTGACTGACAAGCTTCAGTCCAATCTAAAAGACAAATTTCACAATGAATCTGCCATTTATTTAATCAGTTCACTCAATAGTTAAAAAGATGCCTATGCAATAGTATCTAATCACTACCTGACTGGTTTTCATCATTCAAATATGGATGAAATATTCAAATATGGAATGCCATATGGAGGATTTTGGAGAAGCGGTGGGTTTAGCCTGTTAAACAACCAAATAGTCAGGGTTCAATGACATGTGCCCCAGCCCAGCTAAAGGCATGGATCCAAGCCAACCTATCATCAACCTGGTAAAAGAAGAGAATCAATGTGTGAAATAGATTCATATCTATCTAGGTTTCAAAATTATTTTGGGCAATATAATGTTATAAGAACAGGAAAAACTAATACATTCAAAGAAAAAAAAAACTAGTAATGCTTTTAATCAGAACAGCAATAAGAAATATTTTGGGTGGGAAGAATGATAAACCAAAATAAGTTCACTTTTCAAGGAATCATTTTCAAGCACTTACAAGTAATAAAGAAAAATTAATCTCTCTTCTCAGTAGATAACCAGTTGCAGGCAAGAAAGAGCTGATTTTCAGTAAGCACTGAGAGGTGGTATTAGAATGCAAACATGGAAATGGAAGCAATCTAGAAGAATTTCAGTTTTATTGTTAATATTTGATTTGTCACTTTCTCCATGCTCCCTCCTAAAGCATAAGCCTTTTTTACACAAGCTTTTCTTTTCAGGGTGACAATACCCTTTTGGCTATATTCCCGTTTACACATACATTCATCACTAAAATGTCACTATTGCTCTTTTATTATTCAGAAAAGAGAGTATTCTATAAAAGGCTTGAAAAACATGCCCAGAAGCTGATCTGTGTTAAAACTATCACTCTTTGAAGAAGACATCTAGTCTTCCTTTCCAACCATGAAACCTGCAGAGGGGTCCACATTCACATTGTGTCCTCCCTTGAAATTTCCTTAATAGTTGCACCCACTGATGCACAATGTTTTCTCGAACTTCTCTTCTGCCTTTTTAAGGGATGGCAGGGGTGTAGGAGGGTGAACTCCACAGAATTCGAAAGTAACAAAAATAAACATTGCAAAGACTAGATCTCTTACTTAGGCCACAACTATTTTAACAAGACAATTTTAAAACATTTAAAATACAAAATGCAAATGTATGTTCACAACAGAATTCATTTTCTACTAAGTACCACTTACAATTCCCATTGACCTAATCATTCCATCTCACTATCCAAATCCTACTTGCATTTGCAGTTCTGGGAATTCAGTCATCCCATATGTCTGGTTTTCTGTTACTGCTTCAGGAGAAATTTTGGCAAAACTATGCACAGTAGCAGGACAAAACATTTTGAAAACCTCTCTTCTGTTTATAGACAATTAACTGCTTTTGGAAGCGTTAATTAAAAATTTAGCACTTGGGTACTGTAAAGCTGATCAACTTGCTTTTGCTAAAAGGAGTCTCATGCCACTCAAACCAGACCTCTAAATTTAGTTTGCCTCTAAATGCTTCAGACAAAATATTTTGTTCTTCAGAAGGTTTAAATATAAGCCAATATAAAAAAATCAAAAGGACTATTCCTTTAGGATTAGCATCAATAAAAGTTAACACTTAAAAAAACCACAGGATACAGTAAGAAGTTCTTAGCAAAACACATGCATCCACCTAATTATTTTTAATATAACTTCTACTTAGCACAGCAAACTAATGCAAGATCTATAAGATGTTAAGGAAAGAGAGATCACTCTGTGGTATTTATGACTTTAGTCATTCTTTCTCAAAACAACAGATGAAATAAAATGTATGACACTCCCAAAGAGGGAGTTTCTACTGTAATTCATCTTAAAATGCAATGTTCTGTCATCTCCAGTAACACTTACTGAAAGCAACCATCAATACTTTTTGTCAAAAACCTGCACTCTGTGTAAAATGTTCCATCAATCTCTATTTACATAAAACAAAAAACTTTCAGTGTGGTTCTAAAGCAGAACCATTCAGATTCTCTGTCTTCCATTTTCATGCTGTGTTGAAAAATTATTTTGACTGACACAAAAAAACCCCATGCCTAACAATTTATGGTAAGGGGTTTTTTTTAAATGTAAAGCAAAACCACACAGCCTTGTACTTTTCTATTGATCAGCTAAGCAAAACAAAGCATTTTTTGTTTACTTTGAACCATATCCAGTTTTCCTTCTATGTATAAACAATCTAAATAGTCTAGCTTAATAATTGGTAAGCAATTTTGCAAAGTAAGCAATTTAATATAGTTCACTTAATCATGTTTGAGTATCCCATATGCTTTTCCAGACATATAAAAAGCACTCAGAGTCATCATCCTATCATTTTACTCACATGACCAGCACCATAAATTTCAATCAGAACTAAATCACAGGGAGAAGAATATATATATGTATTCAATGCTTTTGGGTTTTGGGGCATAGTTTTCTAATCCTCATATTGCATTCACGGTGTTTCTGAGCTATTAGGCACTAGCAGATCAATACTCAAACAGTCGTTGTTAAAAAGCATGGAAGAAAACTATAGCAGAAATATCCAGCCACAAAGCAGTCATTAATTTTCCAAGTACCAAGTTCACAGTGCTGTTACTGGCCTCATCCAGAAATGAACAAGGTGACTCAAAAAAAGGGAGTGAAGAGTGTTTTCCTAATTCTTTCCTCTAGAGTTTCCTCTAGAAGAGAAATGTTCTTTAGATTTATCACCTTCTCAAATGAAACTGAGCACCACCCTACATTTAATTGTAATTTAACCATGTCTTTAGGCCTGGAAGACTGGGACAGGCAATGAATGAGAGTAGAACAGAGCTACCATGGACAGATCACCCAACCCCAAATGCGGCGGGCCTCCAGAACAGAGCTGCATGGGACAGCGCAGGACCTGGCTCTCCCCTGGGCCCAGAACCATCTGGGTAAAATAAAACCCACAAAACAGCTATCACATGATATTTCCTTCTCACTAAATGGATTTTATCCATGATTTACCTAAACCATGCTTTAGGTTCTCTTTCTACAACTATCTGTACACATTCTGATCAACAGTCATTAGTTTGCAACTCTTATTTTAAAAGATAAGATGAAATAAACATGTTTTTCCTCTTTTTGCTGGAGAACTTTTTCAGCTAACCTCTAAGGAGACTTTCAACTCAGGATATGATATCAAGACTTGCCATTCAATTCTACCCCCATTTTTTAGAGTATCAGCAAATCCTTTGCCATTTAGAAATAATTTGTAAAGCTTTCTGTTATTTTGCGGCTCTAAGAGCTATAAAATATTCAAAACACTCTGATAATTAATTTTAAGGGTTATTCCACACCATTCAGAAAATATTGCAGAAACACAGTGTAGACACCTTCTCAATGTTTCTGAACTGCAGACAAAAGAGTCCACAAATGAAAAGTCCTAAAGAAAATACCTAAAGGAAAATGCCTAATAATAAAATTATACCTAAATAAGAAAAAAATCCTGCATTTAAGTAAGGATCTATCACACTGAAACAATTAGAAGATAACAAATAGACCACTCAGCAGTATTAAAGTATTAAAGTCTAATGGAAGATCAGATACAGCATCAGAATGGTCTTGTAAACATTTCCACTTTTCATACTTACTACTCTGGATAGTCAGTAAGACCTTACTGACCTGCCTTGACAATTCACCCAGTTTCATCCCCGCTCCAGAGAGCAAAAAAAAAACCTGAAAAGTCTTCTCAAATCCCACCTGATACAAAGATAATTTTCTTTTGGTTAATGCTATCTTTGTTTGCTTGTTTACTGCGAACACTGTCAATTTCTGTTTACCTGCTGTGAAAAATAAATAAACAAAATAAACATTAAAAAAAAAAAAAGCCAAACACAACAAGTTTTCTGCAAGCTTTCACATCCACTCAGCTATATGGAGCCACACATGAGCTACACATCACATAAAGCACACACTTAATTTGCTGACTGAGTAGTATTACTTGGAGGTGCAACTAAAAAGCTCAGAAAGCAAGATGAAGATATTTCTTGCTCCCTTTTCTTACAGATCAGAGACCCAAGCCAGGACTCTTCTTCTACATAAGTAACAGGAATTTAACTGATTTTCCTAGTTCTGAAATAAACAGTTCATAAATCAGTAACTTAAACTAATTCAACCCCACATTACAGTATTGAAATTAGTAATGCCTGTTACAAAAAAAATCTACATTTGATTTACCCTATTTGCATGTGTATTTTATTCATAAATTACTAATGTTTTTCCTG
This sequence comes from Strigops habroptila, assembly GCF_004027225.2. Lineage (NCBI taxonomy): Eukaryota > Metazoa > Chordata > Aves > Psittaciformes > Psittacidae > Strigops > Strigops habroptila. The sequence continues at coordinate 25,839,038 of NC_044281.2, read as the reverse complement.
AAGCAAAATAGTTGAAATACTATCCACACCAAACCATATCCCTCTCATCTGAAGGAAAAAACCCCAAAGTACAAACTGACTCAACAAGGAGGAGCTATTAGCAATGAATACATAAGCAATGCCCAATTCTGCACAATCATCATTACCTACACAGCTGAATATTTAACATGCTACCTCATAGAAGAGTTACAAACTGGCTACCTACATTATTTTATGGACGATCAAGATAAATAAGAATATGATTTATACTTGAGGGAAAAAGCATTTTCCATTTCATATAAAATAGCGTCCAGTTACACAAAAACTTGAGCTGAAGATCTCAAGGCACACCTTTTTTCAAATCATATAAAACATAAAATCAGCTACTGTAAAAATTCATCCCTTTAAGTGAACCTAGTAATCATTTGATTACAGCAGACATATTTGGCAAAAGAACGACAGATTTTAAAACTATTAAACCATAAAAAACATAATGCCTTCCAATCATTGTAACATACATATGACAGAAACAACAGATGAACGACAACAAATAATACTACTACAGAAGTTTTTCTTTCCTACCAATACATAACATGCCAGGAAAGTAAAAAGTCAGTTTTAAAATAGACAAAAGTCTCATAGGCACCAGGTAGCTGTGTACACCATCTCGAATATTACAGGACAAGGGAGGTGGGGAAACCAATTAACTAGATGGATCATTCTCTGCAAGTCTAAGATCCTTTGCTCACATTATGAATTCATGGTTTGCTTCCATCACTCCACTGTACAGTGTACCATCGGCCCCCAACACTCTTCTTGGGGAATGATAACCTTGGGGTGGAGAGAATACTACTAAAAACATAAAAAGTAAAAATTAAAAAAAAAAAAAAGAGTCAAGCTACCCCAGGAACATCTGGGGAGAAGAGAAATCTATTCAAACACAACCAAATGTGTTCCGGAAAGCACAGTTTTCAGTTGCCTCAATACACAATCCATTATTAAACTTTTCCTTTTTTTTTTTTTTAATAATCACTGCTATAAAAAAATTGATGAGACCACAGGTAATCATGCAAGCAAAAGTAAAGTTGACTCTGAAACAACTTTTTCTTCAGAGAGTGCTGTAATTAAATTGACTGTAAAGGTCTTACAAAAGCTGACCAAATAAAATTGTAACAGTGCTCAGTTCAATGTTGCCGAGTTGTTTCTGCAAAACACAAGCTCTAATTTTTCAGAAGTAAACTAAGCTTTAGCCTTTAATGCTTGTAGATGAGAACCAGTGCAATGTTGCATTGGGAAGTCTTTAGTCTTTCTTGAGGGAAAAAAAAAAAAAAAGGGCTTGTTTATCTTCATTTTTTCAGGCGAGTTACACAACTAGAATTTGACCCAGCATTTCTGAGAAACATAATTTCAAGGAGTGCGCAATCAAATCTAATCTGGCCATCATACCTGTCAACAATCATTCGCCATCTGCCTGAGTTTTAATAGAACCTTCTGCTTATTCTGGCCAAGGCTTGAGCCTGGCAGTTACGCCCAAGATGAAGAGCTACAGCACCAGCAAACACTACTGATACATACCAGTTCTTCCTTGAGTAAAAAGCAAGCACTCCAAGAAGCAGAGTAGAACAAGACACCTTAGAAAGAAAGATCCCCAAACCCCAGACAGAATTCTCCTGAAGATTGTGCAAAGCCCAGCTGAAAGATTCACTGTACATCAGGTCTGTTCTTAAATTTGGATTAAATCCTGCAGTTTCCTTCCTCTAACTCACAAGAGAATGCAATAAACCCCAAGTGCCCTACCAATCCATTCTCTGGAATACCTCCCAAAGTCATTTCTGGTCTATCCCCGTGCAATTTTATGAACACAGCAACACACTAGATCATCCTGGCAACATGAAGAAGCACAACTTAAACTGGCTAACTGTCAGTGGAAAAAAGATGGGTCATCTGTAGGAAGTGGAGAGAAGGTGAAGGAACAAAGACAAAGCAGAAAGCAAAAGATTCCTTTTGGAGAGTGGCTCTCAACAGCCAGAGGAGCTACCCTGCCAGGATAAACAGGGAGAGATTCTTTTTTCAGCTCTGACTGTCCAGCAGACATGCAGAGCAGTAAGGGCACAGCAATTCACACATGACTTTTCCATCCCTCTGATCATTTTTGTGGCCCTTCTCTGGACCCTTTCCAACAAGTCTGTATCTTTACTGTACTAAGGACTCCAGAGCTGGACACAGTACTCTAGGTGGGGTCTCACCAGAGCAGAGGAGCAGAATCATACCCCTTGACTTACTGGCCACACTTCTTTGGATGCAGCCCAAGATACAACTGGCCTTCTGGACTGCAAGCTTACACTGCCAGCTCATAGCCAACCTTTCATCCACCAGTACCCCCAAGTCCTTCTGCTCAGGGGTACTCTCAATCCCTTCATCCCACAGCCTGTGTTAATATCAGGGGATGCCGGACCCAGGTGCAGAACCCTGCGCATGGTCCCATTGAACCTTATGAGGTTCACATGGGCCCACCTCTCAAGCCTGTCCGAGTCCCTCTGATTAATCTCAGTCACTCAGAGTGACCCTGCAGTGAAAACCTACTAAATAAAGGTTTGTTTTTCTAATTCATCAGAACTTTACATTCACCCATATAACACAATTAACAATTAATTTCTAATCGGAAAATGTTCATAGCAAAGCAGGGGGGCTAGGGAGGGAGTAGTAATTTAATTGTCCAAAGTCTGAATGTAGTTGAAGTGAGATTTGTACTAGAACCTCCATAATCTGGGGTCTGGCTACAATGGCCAGACAGTAAACTGAGCCGGCAAAAAAAAAAAAAAAAAAAAACAAACCAAAAAACGAAAAAGTAAAGAGTTTAAGCAAAAATATCAAGTTGCTTTGACCTCACTGCACAAGGGATCACTGAAAGTATGCAGAATTTATCAACTGATGTATGTTAATAAGGATTACCCGTGTACAATTTCTCCAGCCAGTGCTCCAGAGCTAACTTTGGGATTAAAGAAAAATAAATAAATACAACCAGGAAACTGATGCACTTTCAAACTTAAACAAACAAACAAACAAAAATGTCACACACACAGAGCAGGTCCAAAACACAAACATTCATCATTCTTTTGTCCTGGTTCTGTCACTGTCCAGGGGCCAGTACAAAAGTACAATACGAAAACCATTAATTTTAGGCATCATGCAAAAATAATACAAATCAATTGCCTCCAAGCTTCCCAAAATAAAAAGTGAGCAAGTCTGATCAATGACTTTCAATTAAGACAATGAAAAACAGCCGCTGAATTTGCTTAAGGGTACCCAGAAGCCACGCACACACTGCATTGTGCTTTGTTATCTCCAGTTGAAAGACAGCACAAATAAAGCAATCGGCTACATGAAATTTTGAGATTCATCCTAGGTGGCCATAAAAATAACAGAATTTCCAAAATTTAGAGATCAAGACTATTCCAATGTCAGAATTTCCACTTAACATTTCCCAAATTAAAAGTCCTTCCAATAATTACAGAAATCTAAAAGCCTGCATTAGCGAGAGCTAGCTCCTTCCAACTGTTTGTTCAGAGACTCTCCAGCAAGCATACAGCACACTGTAAGAATTCAATTTGGAAACCATCATCTAAAGCACAGAGGAGAACAGGAAAGTCATATTGCTATAATGCTTAGATTATCAATCATCTTGACAGTTTATTGGCTTTATCACCACACATACCATTAAAATGATGTCTGGCCTAGAATGTCAGGAGGCAAACATTAAGCAGACCAGGATTAAAAAGCAGATCCCAAACAGCACTCCAGTAAAGTTTCCCTTCCACTCTGAAATTAGTTAGAGCTGACTAAGTAACTGGCACTAGACTTTGAAGAAATATACCGCCTAAAAGGCGCAGAGTCAACACAGACTTGATGAGCTGATAGGTAATGTCATGTTATGGCAACTCTAAAGCTCCCGTGGTTGATTTATCACGTACTGTGTGCAACAGAATGATTCCTAATGGGGTGCGGGGCGGGGGGGGAAGGCAAAACAACAACAGCTTAATTTGCTGCTTCTTGGAGCCAAGAGCTTGCATCAAAAGGGCCAAATGAACATCTCGAAGTCAAGCAACAGTGCTTGTTTTACTGATTTTGTAATTATTAAACACACACATTAATAACATTTTTTACACTAAAGTAGTTTTACAGATTAGGAAAATCTAACAGTGACAGAATATATTCATAATTTAGTAGTACCAGCTAATGAAAGAGATACAAATCCTGAATTTCTAAGGCATAGCTGTGTGTGTCAGTCTGGTAACTAAATCCTGACACAATTAAAATCATGCATCAACAGGGTGCAGTGGAGAACGGTGTCAGTTTTTCAGGACTGTACTTCCATGTGCTCAGGAACACGTTGGCAAACAGTTACAGCTAATTAAATGCAACTTCCCTTTTCCCCAACCCCCCACCTCTGAAAAATATGACATTTCTAAATATTATTTTAATTCCCGTTTCCTTCTTTTCTTTTTGTCTTCATTTCCCCCCAAATGTATTGACATTTGCATTATCGTCCTAATTTGGTTAGAATAAATATGTCAATTTTAAATTACAAATAAGCTAATGGCATGTCCAACCAAAAGAACCAGTCAAATAATTGAGCCACAGTATTTGCTGAAAATAAACTGTTTATATGCTTTATGTCAATCAAACCCAACATGCACATAACCAGCTCGATTTTAAACAGTTTAATCCAATAGCAACTACAGCCTTCTAAACTGATTTATATCTCATCATATACACTGCTTGAAAGAGTACTTCTATCTGAGAAAAGTGTTGGGAGGTTCAGCATTTGCCAAACACTGACAGACCTTTGTTGCTTGAGCGCTAAAGCTTTAATATTTTGATCCCATTCCAAGTAAGATTCAACCCTGTAATTATTATTTCACAGTCCACACTCACATTTTGAGGGACTGAACCAGTGTTTTTCAGTACGTGTTGTCATTTTGAAATTAAAAAGTAGCTAAATGAAATCCTAACTTAAGGAAAAACGCTGACTTAATACTTGATAAACAGTGGCAGCAATTTGTAGTAAAAATCCCTGGTTTATCCTTAACTGTGATATTTACTATATATAACCTGACACAAGAATTTCAGCAAAGTCAGAGCCACAGAAGAAGTCTCTCAGCTGAATTTTGAAATACAGGTAAAGACATCTAAGAACTGTCATCTGGCAAAAACACCCAAAACACATACAATTTCATAAACAAAACTGAAGAAGACCAAATATTCAGCTATCTCCAAAAATCTGAACACTTCTCAGAAATCTGACATCACCTCTGAATGACCCAAGTTGAAGCCCCAATTGACAAAAAAAGATACACTAAATTAGGAACCTAATGAGGACTCTTTGTTGCGTCCAACTACCACACCGAGGCTGAGGAGTAAGGCTTGGAACTGATCAAACCATTGACGCATCTCCAACAAAGGGAAGTTCAGATGATAACTGCACTGTTGGAAGGTCAGGAAAACAGGAAGGGATCTCAGAAAAGTGCAGATTAGCAGAAAATATACAGAGACACGAACTCTCCCTCCCCACAAGTTTTCTTCATCAGCTGTTCTTCGTATTGTGCTAGCTCTATGCATTTATTTGGAGGATAGTTGTGGGGAAGTGAACACGAAAGAGGTGGGGTAAACATGCATACCCCACATATAACTGTTCTGTGTTGCCTTCAAAGTTAGTAAGGAAAATAAGAACAATCTTCTCCAGCAGCAGATGATACCTACCAAACGGTGGTATCAAGATTAGCATCCTAAACAGACGAAAGAACAGTCATGCTTGCTTCAGGAATCTCCGCTTAATCACACCTGCCCATTCAGAGCATCTAAACCACATAGTGCGCTTGTGGCAACAAAGCGTTATAGCAAGAAACAAGAGTTTAAAAGGACAAAGTAATTTCATTTTACACTGCTATGGGGTTCACTATATTCAGATTGCTTGCTCTACGAGGTTTACTTCTCATACCACAACTGCTGTACCCAGCAAGTCCCCAAGGACCCAGGCCTCACTAGCAGTTAATGATCCATTAGACAGCCACCTTGATGCAAACCAGAAGGTGGCTAATGCTCTAACAAAGTAGTCCTAAACTACAGTAACAGACAACATTCAAGGATTACAGCCACTATAAACCAGTAGTCATAGTTAATAACTGTAATATTTCATTAAAATGGCTAGAAATAATGCATACCAGACACCCAAACAATTACAGATGACCGCAATAGTGTTAGAAAAGTTGTAATATAACATTGAAAGAAAACAAGCTGGCCACTTGCCACAGCACAATGAATGTATCTTCTCAGCATAAACTCTTCCTAGCTGTTTCGCTATCACAGGCACAGAAAAACTGGATAAAGAATAGAAATTCAAGACAATTTCAAGACAAATAGGCAGTGCTATTACCAGTCACAGTAAACAAGCAGCATTTCTAAGAGTAGCGAGAAGACTTCTGCTCTGTTTCCATGCAGCTCAACTGTTAAAACCACCTACATAGCTTCCATTTGCTTACATTTTTCTTGAAGACTAGCACACCAGTAGCTATGTTACAAGACAAACCATTAGCTAGCAGAGTTCTGCTTTCACAAAAGAACAATTGGTACCATCTAAATGTAGATTATAAAATACACATCAAACTTTTCATTATTTAACTCTATACCAGTCACTTCATTGTCCACTCATGCTCCCTGCAAATTCATTTACTGACTTAGAACCAGAATGCTAAAAAAAATTATAGATAGTCTTAGCTTAAATATCAAAATCAATGATATCAGTGTAGAATATTGTAGCGTGATTTGGGCAGTGCTTTTAGATCACCACTGACAACATTAAAAAAGTAAAACTCTCCAAACTACAAAGCTACCTCTAATATACTGCTATTGCAAAAAATGTATATGGAAGCAAGATGAAAAAAAAAGGGCAAAAATTAATTTATACCCATTTAACTTTGGTTAAAATTAATTACATACCAAATTAAATTCAGTATTAATAACATGAAACAGAATTCTTCAGAAAGCTTTGTATCTTGATTAATGAAAGGCATACCATGAGTGCTATCACCCATTTATCAGGATTAGGGTATTAGATTATATTTTTTGTTGTATTAGGTGGATAATATGAATCAGCTACACTGAAAGCATAAAAAAAAAAAAAAGGGCCAAATAAACAAAAACTAGTTGGAATAAAAAAGTGGAAGTGTGATTTCCACAAAAGTTCTGTAAAGCACTATTTTACTGGCAATATAGTTAGCCTTTGACCATGTGCCATACACCCAGAGAAACACAGGGCCTATAAAAGCCTGTGGCATGGTGCAGAAGAGGGGTTTAAACACACCCTAAAACACACAGATTGCGATTACAAAGATATTTACATTTTGAAAGAATGCTCATGTAACTTTGTAAAAATTGCAATCAATTTCATTGCTGAAGGAGAAAAGTTCAGAAGATCAAGTTAAATTAATTTTCTAGATGGTTGTTTAGAATTTTAAATTGGTTTGCTGCTTTTCAGAGGTGGACAAAATGAGTATGGATGAAGTGACTGCTAGTTAAAAAAAGCCTAAAGATCCTCTGGCACACAAGGTACTACTAAAATTGTAACCAGAAATTAATTTACTATTAATGACTTACTTGCCCTAAGGAACAAAAAATTGAAGAAAGGTCCATACAAGACGCTCCCCTTGCAAACACCACAGTCTATACTACTAATTTTCTTGCATGCTTTTCTGTGATGACATTTATTATTGTAATAAAGTGTGCACTACATACAACTTTCATGCATATGCATGTATACTCGTAGCACTGAGATGTGCTGTCCAGCACAGTAACAAAGAAATTCTGATCTTAAATGCAACTTAGCTGTCAGAAACATAAAGCCATCATTATCCTCACATTTCCAATCATCTGCCACGACACTTCTTCCATTATGCATCTCTCACTAGATCCTCTCCCCAGAAAGTGTGGCTACTACTCATATGGTGTGACATTCAAAGACCTCAATCATTATGTCTTCACCAGAGCTTAAAGCTTGTACTGGGCAAAACTAGAATACAGCTTTCAGGTTTAGGATAGTTTTCCCGAAAAAGAGTCTAGACTGCACGTGCCTGAATCACTGTGGAACAAAGTTAGCTAGGCTTTCTGGAGCATTCCCTTTTAAAATCGCATTGTGGTGAAAGTTTGCCACCTACACCCTACAAATAGTGTTTACAGATTCAAACCAGACCCCACAGCTAGTCCTGGAGAATCTCAAGCCTCTCCTTCCAGGCAACACCCTTTCATATATTCCATTACTCCCATCCAAATGCTCATGTGCAATTAACAGCACCCAACCTCCATGATCCAGAATGCTCAGGGAGCAACAGGATACTGGATTGTCTCCTCCAACCGTTCCCAGGGACACTTGTTGGGACAGCTTTTAAAAACAAAAAACAGGCCAGTAAGAACTTACCAAACCTACATTGTGACGAAGGGTTACTCATTTGAGGCTCAGCAGGAAGGGGAGACTGAAGGTGACATTACTTGACATGTTCATACAGCAAAATTTGAGTGCAAAACAGTCCTCTGTATTCACACCTCTATGCCTACCATCATTAGGACACTGCTCTAATAATTTGACAGTTCAGACCCATACTGAGTGGGAAAACAACCCCAAAAACACTTTAAACACCCAATCAGAAAATGCATTCTATTTCAGTGTGTGAAAAGACACGATTTTTTCAAATGCTACATATTCCTGGAAGAATATTCTTCTTTGATTTAGGAAATTAATAAATAACCTTCTCATAAGTCTGCAGTTTCAGTGGTATTTGTAGGACTGATAATGCAAATCATGGTGAATTTCAGAGATAGTCTGAAAAAGACAGTGGTATTAATTTCCGGGGAAGTTTTTAATCATCTCTTTCGAGCAGCTTATGACACTACTGTACAGTTTGCATTGAAGTCTTATGCAGAAGTAGAAATGCTTATCATGTAAGAAACCTGTATAAACTACTATTGTAGCAATCACTTTCATAAATGGTCACCCAAACTGCCTTTATTACTTTTATACTGAAAGCCCATATATCACTTAAAATCTCAGAATGTAAATCATACCTTTACAGTAAGGTATACTTACCAGGCTTTCTATTTACAGCACTAGATATAAAGATAAATGCCACCAGAACAGCAACATTTAATACCTCCGTACCAATCATAAAATTGAGTAAGTATTTTGAGATCAATGAGTGTATAGGATCAAAATGAAGATTCAGCAAAACAAGCATCTATGCATTTTTTCCAGTGACTGCCAGGACACTGCAGGCATGTTTTCTGCCTTACTCTGATCTGCAAAGAGGTTCAAATTTCAAGTTTGCTAAGGCTGCTTTTCTGAAGCAACAATTCCTCAGTCAACTAAAATGTAGTATTTTAGGGCATGCAGCTCTCTTATCTGCTGTTGATTTTTCCTAAGCAACAAAAAGAATGGAGCAAAGTTTGGAATCAAATTCAGAAGTGTCCCAAGGCTGTATCTATCTTCTAAAGCTTCATTTGTAAATTACAACCTAGCTTTGTTATACCTTTTAACTCGGTCTTCTTTTTACCATCTTCAACCAGTAGCTGGCTGCTAACTATGACCTGTCTGAATCTCAAGCACTGTGGAGCCGGATACCATACAGGTTCTCAAACATATTAATGGCAGCTGCCAAAATGCTGTAGTATCAGCTGCCCAAATTTGATGAACTAAAGTTTGTTTTCAGACTTTAGAACCATCATCACAAAATAAAGAAAAGCTCCTTCTAAATTAAGGCTGCTGTAACTCCAAAGAACTGTTAAGGGAAAAACTATTTTATTTATCCTCGGTCCCTAAAACAGTTCAACTTGGGGGATGGGGCAGAGAGGAAAGGGAAGAGAAGTCAGTTGCTGAAGTTCTGAAATACAACACATCCATTGTATTTCAGAAATTAAAATATTTCAGTGCACAATGTCTCAAATTATTTGAAAACAAACCAAAAAAGGCAAACAAAAAAGAAAATCCAAAACCAGAGTCAGAAAAAGACAGTGTCAGCAACAGCTCACTATTAACTTCTGAGACTCCACACAGCTGACTTTCTTGATCTTCCAACCTGGCTCTCACTCCAAATACACCTCCTCCTACTCGCACACACACCCTCCCTACATACACACATATTTCCCCCTCTCCCCCTTTGGATAGTATACTTACACTGGATTACCTCCTGCCAAAGAAGCTGCATCCTACTTCCATTAAAGTTTGACAAAACAAAACCACTTTTTACTGGTTCCAATGAGGAAATGCCAAGTTCTGGAGTTACAGAGACCTCTAGAATGCGATAGGTCTGACAGGGAAAAAATATTATTTAAATCTAGTTGCCTACTGATAGGAGCAGCAGGATTTAACCTGAGGAACCTGCATCTCTTTGCAACATGCTGGTTGTATATACAATGGAATTATGGAAAGCTGGGGCTCTGGAACAAGAGCTTCTGAGAACATTTCATTCAGGCTAGCATACCCCAGTAGGTTTTGGTTCAGAAAACAAAGTAGTCTTAAGAGATGATGTATATTTCCTCATTTTCCATGCCAGAAATACAGTATGAAACACAAAAAAATTAAGCTTTATTTCATAGAGGCTACAAAAAGTGGTATCTTTTTTATAAAAGTAGCAAGCCTCCAGACATCAATAATATTCTTTCAATGAGCACTGCTCAATAAATGTTGCAACCCTGAAGCTTTCAGATGTATTAAAGTGATGATATCATCACTTTAAAGGCACTTCAACAGAACACTATGAGAGAAACAATTTTCTATTTTCAAACTCAAAATAACAGTAACCAAGTTGATTAAAAGTGTTTTCTACTAAAATTATTTGCGGTACCTGCATTTACAGACTTCTCTAGCAAACAGTAGCAAACAATACACAAAATTCTGAAACAATGAAAAAGCCCCCATGAACTGATATCACACAATAAAAATTTTATTGAAGTTTCAAGTGATACATGCTATGAAAGAAAAATTTTTAAGTTATAGTGAGCAAGTATAAATTCTAAATAATATTTAGAAGATATAATATTTCCACCTATTTTACTTAAAAGCTAAAAAATTTATTCAATTCCGTGCATAGAGCTGCTCTGAAAGCCACACTGAATATATTGCCTTTGTTTGTTTAGGTTTATGCACAAACAAATATTGGGATGACAGTTAAAGACACATCCTTGAAGTAGTCTACTCAATAAAGTTGGAAAGAGAATGAAAAGAAGAAAGAATAAAAACTCTAGCTGTATAAGATTCTCTTTGTTGCCTGCTTGTTAAGGAATCCTTCTGGCACAACTGAGGGGATTATGAATTCACATGTGAATTTATCCCCTATTAAACTTTTAGTAAAAGGGTCAGTTAGCAGGAATGATAAAGCTCAGGCACAACAGTCACATGCTGGCAGAGCATCTGTGACTAGCTCTACTCAGGCATATCACTGGTTTATAGCTTTAACGTGAAGAGGAAGCTATGAGGGAGGGTGGAAAACAGTCCACTTCTGAAAAGATTTTAAATAGAGCAAAGTACAGTTTCACATGAGACAAAGGCCACATGACTCCAGGTCACACTCTTTTTTTTTTTTTAAGGGAGCACTAAAAGAACAGCCCAGGCTAAAACCTCCCATCTCACTGGCAACGGTTTTCACTACTCCCTTAAGACTTCTTTAGTAGTTTGGCTACTCAGATCTACCAGTCTTCCACCACAAGAGCTCCTGCTGTTGGGCTACCTTAGCTTCCAGGCAGCGCTCCTGGACTTACAGGTATATCATTATTATATAGGTGACAGTTAAAACTATGCAGTAACGTTGCCAATGCTGAAGCTTGATCAAAACTTACACCTCAATATCGCATATGTTGGGTTTAAAATTTACCCTTTTATGCCATTATGCAATGTAACACAAAGGGCAATCATGTTTGCACTTTCCTACCATGGTGTTACTTCTACACGAGTTTTGGCTCAAGCTTTTGGGGTGAATAGAAAGCACGGCAATACAGCAGCTTCAGCCAAGATGCAAAACTCACCTTCCTTATGACAAGAGGTTGTGTAGAGCTGGTCTGTGCATTCTCACCAGGCAATACATCCACTGTTTGGGTGCCCTGACACCTAACTCGTCTTCTCAGACTCCTTCAGAACTGCTGGGGATTGCATTCTCTCTAAGAAGTCATTCATCTGACCTCCACAGCTGCAACTCTCACACACAGCATTTGCAGCACACACCTTGGCCTCAAACCTGATCCAGGGCACCTGCGACAGGTCTGCAAGCCAGCTCAGCCTGACACACAATTATCCAGCACTACAGGGAGGGATGTGCCTGCTAGTGCAGCCCTGTGCTCAACAGGACCATGCTGGGAGACACCAGATATCCCTCACCCATCATGTGAGTGACTCAAGGAACCCAGGAGTACACTCACTCTCCTCCACTTGCAGGACTATCAGGTTCAGTATCATATTGAGACTTTCATAAGTCATATTTTAGGAGTCAGTACTAATCAGGCTCTCACATTACTTGGCAATCCGTTTCAAACATATTAGTGAATTCTTTCACATTAAATGACACAAATAAAAAGATACATTTGAAAAAAGCCCGACCTTCGGAAAACTTTTACGAGGCTTTGAAGGAAGGGTATTATAAAATAACCTAAAAAAACTTAGACATACAGAAAAGTGAAGATTTCCAGAAATTCTGAAATAATACTTCATTTGCCCAACAAAGACAATGTTACAACTTTTTTAAAAGTTATCCACAAAAGTTATATAGTGAAAACCAGATCATATATATTGAAATTGCTTTGAGATAGAAGAGGACAACTCTTTTGTTTTAAACCTGTTCCACACTCAGAATAACCTAATATTCTATAGTTACACATTTTTTCTGCCATTGTGATTTGATTAGTAGTATTCCTGGAGAAGGCTGGTTTATGCTGCTGGGTCAGTTTTACTCTGCAGCACAATTTGCATAGCATCTGTTTCATTCTCCTGCATGGATGAATAACCGCACTTCTGTAAAACATTTGTCTACATAAGTTTAGACTTCACTTTAGCACAATTTTTACCACCATTCAAATTGCTTCCACTGCTAACTGAAAGAAAAAAAATTAACTTAATTGCAACCAATTTTTTAACATTTTGTGTTTTCATGTTAAATAGGAGGGTTTTTTCTCCTGTTTGAAAGAACAGGCTTACTATCTAAATTGTATTTTTCTCAACTCTTGTTTTTAATCTCTTCCACGTGCTCAATTTGACTGTTCTGTTGATGCATCTACAATTCCACATGACGCAATTTCACTGCATGGCTTAGCATATAAAAACAACCAAAGATCAGAATATTTAACACCTGCAAAATAATCTTCGATTACTGTCTTTAGTGAGATTACAAACTAAGCAAATAAGGGAGACAGACATGTGCCATGCTAATATACTTGCACAATAGGATTTAAAAGTGTGAAAACAATTCTTAAAAACAAGAAGTTATTTAGAATGGTTTTATGCTCTATAAGATGGGGCTCTAGCAATTTATATTGTTTTAAAGAAGAAAAATCTGCAATCTGTAACACAGTGCAACTTTGCATCAGTCAATCATCAGATGACATTTTTGTAACATAAGGATTATATGATTCTATAATGAGGAATACAACTCAGAACTGCCTTCACCTGTCCCAGGCACTTCTCAACTGCTGTCTTTTTTCCCCACACACAGAAAGAAAGTGAATAGCCATTGAAATAATCTAAATTTCTTCATAAACAAATAAATAAATAAAGCAAGCTTTCTATTATACAGTTTGGAGAATTTTTTGTTTTGTTGTCAGAATTTGCCTTTTTTTCAATATTTAGAAAGAGTACAATGAAGAAAAGCAAGTGGGTTTGCCATCAAAAGCATTCATTGCTCTGACACACAAACACCTGTCACTGGAAAAAGTCTTCAGCTTCTTCGCTTCTCTTTACTATGAAGCAAATGCACATGAAGCTTTCAGACTATTTTCTTCCAGTGTTTTGAAGTACCTTTCAGTTCACATGAAGGCTAACAATTGCACAGAAGCAGAAGAGAGGGAAAAAGTGGCACAACGGAGAGACTGAGGAGCAGTGAAAGCCTCCCTTGCTTATAGTTATTCTTTTGTTGAGCACTCTTACGGCACACCCATTTAAAGCACAGCCAAAACAATATATAAAAATCAGGAAAAATATTTCAAAAGTTTAATTCCTAATGTAAATATCTCCCCCTGCAAATTTTTTTCTTCCCAATGAGATTTACACAATAACAACATGAGAGCATAATACATTTAACAATGAACTACAGGATTAGAATACTGTTTCTATAAAACTACAATTTACAGACACTCTACACAAGAATGTCTTGCTTTGAAATAGTCATCTCTAATTATCTAAGTCTGTAACTGATAGAACAACTATAGCAGATTAAAGAGGTTTCATAGCTAACACAATGACTACTGAAACAAGAACCAACATTTTTAGAAAGCATATGAAAACTATAACAGATTATTTTAAAATTATTGTTGCCAATAGCCACATAACTAGAATTAAGCTTTCTAATTTTGGAAGAAAAAAAAAACAAAATACCAGTGTCTTCCACTCACACAAAGTTAAGTCTTTGCAAATTTCACATTAAAAAAAGGTCACAGAAATATCAAGTAAGCAACCTCACAACAACAAAGCCTATCCTTAGGGTGAATTAGTAAACCCTCACTTTCATCTGATGAAGTAGTTCTTCCTCCAACTCTCAGTGCTTACCCTCGCCTATCAATCCAGGGATAGATTTTCTTTGAAACAATTACACTTGAGGAGTTTTGAACTCCTGGTTCAGACTAATCCATCTAACAACAGAAGCACCTTTCAAGCTTCCATTTGACACAAGTCCATCGTTCATCATTTGCTGGTGCATATGCTTTTTGCTGACAGAGCTCCATTACTAGAAAAAGCTCAGTAAGTAAAGCTGATTTGACACAACTATATATTATAGGTAGCACGCATGAGACACGCTGATTTTGAATCTAGAAAATCACCACATAAAAAAAAGAGGGGGCTGAAAAGAACTATTTAATTATTAAAATACTTTCACGTCTTATAAACTGCTGCAATGTTATTTATTAGTGTTAATTTGCAATTGGCTTGGGGAACAAGTGAAGAGAAATTTAACTCTATTTAGCAAGTACATAACATGGTTTGTAATTCTTGGACCAGAAATACTTTTGTCTTTGCTTAATAATAAAATGCTGCACCAACGCTATCAAAACACAGACCCCTACCAACTTGAGCATGTGGTAAGATCATCACAGCTGGAAAACAATATACTGAACCATCAATTCAGCAGCACAAGCAAGAACACATTAGATTCTAATTTTTGACCAAACAATGACATAATTCAAATAACATCAACAAGGTATTTCTGTAGTATCTTTGGCAATTTTAAGTGATTTACCAACATGCATTAAGCTACAGTATTCTGTGTGAGTTAGCATTTCAGTCTCTATTTTACAAATGCAAGTGTAGGGCAAAGAGAGGTTAAGTAATGTATTCAACATCCGCATTTCCTTATTCATCGCTTTGGTTAATCAACTTTAAGATTATGGGGAGGGGGAGAAAGGTTGGCCAGTTTGGCTGTGCATAACTCAACCACAAAATCATAGAATAGTTAGGGTTGAAAACAACCTTAAGATCATCTAGTTTCAACCCCCCTAGTGTGGGCAGGGACACCTCACTCTAAATCATGTCACCCAAGGCTCCATCCAACCTGGCCTTGAACACTGCCAGGGATGGAGCATTCACAACTTCCTTGGGCAACCCATTCCAGTGCCTCACCACCCTCATAGTAAAGAACTTCTTCCTTATATCTAACCTAAACTTCTCCTGTTTAACTTTGAACCCGTTATCCCTGTCCTATCACTACAGTCCCTAATGAAGAGTCACTCCCAAACATAACAATTATTTTTTAGAGAATCAAATAATATTAAAAAAAAAAAAAAAAAGGATGTGAATAAGAGATGGTAGCAAATTAAAGGTCTATCAGCAAAGTACAATCAGCCTTCAAGAAGGTCCTTTTAGGCTCTAGACAAAAAAAGACAACACTTACATGAAGCCGAGGAGGTACAGGCTCAGCCTAAATGTCAAATAATCGTTATATCACTGCTGTTCAAAATGCTTTGTTGTGAAAAGGATGGAGAGCCACTTCCCATAACATTCAGAAATACAACACTCAGGCCAACCTCATTGGGAAAGAGGGAGACAAGAAAGGCAGAAGCTGAAATAATGACACCACAACCAGATTCCAGGTTCTATCTTCAAGATATAGCCAGATAAGGTCTCTTTACTGTTTCGCTGACTGGAATGAAAAAAGAAGTTGAAAATGGAAACAGAGATGCCAAGCTTGTTGTTTTCTTGAAGAGGAATTAAGTACTGTGCTTCAATTTGAGAGAACAGGGCTTACAAGTTCTACCTAGGTTACAAATTTTGTACATTAGAGACACAACTTTCAGTCTGTCAGTACAGTACCAACAGCAATACATGGAAGTAACAGCCAAAAAAACCATCAGTGGGATAAAAATAAGAATCTTCATTCACCATAGTTCCTTACACATTTGACTTCATTTCAACAGACTTGTGACACCAGTTTTTTTATCAGTACGAAGTATTCAAGCCACCTACAATGAGTTCCTTATGTAGACATTCTGAATATTTCTCCCAGAAGACTGCATAGGAAGCCAAGACTGAAGGCAGCCTGACGTGCTTTTTGACCTCTTCAGCCTAGACGTTCAAGAAGCTACCTCAGACTATTCCACGTGTCATAGAAGCAGCACAAATATGTCCCAAGGCATTTCAGTTTGCCAGAAAATGGGGTCAATTTCTCCTATTTTAAAGTATGCTTGATATACCACAATAGCAAAGCTGGAACATGATTAAATACCTTAAGAAAATTCACATTTATGCATAAAAAACCAATCTCCAAATTCAAGAGAAAAGGTTTGTCTCATTACCTTCTCACCTCCCATACTGGGAGTCCTGGCAACCATGCTCAATGTTAGAGTATTAAGTACCAAATAAAATGAGAGACCTGTTCCACACATTCTTTTCTCTGTTATCATCTAAGGAAATGAAGAGACAGACAAAGCACACGATGTACTTTCCTGATGTGCTTTTAGATAGCTAATGTGATGACCTAACTTAAATATCAAAATTGCCATGTGGTACAGATGCCCTAAAAAGTCAAGTGAGCCTCCAGAGACAATTGTTAAAAACACATTCCCACATTCTGTTATGTAGTTCAGTTATATGTTCTATGTAGGTCAGCAAGCGCCAGGTACAGATAGCAACACTTCTGAGGCAATTAGAAAGGGGAAAACACCACCCCTTTAATACAGACAAAACCAGTACTTTCTGAAGTGCCAGCCATTGCCCAATCACCACCCAATCACCCTTCCCTCCTCTTGTATTTCAGCACCAATTTCAGAATAGTACAGCTAAACTATGTTATCATGATCTGAGGAAGCTTAAGAACAATTTTAAAATGCACCGTTTTATAAATCTTTATTTTATTGAACATTATATGAAGTATAGCAATATAACAACTCCTACCAAAGTTCATTCCATTTCCAAAGTGGACGAAGTGGACTGTTGTTCTGCTTCTCCCACAAATTAATAGCCATGTTTCCTTTAACTCACAAAAAAAATTAAACCAAAAAACCAAACCAAAACAAAAACCCAACACACATTAAATTTAAAAAATGTAACATGTTTTAGGTTAATTTAAACGATTAAACTATTCCAGGCCTACAAACTGAAGACATGCTCACACTCTTTAGCAGACTACTCACAAGCATGGTCAGGAGTGATGCATATAAAATGGCTAATGGCAGAGTGTTACCGTTTTTTGTTTACTACACAGAGGAGACTGAAAATGAACATAAGGTCCTGCAGGGCAAGCTATGTGTTCTGTAGATACAAAATCATTGCTCATTAAAAAAGAAAAAAAAAACCAGATGCAGTGGCTACAATAGAGAACAGTTAAGTGTGTGAAGAATGGAAACATACATCAAAATACAATGTGTTCATATTTTCTGGGGAAGATCAACAGCGATACTGACACTATGAGTCTCCTATCTTTCATTTAGTAGGTCTCAAAACTAAATTATTAACAGTGGACCACTCCACATCAGTCAAAAAGACTGAACAGGAGACCTTTTGCCTGAGGTTAGACTCTCAGACACTCCAGTCAGCACATTTAAACTCTTAAATATGATGTTGCCTTCAGTATTTTTTCTATCTAGCTTCAAGAGCAATTTATGAGCTTATGAGAGACAGATGCTCAGAGTGAAAAAATTGACCTGTCTTTTTCACAGGATGTGCAAACTTCAAGAACCTTGAACCTTTCTAATCCTTCAACAAAATACTTGTCTTCAGCTGCCAGATGGATATTTTAAAATAAAAATAAAAGCCACACACAATATTGAGACTAACAGTTCAACAATGAGACTGAATTTCAGCAGAATATGTATACGTGCATATTCACGCAAGCAACAGAGAGAGCAAAGATGTAACATAAACACCATCAACATAAAAATGAAATCTCTCTGCTGGATAGTTTACCCAGTTTGTTACAATATTAAAGTAGCACAGGTAGGATAAGCAATTAAAAAAAAAAAAAAGTTTGCTTCAAAGAAGATATAAGAAACTACAATATAAAACACTTCTGTCAAAGTCAGTAACTGTTGTAATAGTTGCTTACCTGCTAATCTGAATGTATTCCTTGTGAATTATATTGCTCATTAATGACATACATAGTCACCAGTCTAACCCTGTCAGACCAGCTAGAAATGTGGGATGCAGATTATGTTAAAGCTTTACTTTCCAAGCAGTAAAAATGCTAAAAATAATCTGGATATTTCAAAAGAACACATGCTACTTTTATTACAAACTGTACATATTGCTATATTCCAGCTCCAGCCAGATAACAGCAAAGCACGTTTATTTGACTTCTTTTATATATGTAATCTGTCTCTTTGTGAACCCAGGTCCTGAATACTGGAGTGTACACATCTACAGGTAAAAATGACCCATCAGGCTTCAACACAATCTAACCAAGCAGAAAGCAATCCCTGAAGCAGAGATGCAATATGTATTCTAAGCACCAGAACTCTATCTGTTGAAGGGGTCGTCAGGAGTGAATGGAAACGTATATACTTAAGTTACCACAACTACAATTGAATTATCACTTTTTTTAAATCCTCAACACTAGACAGTTCACAAAATAATAAACGATTTTACAGGTAGTTGTCCTCTTTCTCTCACACATACTTTCCTTTATAGAAGATAACCTAAGAACATGCAAACTCCAAATAGCCACTTCATGTTGGTAAATTACTAGGACGAGTACACCTTGGCTGCTTGTAGCTGTAACACTAATTTAAGAAACAAAATAATTGGAGAAGACAGAATCACAGTTATACCTCTGTAGTATAACCAACAGTGTCTGAAGTCCCAAATATTAATACAAGTGTAGCATCATAAATACATGCTTATGATAAGACCACTGCAATTTAGCATATGAACATCATTATGCATTTTCTAGTTTAACATAAATTACATTCACATCCAAAGACAATTGAAAAGCTTGAAACATAAGCTTTGCAGGACTGGAAGGCCAAGACGATTCAAATGAGCATTGTTTGTTGATTGTTGCTAAGTCAGATTTTAATCTTGTTCGAAAATCCTCTGCTCTAATAGAAAGAGGTGTAAAATATTTCTTGACACTGAAGTAAGCTCCTCTTTGAAACAACAGCAATTTGGCAAGTCAGATGAGCTGGCACATCAGAGCACTCTATTAGTTCATGAAGACCAATTGCTTGTCTTTAAAAATTTGCAAGGGCTTAATGCACTCTGACAAATGACAAAGGTTATTAAAGGACAGCCTGTGGGAGTATAATTGCTTTGTGACTTTATTGCTATTAACAGAAAGAACGAACATTGGTAGAGAGTTAACACCATGAAACATGAGTACAGGAATCCACCAAGATCCTGACTCAGCAAAGCACATAAGGACATTCATTCCATTCCTGTATTACAAAACAATTAAGAACATGGTTAAGCACATGCTGTATATTTATCATTTAATTGGAGGAAAAAGCAGTCATCTTTGCAGGTGCCAAGACAGTCTACAGCATGGTACAGATCAACTATACTACTGCTATGCCGTCACAGGTTTTCTGTGGATGATGAAAGGATTCTTACCAACTCTGTTGTAGTCTTTATATAGATTATGCTGAATAAGTTACAGGATAACTGAAAGTTTGCAAGAATTCAGTGTTCATAGCTCTGTCCACATCACTCGTGGTCTCCTCAAGAAAAAACTGAGGTTTATCTGCAACCATCAGTTTCTCCATGTTTCTCAAAAATACTTACCAAAGCTGAGGTGTAAATCGATTCATATTGCAAAAGTTTAATTATTTCAAAAGAGGAGGAGGAGGCACACCAGAGAGAAATCTGACAAGGTTAAAAGGAAACTGGGGGAAGGTCAAGTCCTAAGGCATATTACATAAAAATCAATCAATCAATTACAAAGAAAGAGGTATCATACCACTGCTAAGTGAGGGGAAATGAGGGATAGGACTCCCAGCTGCAAGGCAGCACTTGTTTTGTACAGAAATGAAGTACTACACATTAACTCTCAGCTCCCTGCAAAGCACTGACTCCTAGAAAAGAGAGTCAATGCTTTGCACTGAACTAGCTACGAATTCACACTGAGCCTGAAGCCCTTGCCTTGCTGATGGGCTTCCACTTACCCATAAGGCTCCAGATTTTGCTTTTGTGGAGACAGCTGCACCTTCCTCTTTCCGTGCTTCTGCAGTGGCAAAGCACTTCTGACTGATTGGAAGCATCTTGCCTGAGGCAACACAGAACTCCAAGTTTCAAACTGTTTCTTCCAAAGGCTGTGTCCCACTGCAAACCCTGCCCCTCATCAAAACAGCATTAGTTGGAAAGGCAAATAAATGCATGGCATATTCAGAGGGGTAGATAACAGGAAAAGAAAAAGTTTAGATACTTACTTTATATCAAAGGTCCAACCTACATGATGGGGCTGTAAAGGGGAATCACAAAGCAAGGGATTGCTCAGTATGAACACAAGCATCACAGAGTCAGGTTGAATTTGATTGTACCACTGGAGGCTTTTTTTTTTTTCTTTTTTTTTTAAGCACAAGATGTGTTGTATGAACAGCTACTTAAATCTATGCTACTTTTCTTTTAGTAAAAAGAATGCATGGGGCCCTCAGACATTAGGCAGAGTGCAACTGGATAACTAATATTGACTATGGAAGGATCAAGCAACATTTATTAAGCCCCAGTACGGACATCTCCACAACTGTTTCTGTATATTTTGTATTTCCTTGGAGTTAAGAACTATGATAAACCAAACAAACTTCAGGAAACAGTCATTAATGTCCATTTCTTACCTAACTTTAAAGGAGAAGGCTTTTACAAGGTCTGCATGGCATCCTCCTCTTTGGAATCATTTTTACTCTCAGCAGCCAACAGACACTTGACCTCCCAGGTCCCACAGTGCCCCAGCCCAGATATCAGCACTTGGTCTGAGAATTTTGTTCAAGTGATGATCTAAGACTTACACTGAGCCATCACTTCTTTCCCACCACTCACATAACCTCAAGTCCTGTTCAGCCTTACTGCCTGGCATGATCTGTAAAACTAGTGTAATCTACCTAACCTTACCAGTTAGCTTTCTTTTTAACCTATTCACAGTTGGAATATTATCTGTATTTTATTCATGTGCTTTCTTCACTGTTGCTGATGACATCACCTGAACAAATACTGTGACTGGTGTTATTCACAGCATTTGATAGACAAAGGCCAGTTTAACTAGATCATAAATGAAATACTGTTTGAAAACAACCAACTTCCATTAGTAGATGAGGTTGCTACAGTTCTTCAGCAAAGGAAATTTACTACCTCCAAATAAAGTTTGCAATGAAATGTTGCTGGAGCCAGTAAATCAGTACCAATGCTATTCAGTAGTAGCTGGGCATGGCCTCCAGCCACATGGCAGAGATTATTCTTGCATAACATCAGCCCACATGAAGCAGCTATGTTTAAGCATTGAAGATAACTTGTTTAACAACCTTCTGTAACTAGCATCAATATTAAGACCCGCAAAGACAGCCAAAGTTGAAAAGTGGGAATGGAGCAGTGGTGATAGAAGGGAAAAGAATCTGAACCAATACTCCTTCAAGAATGATTCACATTTTCTTTATTTCGACACATCATATAAAAAATAATCCTCCTCAAAACAAATTTGCTTGGGTAATACATGATGTCATCATAAATCATATTTTCCTCTTTTGTCAGTGTCAGCAGTTTTCTTGAAATTCTTTGGCGGGGGGGATAAAATAGAAGAGCCAGAAACCTCTTCCAGCTTTAGCACAAAAGGGCTATTTTGTTCCCAAAACATTTGTCTTCACATAACCCACCACCACCCTCCTGTAGGAGTCATGCAATGAGAAAGCATCACATAGCATTATCAAAATACAAAGGCAATACCCATATAAAACTCCTTTCTACTCTTTCCAAACATGAACATCTCTAGTTGTCATCTTATTTCTTCTCCAGTGGAGTAAACGTACATTTGTGCACATTTAAAACAAGGACTAACCTATTTTATGCCAGAAGGACATTCAGACCATTCAATAGAAGGACAGCAATGAAGTCAGTGCAGTTCAGAAGTCATGAACTGAAAGTAAATTATATATTAACAACAAAGATAAGCAAGCATTCAGCCTTCTCTACTTTTGCCCCTTCTTTTTGGTTTTCATGAGATTGTGTAATGCTTTTTTGCTTCTTCTTAGTCAACTAATTATCATTTGCCCACAAAGTATAAACTGGTTTTTATTCTGATTACGGTTCTCCACAATGACTTCTGATTACTACACAGAAATTACTTTACAAAACTATGATGGTTGATGAAGCATTCATGAGAAGTAACAAGAAATTATGACAAAGCCTTTAAAATAAGACTTACGTTTAATACAATTAAAGACTTTCATTACTGATGGAGCTTAAAAATTATAGTAAATACCACAGTATTTACCTTCCTCCTCTACAAATATATAAACCATACTTTATTTCTCTGATAATGCAATATAAAAATTCTTCAGCCTCCTAGTTTAAAGTTCATGACTGCAGCATGGACTTTTCTATATTAGATGTATATCAGCTTTAACAAGGAAAGAACAGCAACATACTAATTTTTTTCCTCTCTCTGGTCTTCAAATATGCATATGCTCTTCTGACATAGCACATAGACAACAGGTGCACCATCTACAACAGATTTGCAATAAGCACAGTAACACATATTTGTGAAGACGTTCCACATTGATGTATTAAAAGCAGCAACTGTTCTGCTGATTTAAATAAAAGACAAAAGTACAGTTAGGTGCTGTAGAAACCTATGCACACCACACTATCAAGAGAGCAAAGATACCTGAAAGCAGAGGAAACATTTTTGCAGTCACATAGATTAGAAGAACTTGTGCGAATAAAGTGGAAGCCAGCAAAGCCATCCAAAACTGGGTCATCCAAGGTGGCAGTCGGGCAGCACAGGCGTGATTTAAGAACTGAGTACAGAGCAATCAGAAAGGTTAGCAAAAATTGAGGAGCAGAGGAGTCCCCTATGTTTGCAAACCAATATACTATTATTAGAACATGTCAAAACACACAAGTGAAATATCCACCCTTCATTCTTTCAAAATCTCAGCATTCTGGTAGGGACAACAAAGCCTGTTAGAACTGATGGCCCAAAACAGCATCCACTCATCAGGTCTCATACTACTAAAGAAATACATAACAGAGCAAAGCAAGATCTGCAAGCTATTTAAAACATAGTCTGTTGTTAGTTTATGATTGAAATTTATATTTTGAAGACTTATTAGGCCTTAGGTTCATTTTTCAAACATCTAAGGAAAAATAAAAACCATGTAGGACTCATGTTAAAGGAATCCTCCATTGAGAAAAAATGTATCTCTATGAAAGGAAGGCAAATACAGCCTATATATAGCCTGGATGTAATAGAGTTACATAAGCATTTTCTGTGACTTGTGATCAATGATAAGTTTTAGGCTTGTATTGGACTATCTTAAATCAAAACAGAAAACACTGCTCCTTTTCTATGGCAGCTTCAATTACACCATGAAGCCACTATGTAGATCCCTTGCAATTACTGGATGCCATCTGCATCCATGCTTGGCTTGGAGAATTTCTAAGGAATCATAGACAATTTTCACATCAAAACCAAACCAAATCCTTAGAAAATAAGCATTAGAGGAAATTACTCCTGAATCCAAGATGCTTTTAGCAATTCTGAAATTAATAAATCATCAGTAAGACTGTGCATCCTTACCCATTTCACCGGAAGACCCAAGTCCAACTTTACTGAAATCTAATCTTCAAGACATTTTCCTCTCCCAGAAGGCACGTTTCCAATACCCTTTTGAAAAGCATTTGCTATTCTGACTTGTATTTCAGAAACAGATAACATGCTCAGAATAGTTTTATAACAATTTCAATTTTAACTAATCTTGAGATTCTTAAGGATAAGTCAGCTAAAGAATGTCTGGAAGCATTAGGCAAGAAGAAAAAGAACCTGCTAACCACCACTGAGAATACTACTGAAAAATATAATCCAAGACATGAGAAACCACAACAAAGCAAAATTGCTTCAAGCAAGCTGGGATCATGCTTTAAAGGAAGACAGTATTTACTCTTCAAGAATTCCGTAAGTTTGTCTATGCAGCTATCAAGGTGTGGACAATGAACTTATTCCAAGTAGCCTACACATATTTAGAGACTATTTTGTTTCTTACATTACCTGCATGCAGAGTGGACATAACTTTAAAAGCTCGTAATACTTTCACAAAAACTGTGAAAAACAAACTAAAAGCTGTGATTAGTACTCAGTACTACCAAGCAAATGTCTTCAACAGTTAGTATTTCAACAGTTAAAAAGCAAGCTCAGAGTCGCAAACATCAGCATAAAAATTTAATTAGTATGTATGAGAATGATGGGTAGGGAAAGAAAACAAAATTGGAAGACAGAAAACTATTTTGCACTACTAGAACAAAGTATTCCAATACTTGAAAAATTAAACATTTTTTAAAAAGATCCCCCTCAGTAATCCTAAAATAACAGCACATAAAATCTTCACAGAGTAAGGCAGAACTCAAAGTAATTTGAATTTAAACATTAATCTCTGCTAATTTAACAACAGAAACTTCACCCAATCATTCTACAGATAAATAGTGACTATAGGTTATTAAAATTGATGTTATTATTAAAATACATTGTTACTAAAATAGTTTTAAGAGCACCAAGTTACCAAGGCACCTAAATCCCAAGGATTTTCAAAGAAAAGGTAAAGCTAAACAACAGGAATAAAGCTCAAAATGCTGTTTACACACTGATTTCAAAGGAAGAAAAAATGGTGAATTACAGATCTTGGCGTTTCATTAAGCCAATTTTTGTATTGTAGCCTCAGACTACTTTCTTCTCCTCAGCTGAAACATTATCTGAAGGAAAAAAAAAAACCCCACACAAAAAAGAAAGACTCAAACTAGCACAAATGAACTTTTTATAGGTCACATGGGATGCCTGCTGCCATGCACCAGATGTGTGCAGGAAAAAAGAAAGCGGTCAATGTATGATATTAAAAAACAATGCAATTTCAAATATTTTAAACATGATGTCAAGTGCATTCAACAGGTCTACAAATGCATTACATTAGCTTAAATTTAGTAGGTGATAATTGAAATCAGAGATCCAGTTGTTACCACTGACATGTTTCTAAATACTACCTAATAAATTTTTGTCTGTTTCAGATTCTGTATGACAGCTGGCAGCTGGGAGGGGGGAAATCGCCAAGGGGATACGTGCACACACATATACAAAGTTTCTGTATTTAAATTCCAGTATCTTCCCTTTCTAGAGTTAATGTAACAGTGACAATACTGCATACAAATACATGCTCCCACAGCTGAATTCTTCAAGCTGAATGTTTTCTGTAGGTTCTACTCAGCATCTTGCAG
This sequence comes from Strigops habroptila, assembly GCF_004027225.2. Classification (NCBI taxonomy): domain Eukaryota; kingdom Metazoa; phylum Chordata; class Aves; order Psittaciformes; family Psittacidae; genus Strigops; species Strigops habroptila. The sequence goes on along the minus strand of NC_044281.2, from coordinate 25,812,922 downwards.
AAAGCACTGGGAATTGAACAGGATGGCATCTTAACTAGCTCAAATTGTATTTCCTGCACATGAATTTTCACAATGAAGTTTACTCACTTCTTTTAGAGAGATGAGATCTGTTCTTCCTACTTAATCCTTACTGATCATCTCTTGATTTTAGCTAGGAAAGAAAGAATGTCCACCAACAGTAGAAGATACAGTCTCAGTCCTCATTTTTCTGTTGTTACTGTTATTTTTCTAATTATATACCATTCACCCACAAGGGAACAAATATGAGAAAATCCTGATCCACCTGAAGGCAAAAAAAAATTTCTTCCATGGCTACAATGCATTCAGCTTTTTACTTTTTTTTAGTCTCAGCTGGATCATCACCTTGCTGGCACACCCACTATCACATACAAAGTTCAGTTAAGTAGCACATGAGAATAAACTACCTCTAGGATCACAACAGATTTGGCAGGTGGACAGGTGTCAACCATCACTTTGCACAACACGCAGAAGCAGTTTATAAAAGTTGGTATGAAGGGCTGAAAATTATATTTGGCATCTACAGTTTATCAACAAGGCCTCTTCACATCTCAGTTTTGCTATTTGTAAAATGCAGACAGTGTTGTCTTTCCACTTCTCAAAGGAAACTGAAATTGAGAACACACTGCTAAAAACTGCACCTGAAAAGATATGCCTGGCACTTTACGTAACACCACCCAAAGTACAACTTTTGGCTGGAAATTTAAACATCCAGTTAGAACGAGTGAAGGCTGGGAATGAAAGAACAAGGCTTCCACTACTAAATTACAGTTGTTTAATTTAGGCACATAAACTTTTGTATACAAGCAGCAAATACTTCCTAAATGTCATGGATTATAATCTTTTAAAATGATGTCTAGCAAAATGAATTCCAAAGAACTTTGAAAAGACTTGTTTGGGTTATGTTTGTTTGTTTTTTAAAGGAGGCTTTAAAGAGGCACCTTCTCCCTTAGTATTCTGTTTTAAAGGAAGATCTATTTCTATCCAAAGATTTTAAATAAAAGGAAGCTGTATGCTACTCATTCTTAGTTTTTTCAACCCTAAGACACAAAAGACCCATAAAATTACTAGCACCTATTAGAAGTATTTCACTTTGCTACTGGTCTCAAGAATTAAAATTAAAACTGCAATCAACACTAAACACGGATTGCAGTAAACCAGCAAGGAGGCGGCTTGGATATAAACATAGTTACCAAAGACAAAATTTGAGAGCCCCACAGTAGGTGGTGGGGAGGGGAGGGAGAAACATCAGTTTGATGTTTTTTCTGCTGCTCAACTAATTGCTGGAAGCAAATTTAAAAAAATACATTAAAAAAAAAAATAATTCCTACATTTATGAATTACAATTTTACCTGTATTAAGTAATATCAAAATTGAGAGCTAAAATCTACTATATCGACAGCTCTATTTAAAATGCAAAACCAAGTAATTTTAAAATTAAGGCTTCTAGTAAATTGTTGTTCAGAAACATCCATCTTGAAACTTCAACACAGCCAGTCTCACAGATCAAGAGTTAGTCCTTCACCAGATTCTGTCAACACAGTCCTCAAAAGCTCTGAAGTTCAGACAAGGTCATTTAGAACTCAAGTTATAGGCCTCTCTGGAAGGAGGTGGGCACACGGGGAGTGTCCTGCAGCACCTATAGCATATGGTTGTTAAAGTTACTGAAGATTAATGTGCTGATCTATCTTTCTTATAAAAGCAAAATGGCAGCCTTTTATGACATTTTTTTCTACTCCCCTTCTCCAGCTCCTCCATTAAAATATTTTCCTCCTCTCTTTTTCACTATCTGATATTAAAAAGTCATTTATTGCAATAAAGGGATTTAGTGATTTGGGAGTAACTTTTGCATACTGTACACCCTCTAGACACCCCAGAACTATGTTATTAATTTTTGTCCTATTAATTGTCTCATCAACTCACAGCTGGCTATGCTTTTTATTTCATTATGTTATTCATCAATCTAAAATAGAACTATAACAGAAAAAGAAATTGGAAAGGAGCAATTTCAATATTTCAAAACAGATGCAAATCAACGCCAGAGATGCTACACAGCATATTTTTATTGAGACAATTCTATACATGTCTGAAAAATGAACTTGTAATAAACTCATATCCTGTGGAGGTATGTTTTCCCTTCCATCTTATGAGCTAATTATGCCAACACAACATAACATTTTCCTAAATGCCTTATAAACTGACCCAGTTACTCAGAAAGTATTATTTTTAAATTGATGTGATAGATGCAAACTGGAACGTTCAGATTTCGATTCTGGCACCAATTCCCGGATCCCCTTCCCAAGTAATTTAAGGACTTCCTCCCCATAGTTTTTCACATTCTTTTAACTGACATTTTATCTTTATACAGTATCTCAGCAGAATGAACATGCACTAAAACAATGACAGCCCTTCTTTGGCTGTCATCTCTCATTCTGGCAAAGACAGATGTCTTACACTGGCTTATACCAATAATAGAGCCGACAAAAAACAACAGAGACTACCTGCCTCTGATGTAAAGGCACCAATTCACATTTGTGACACTCATTTGTCAATTAACAGATTTCTTCCATTGTTGACACATGGGACTTAAAAGATGTGGGCTAGAATGTGATGAATTAAAAAAGACAGATGAGTAAGCTATGAGCTGCAAAGTAATACTATAATGTGCTTTAGATAGGAATATCAACTGACACCCCTGACAGGCCATACAAGGTTTTATTTCATTTTGCTCTGTATCTAGGCTTCATACTTTGTCTTCTTTGTTCTCTTTTCATCAAGCTCCTAACATCTCATTCTGACAGCCAGAGACATTTAAGGCACTTTCGTTTCAAATGCAAGTTAGCATACTTGATTTGTCATTAAAATGCAAAACGATTGCCACTGCAGGTAAATGTAGGTATGCTTAAAAGGTTGTATCTGCAAAGTAAAAGCTGAAAATGGTTTCTGGCTGCTTTGCTTAACTCTTTCACCAGCCTCAGAGTTTTTCTAAGGCAAACGTTACTGTGCTCTAGTAGAAGTGTAGCAGCACCTGCAGTTGCACACAGGGTACATTTTAGTATATTTAAGTAACATAAAAGCTTGATGTTACAATGTTAAGCACTGAGAGGTACTGTCAAGTTTACACATAGAGCCTTAGTACTATTTACACAAGAATATGGAAAGAGTCTATCATGCAAAGCTCTCGGGGGCCAAATCTCTCTACACATGCACTCTGCTAGCTAGACACCAATGAGGAAAAAGCAGGGGTTTTGTTTGTTTGTTTTTAATACACTATTTGCGGCTGGTTTAGCTGGATTCACCAGTGACAGAACAGCAATTTACTTTCTCTGTTCAATGATCACTTAAAAAGACATGAAGGCCTTAAAATAAATAAACAAATCAAAGGACAAGGAACAGATTTTAAAACACTGCAGAAAACTAGAACTGCACAGGATGGAAATGAGTAACATCGAGCTTTCTACATACATGCACAGATGTGAATGTGATCTATAATATGAATAAGGTTATTTCTATTCAACACCTATTCAAAGATCTCAGTTGTGTTCAGCATACAAAATCTAGTGAAAGGAAATACCTACTATTGTCTGCAAGTGGCAAAAGGGTTGAAGGGTTTCACTCCACTCACTAAAATGCAGAAGCCTTTTTCTTTTTTTTTTTTTTTCCTAAGAATGAGAGCTGTATGGAAATCTGCAGTCAAGGAATCATTCAGAAAATCCGATTTAGATTATGACCTCATATTGCACTAGATAAAAGGTACAGAACCCAAAATATTTAATGCTTCTGTGTATACAGTGAAACTTTCTGACTAGTTCCAACACTATTCTGCCTCTTCTTACAAAATAGGAATTATTTATTCATTCCAGCTTATATGACAGCAATAGGCTATGCTGTAAATACAAGTATCAACTTTATAACTACCAGCTACCTTGAAGGGTTTCTAAGTGCTACTTTTTTTGCCCACTTCTGCCCACTTCCAGTGCATTTCTGTCCCCACAAACAAAGAAAATCAAAAAAGAAAAAAAAAAAAAAAGTGCTAGTACCTTAAAGCTAACTTCACCTTTTTAGTTTGGTAAAAAATACTAGGGCTACAGTAACCAAGATTTTCATCTGCTGTACTACAATGCACAAAGAAACACTTGCCCATTCACTTTTAGCTCAATACAGACATGTCCTCTCTTCCTCCATTCACCAATAAGCAGAAACTGAGACAAATGATGGTCAAAACAAAATCTACAGCAATGCATTAGTCTCTTTAACTTCAGAAACTTCTTTTCTGTTGCTCAGTCATTTAAAGGCAGGTGAAGCTCTTGTTTCAAACCACCTGTGGTTGCAGTGATCAGAGTCTGTAATTTGGTGGCAAAGTAGTGGCCCACATTAAATGGGGTGAGATAGATTCTCATTAGAGATATGTCCATATTTCAAAAGCCCTATTATTAGTGGTTGTAACAAACCATTTGTTGATATGACTTATTTAAAGGAAGCCAGAGAATTAACAGTGAAAGAAACTGAACCACCCTCTGACACTTCCCACTTAGGCTGGAAGACAATTTACTAATTGTGCACCTGGTAGAACTGGAACCAATACTGTATGGGAACAGCTGAGCTAGCTAATGCCTGGCTCTTGATTACAAGCAATACAGTGAACAAAAGAGAGAGCATTTGCAAGAAAGCAAGAACCTCATGTTGCACCTGCACCCAAATGTCTCATCGGCACCTTCAGCAGCCTTCTGTGGATTTAAGGAGCTGGAAGTAGTGTGAAGGAAGAAAGGAAGGTACAGAGTGAGAGAAGAAAGTAAACTGGACACATGCACAGCCTCTCACTTAGTTGGCTAGTTTCCATTTCTTAGAAAATACAGTATTTGACAATTTTTTCCTAAAGCCAGTCCAACATAACCACCTTCACGCATGACTGTTTCTGTGCTATTCCAAAGTACTCCACTGTCTAAGACAGAGCATATATTAAATGCATGATAATAGGTAGAAAAAGAAAGCATTCAGATCCTTGAGTGGCTGTAATTTTAATATCCACACACTGGACTGTCAAATTATCTTAACATAACTGTATTGGAAGCAGAGTTTTCTGAATATTCAATATACTGTTATTCCTTGGCATGTCTACAACACCTTTCCCTCAGCCTTTAAGTGCTTTAAAATAAGTAGTACACTTTACCACTTACATAACTAGGTCAGGTTTTCATCCTTCCTCTCTGGCTAAAAGGTCTTTAAAGTCCTAGGAGTCTAAAATGCAGCATCCTCATCCAGTGCTTTTGTGGCCATGTGGCCTTGCAGAATTATGGCACTGAAGTAAGTCTTGGACCCTTGACATCTAAAACGGTTCAAGGACAGTTGTGCTGCATTTCCTTGTGCTTTAAGAGATTTTACACTCAAGAGACAAAATCATTTTTAGCATTTGGTAAAAACGAAATGAGACCAAAAATAGATGAACAAAAACCTCAAACCACTGTCCCCAGAATAAAACTTCACTAGTCATATCCTGGTCATAAAAAGCTGCTCTGTTGCTCTAAGTATGTAACTGGATTCTCCTAAACACCTAAGGATTTATAATTAAAATATACTGGTCTTGAAATCATTAAAAGAAGAAGAGATTGAAAAAAAAAAAACCACCTCATGATGAATAAGTATCTAAACTAATTACTAAAGCAGTCATTAAGTCACCACAAGTGCCTCCAACAAATAATACATATGCTAACTTTGATCTTCAAACTAATTGTTGGAAACAATGACTTTACAAAAAATGAGTGTAGGTAATAGGTAGCTTTTCTGTTAAATTCATAAAATTAGTTCCCTGTCGGCATGTCTGATCATAGATTAACATTCTAAGGGAAAGACAGCTCATGTTTCTGAACGTATTTTAAAAACATTGAGCACTATGATGTCTTTCCACTGGGCATATTCACAAGGAACAAACAGCACTAGTTGGCCCAACTGCCAAATGGGAAATGCAGAGTTACCTCATAAAACATGAGCCACATTTTCAACATCATTAACTATATTTTAACTATATATATTCCTCATATTCCAATATTTAGCAAAGCAAGCATTGAAAAATTATACTTAATGCAAATTCAAATATTAAGGACTGAATGTACTTGAAATGGTTGCATTAGTCCAATACATTATATAAAAATGAACTAGCTAAGAGAATGGAGCCCATAAGCTTCATGCTAAAAACAAAAACAAAAAAATCCCTCCCAAAAAATCCCCCACAGCTTTTTATGTTTTGTTAGTTTTACAAAAACAAAAAATTGTTTGGAGTTGACAAGTAATAACTCTTGCACTGTCACTCGAGTCTTTACTGCAACAATACTGACAGAGCAAAAGCCTGACTTTACCAAGCCCAAACACAGGTAGTTGGTATCTATGCCAAACAGCTCATAACCTGCAATACGCATCAGTCACCATTGGACTGACAATACTATGCTGATGTAACTTTCCTCTTATCAGCCACAATTAAAAGCTGATGTCAAGACAAATACTGAGTACTTGTGAGAGCTTATGAGGGAGGGAGTGAAGAAGGGACTAGAGAGTTTAAGAATAACAAAAACTTGTAAGAATGTAGGTAGGTTTGGATAAAACAATCAAAAGGGAGAGAGAAATTTATAATTTCTTGTTACTTAAGTAGTTTTTCATCCCAAGGCTGCTCTCATTTTGGTCCAATTCCCTGAAAGTGAGTTATCTCTCCCAATCACCCATCTCTGATGGGTTGCATCTTTTTTGTTAGTAACCTGTAAGCAGAATGTTCTTTCTTTCTAGGTTGAGTATGAGAAGGTTATCACTGACAAAGCCCTACTGCAAGTAATGAATCAAAGTAGACCAAATACTAGAGTATCAACCCCAAATTTTTATATATTAAAAATATTACTTATAATTTATATATTATACATATAATATATAAAGGCATTATACATGCATTATAAAGATGTTTATATATAAAGTTGTTGGTTTGTGTGTGTGTCTGTGTGTGCATATATGTATTAAATGCCAGTAAGCTACTTCGACAACAGCATCCCATGCACACTATGCTTTCTATGAAAAAGATAACTGGAGGTGTGCACACATTCAAGTACTACTATCTACCAATATAGCTCATATACCAACTGCACAGGATAAACAATAGACTTAAGTACCTGAAGAGAAGCTATTCAAGTTTGGTCCAATCTGTAAGAGCTTATCAACTCTCCTGAGCTTTGGATGGATTACAAACTATCCCCTAACATTAGATATTTTACATCTCTTGTGTTCTTTTAAAAGGAATTTCTACAGTCTTTCACCATAGCAAGGGTTCCTACAAACATAAGAAATGAGTCAGTTTTAAAAATGAACAAACTCTTATGGCTGTATTATATGAAGCACATTCACTGCTACCACTTATGGACTCAGTGGACAAACTAAGTTAAAAATGGAGAAGAAATTATAAAGAAAGGAAATGATCTTCCAACTCAGGCAAGCATGGTGAAAAAGAAAGACCAGGAAGAAACAAAACAAAAACAAAAATAAAAATCTTAAAGCTTCATATGATTGCCAGCATCAGCTCATGGGTAAAGCTTGCAACCGAGCTACAACACTACATTAACTATGACCTTAAAGACAGTATAATTATTGTATAGCATGTCTGGTTTGACATGCTGGCTCCTGAGCCTGAGAAAAATGCATGGCCCTTTTGCACTTCTATGCTACTCATTCTTCACACTTGCATGAGCTAAGGCTTTGAGGACTGTCTTTTTAAATTGAGAAATCACCTCCAAGATAATTTATGTAAAGATGATTTATGTAAAATGCAAGATCTCAAAAATGGCACAAACCACACAAGACAACATTTAAGAAACAAGGAATGCATGAACAGAAGCTTTGTAAGGATTTTACCTGCAAAATGCCAGCTAGTTATTTGTACCATAACCACTCAGCAGGTTTGTTGAATACTGGAGGACAGAGACTCTTCCTACTCAGTGATTGGTAAGCAAAGCTAGTGAAGTTCTTTACATCTGCAACCAGATGCTGGGAATCTTGTGTACTGCATTAGGGAGAGAAGACACCTTTCAGCAAAACAGAGAGGAAAAGAAATAGACAATAGGTCCAGGGTTAATGCAGGTTCTTCCCTCCAGTCAAGCTCCTTGTCCTCAGACAACAGTTATTTCTGCAGTCCTTCACTCTTGTTTCACAACAGCAGTGACGAGGAAATACTGTTTTAGAGTAAGAGAGATTAAGGAAGTCAGAAATAGGAATGGTCCATCTGATTATGATGCTTACTTTATCACGCCCTTCTCTTTAGCACCCAGTACTCTTTTAAAAAAGTGGTTCTCAGTCCTAAAATCCAGATAACCATGGACTACACAGGAAAAGTCACCAAGACTATTTGCAATCTACTGATATTCTTTGAAAACTAAAACAAGTGCATCAAACTATTTCTCCTCCAAATGCCAATACTTTCCATTGATAGAGGGAGTCTTTCATTTATTAACTAACTGATTTTCTCTCAATATGACACAGATTCCTCCTATTCAGAATAGAATTAAAAAAAAAAAATTTTTTTGTTTACAAATACAGCTCTCACAAGAGGAGCTGGCTTGACTGCACCAGTGAATTAAGCTCTCTGGGTATCCAGAGAACAAGTGCAGATTGTGCAGATTTAGCCTCCAACATCACTCCAAAAAACAACTTCCATCTCACAGAGGAAAGCAGATCAAGAGAAAGCAGCTCACTCCCCGCTCATTCATACACAAATAAAATAATGTGATGCAAACACCAGTTCACTAGGAAATGTTCCATCTCAGTCAAAAGGTCTTTATCAACAGCCTTGAGTCAATGGATGCTTAATATGACATCCAATCTCTGTTCAAGTCCATGGAGTTTGTTACTCACCTTTGCCCAGGAGTACAGATTTCACCTTTACTCATGATTGCAACAGCCCCTTAGATGGATGTCACAAAAAACAACTATCATCATCCATCACGGCAATATTCATTAGTTATATTTAAGGATGTAACAGTTCAAGCTCACAACCTTACTGTACTTAATGTCAAATTGTTCAGTATGTTTAACATTTTTACCAGATTTAACAGCTCTAGTAATCCCCCCAAGAATTCTCCACTACACAATATGAACACACACTGACCCCCAGCCCCCACCAAAGGTTCAGGTAATAAGCTTTTGCCCAGTTCTGCCACGTGATACATTCTAAACAAAATTCCTTCCACAATATTAAGCCTTCTTGAGAAAAGCAGAACATAAAACAATCTTATGTTCTGATCTGTCAGATACAGTAAATCAATGGATAATGGCCAGCACTGGGGGTCAGAGGTATATATACTACAGTGTTTTCACAGACCGTTAGTGACTATGTGGCCATAAAAAGTCAAGCAAGGATCAACGGACAAAAAGAGAGGCTTATGGGACTAAAGAAGACAACAGCCACCAGCATGAGACTGAAATACAACAATTTATACTCTAAGTTGGTCCTTACATATTACTGAGCTTGGAAAAACAACTTCCACATCAAAAAGAAAAACCCAGCTTACATCCTTGGCACAGCATGCTCAAATCAGTGATATATTTAAATGCATTTCATAAGCCATTAATCTGATATTCTTAAAATCAGTCATTTCACTGGTCCCCTTCACATCAACAATAAACCAGTGACTCCAAACAAGACATACCAGGAAAATATACCACTCACAAAAAACACACACAGTATAATACTTGTAAAGGCAAATATTCTGTAATCACATTTAAAGGTGACAAAATAATGGAACACTGGCATGGCTACTATATGCAAGACAAGGTATATCTCAGTAGTATTTTTTAAGATTATTCAAAGTTTTCAAAGGGAGAAAAAGTTTTCCTTATACATTACCCAGATCATACCTGGTTCCTGTTGAAATGACACTTTTCAAAAGGGAGAAGGGGCATGGTGGGAGGGAAAAGGAGGGGAAGAAGAGAGCAAGGAGTAGATTTAGTTTTGATTGTCTATCAATTCTCAAATGTAGAATTAATATTTGACGTCTCAAATCCTTTTTGTTACTGGTGATACTCCTTCCATTTTTACAGAAGACATACACCTATAAAACTTTACTTATATAACTCCCTAGGTATTACCATGTAGAAAGTGAAGCCATCATCATACTTGTCTTCAGTCCGTCTAGTAGGCTAAGACTATTTCATAGTTATTGTAATAGAAAGACAATTAAAATAAGATAGTCCACAGTGATTAATAAACATGTAAGACTTCATCTGAAAGACCACCACATCTATGAATTTTAAATTTAAATGATTTCTTGTATATAAATATTTCATTTAGCAAATTGATTTCCAACTGAATTGCTTCTAAAGAATGACCACTCTTAGCAGTGTTAGTGTACACTTATTTTCAGACATTCGTAACATTTCAACATTACTTAAAAAACAGCATCTTGCGCTTACTGTAGGACATCGCTTACAGGAAAACTGTAAGTACCCACCTCAAACTACAAACCTACTAATTTGAACTTGATACATTACTGCAATAGTAGGAGAAAAAATATCAAGAATTTATACATTTCAGGTTGCTTAGTGATCGAAAACAGTACCTCTTTGCTGAAGTCTCTAAATACATCTCCATTTACCTTGAGTGACCTATTTCAAGTATAAAATTTACTAACATTTGTAAACCATGGTTTTCTTAGAATAAGAAAGAAATCTCGACTACTACTAAGCATCTTTCTTTTTTAAAAAAAGCAATACAAAATCTTCAATACTTAAACATATTAATTCCCTTTTCACATAGTAAACTGTGGTCATGCCTGAAAGAAAACAAAAAACAAGGAGAGTGAAACAGATTAACTGCATAGCTCCAATACACTTATTTCAGACAACATACTATAAATCATCTTGAAACAAAACGGGCAATTATAATGCGCACAAATGTTATGATACTATGCATCTCTGCTGGTCCAGTGGTTCTAAATTATTGAAACTGATGGCTGAACAAGGGCATATTGTTTCAACACACTTGGATTACTCGAACAATTTGAATTCTTTCTTTAGTTGTGCAGATCTCTCTAATGTCAATAAATAGATAGATGTCTCTTAGGTAATTCAGACCACATCCAAGGGGATTAAAATACATGACCAAAATTTTGTATCAATGTGTTTTGTTTGTAAAGAATCATGACTCTTTTTTTTTTTTCCTTTTCCCCTTCAATACTGTAAGAAGCCTCTAAAATTAAAGCAGGTACATACATTTTCCTTTAAAGCATTCAGTGAGGACAGATCAGCAGCTCCTTTCTCCTTCTAACTACTACCCCATATTTCAATCCTCTTCACCTCAGTGTAAAAGAAACAGGAGAGCCGTAAGACAGAATCATTTCAAAACACAATCAGTTATTTGTAAACCACACTCTTTCTCCTGCAGAAAATCTCCAACTGCTAGTTGCAAGAAAAAGCAGCAAGTAAGGTAAATAAATTAGCTTGCTAATTTCTCACCCTCATTTATTTAGCTCTGCACTGTATTTGTCGTAATTGACTATAATTATGTTAATTACTAACTCCAGCATAATTACTATATTTATTGTCATTGAGCATACTATGTACCCAAAGCAAAGCTGGCATTTGTCGGGCATCAAAAAAATAAATAAATAAAACCACATAACTGTCGGGAGGGCTTTCTCTGAAAACTGGCTGATATACCTTCAGCAAATGAAAGGGCAAAAGAGATTTCATGCAATGCTAGTTTGAAAGCATCGGTTCATTAAGGATATTAATTTTCTGATAACTACACATTTAGGCATGACACACTGGAGCAGTATCTACAGGATTTAGCAATTATTAATGCGTGACAGTTTCAAATGCTAAGTGAATCAATTAAACAGCAGCATTCACAATTTGAGAAGAGATAACTGCTTCATAACTGCCTAAGACTACAATTTTCACATGACAAAAAAGGGCCATTCAGGCTCCTTCAAAACCTGACAGGTCAAGAAAGAAGTTTGAAACAAAAGCACCTTATAACCATCATCTCTCCTCTTTACTTGTCAGATCAACTTTGCTAGTGTCTCCGCTGAAATGGCATCACCATGCCAGCTGCCACAAGGTGATTTTTCATGTCTTGTCAAAGAAATCTTTTATTCTATTTGCTCTGCATTAACATGTTACATTTATTGATCAAGCCCTTTCTGCAGCCACAGCAGGGCACTGTGCTCTTATGCCTAAGGGGGCTTTGATGTCCTGGTGACATTCTAGACCGAATAATGCACATACTAAATGGATTTAATGCAGAAATGTGTTTGTGCATGACAGCTACATTAATAACAGCCCCTCACACTGATAAATATGCAACTGCTACGATTAAGAGTTACCCAATTATGGTGAAAATATTTTTCTACCTTATAAATAAAACCATCAAAAAGTTTTAACAATAGTACATTTTCTTCAACATTTTAAAATGCTATAAAGATCAATCTAAACGCTTTTAAAAAATGCGTCATGTTTTGTTTTGAATTCCGGCTTTTATTTCCATCTCCCTTTTGTTGTTCATCTTCCTGTTCTTATTGCTGCATGCACTGGGAAGGTGGCAAGAAAATAAAATAAAAAGGCCTCTCTTTCACATATTCAACTCACAAAGAGGAACATGCCCTGTAAAACTGAAGACCAGTTTCAAGCTGCCACTTGCATATTCCCCCAGGCAAGAAAACAGGAAGCAGAAGAGAGATACAAACAATCTCTAGTCTACAGAGAGGATACTACAAAGCCTTAGCCTCACAAAAATCATGGAGAAACATTCCAGACTAGGATTAAAGTTCAAGGGGATGTTTTCATGTATACTCCCTCTTAATGGGACAGTGGAAAATATGCACAAGCACACACTGTGCAAATTATTCATGCCTCTAGGAGAAATAATCTGCACCCTAGAGAGAGGGAAGAGATATTTGTATCTCCATGAGCGCGATTACTGGATTAATCCTTCCTCACTGGCCAAGATTAAAGAGCCACACTCCCTTTCGCCTCATAGCTTAGATCCAGAAGAAATCTCCGTAAGAAAAATGAAAACAACTCACATGTTTAAAACTACTGAGGGCAAAAATAGAAGATGAACTTCTCTGTGAATCAGACTGTAGATATTACTTATAAAAGCATGGCACCTATTTGTACAAAACCACTGACATCTGTTATTCAAGCACTGGAGTGCATTTAGTCTTTAATGTGAAAGGACAAATTTGGCACAAAGAAAGTTATCTAGGACAAATAAAATAACCTTTGAATAAGTGGGGGTTTTCTCTCCACAAGGCAGCAAGATGCATCTAAAAAAAAAATAATCTTTGGTTCTTCATACAAATCTCTACTCTCTAACTACATTACATCCTTCCTACTTACTTATTGCTTTATTTCCTTCACCAGTGATGATTACTCACCTTTGTTTTTTCTGTGAAATCTCTAACTTCCAATCCTTTTCAGCAAAGTCTCCTGTAACCCTAACACTGGCCCATCAGTGACTTTCTTTCCCATACTCTATTCTTTCATTAAATGCTTTCCACATATTAAGAAACAAAACAGTGGCCGTTACAGCACTCTATTATCAGGAAAGGCTATCAAATACAGTTGCCATGAGACTCAGGAGCAAATTTCCAAATCAAAACATCTCTGCTCCTGAGACATGCCTTACTGAAAAGACTCAGTGTAAACAACTCATTTCTAAAATAGCTGAAAATCACTACCAGTATCAAATCAAAAGAGCTGCTACAACTCAGTCCATTTTATGATGGCCACACCAATAAAGCTGCAGAATCATTGTATATTCTAGATTGGAAGGGGCATCTAAAGGTCATCTAACCAATGCCCTGCTCAGAGCAGTGTGCCTTCAAATTTAGATTAGGTTGTTTGGGGTTTTGTCCAGTTGTGCTTTGAATATCACTCAGGATGGAGATTCCACGGCTGACAAGTTTGGCTCTATCTTCTTCAAAACCCACGGGGGAAAGAAACTCTTTCATTTGTACAAAATAACAAACTATATTTCCCAGAAAAACACAATGACATCTCTTGAAATACATTATTAAGGGACAAGCTTGGCAAAAGTTGTTTGCATGTAAATCAAAAAATATAGCATGTTTGACTAATTCTTTCCTACTTTACTAACAGCATCAGCCTGTCTTCCCACACTTTTTCAAGCATACCTGGACAAGCCTCTAAACACACATAATTACAGTGGAAAGGCTTAAATGGCAAAATAACTTACCTGGCTCTATACTGACTTTTGCAACAAAGTTACCTACATTATGGTGGTATCAAAATCAGTATGATTCACTAAAGCAATTTTTCAATCAAGTATTACATTATATCAGTTGCATAAGAAAGTTTTCTGACATCTGTATCATGTAGTACAAATACGTCTTTCTGATAAGGGTCTCTTACGTTAATAAGCGTGTGTGTATGCGCACAGTAAAGACTGCAAGTCCACTACTGCACGTGACTTCTGATTCAGAAAGGATGCCACTGTCTTACAAGAAGAGTTTGCTGCCAACTGACCCCAAAGCTGAACACGTTACTACAACAAAGATCTCTCTTTTTCTCCAACCATACCCATGATAGCAATATCAAATAACACGACTGCGTATACTACTGCCCACGAAATTAAAAAAACAAAAACAACTTCCTTCTATGCTCAATTTCTCGAATTCTTAATGTAATTGTTATGTGGTCAGAAATTCTACTGACACTTAACAGAATTTATTGCCTGCTACAGAAGGGTAATTCCTTCCCAAAATACACTCAGCAGTAGCCATACTTACAGAGAATAGGAAACAGAAACCCTATTACATACAAAACAACTTCTGAAAAAGGTTGTTAAACACCTGTTTACTGCCCAACACTGAGAACTGGTAACTGTTGAGTATTTCAGCACTTCCCTGGCTTAAACACAGGCTAAAAAAATCAGTGACCACTGAAATTTTTCTTTCTTTCAAAAGAACTCATGCTCTCATCTAATAATGAATCATATTACAATGAAAACTAACACATTTACTGCAAATAACTACTGTGCCAGCAAAGCACAGTATTCTCTTTATCTTTTTCTATATTTTGATCACCCTTGGTCTTCTTCACTCAACTTATGCCTTTACTAACAGATATCAGTTCTTTCTAGAAAGCCAAACTCCTTTTTAAAGACATTCAAGTGTAGGCATTTAAGCGTAGACATTAAGTTCCCCCATTGAAGACAACATACTAAACTTTTAAAATTAAGCATTCCCTTATGAAAATCATAAACCTCATCACTATACTAGAGCATTGTCAGATTTTTTAAGCAATAATATTTGTTTAAAGAAGATAACAATGATCTTACTGTTTACACTTGCTTCAACAGCTGCCCAAGACATCACTTCTATATTCATATTCATTTAAGGCTATGACATTTATTCTAGATCTAATCTGACTGTATATATAATATGCAGTGTTCATATATGAGTGCAGATCAGTCTGAACAGCTACTGTATAATAAATACTTCATTCTCAGTTTCTATATGCTTAATATATCTACCACAGCTCAAATAAAAAAACCATTACTGCTCTCATCATATTTAGTATTAGCTTCCCTAAGCTAAAAAAAGAAAAACAAACACACAACGACAACGAAAACTCTCTCCTTTCCCCAAATCTGATTTTTGGCCTTAGAATGCTTTTACAACAGCAAGCTATCCTACGTCAAAAGTTGACTGCAGCTACCCCAAAAACCAGCACCTTCTCTCATGTTTCTCCACAAAAGATGTCAACACACTTTTTTTTACCCAGACCCCAATATAACCATCCCTTCTGAAAAATAGACAAAGTGATAGTGTTTTGGGTAGGGAAAGAAAGAAGGGATGAAAACTGAGATATGAGAAACTCAACACTAATTAAGCTCTCCATGAAAACATCAACTAATGACTTAAAGTGGTATTTTACATCTAGATTTAATGTCAGTATTTTACTTTATGAAATGAAACAAACTCAGAAGAAGTGCTCTTCAAATCATGCACTAAATAAAAGAAACAAACTTTTTTTTTTCCCCAGAGGTAGTACCTTCAGAGGTGTAAAGAAGGAGCAGTCTTGTTGGTGAAATGTTAAATCTGAATACACATGTGGAACTTAAGTTATCTTCATGACAAAATTAAAAAAATGACCATTCAATTCTCTCTCCCAGCAAAATTCTCTCTTTTAATTACAACTTCCATAGGTACAGAATCATCAGCCAAAATTATAAGGCAGTAACAGTCCAGACTGTTTAGTGCCTCCTTTGCTCTGCTACCTCTTGCATGTAGGAATCAGTCTTTCGGAGTCGACAGTGGCTCAGGATAGCATTTATGAGTAAGTTAAAGTCAGCGGTTGTTCCCCCTCGGAGAACAAGGCACCAGTACACTATTTTTACGTGTCTTTCTCCTCACAAGCAGATTCTAAGCTTACCCTCAATAAAAGTTCAACTCGAAAGATACAACCCTACTCCTGGAAAACAAAGTTTTTTCTTAAACAGACACCTACACTCCATTTCCTTCTACTCACCTTCAGAGTTGCCAACCTGAAAGATACAGATACTGCTGAACTTCACCAGGCTCTCTCACAAGGATTAAATGAAACAGGAGACTGTAATAACTAATGGGAATACTATAGCATTCTAAATCAATCCATATATTAAAATAATGAAAATAAATTCTAACTGCACTTAGCTTTAGCACTTAACTACACAAAAATAAAATCATACCACAACAACAACAAAAACACATCATCTGGGAAAAGAGTATTACAAATCTCTGGTTATTTATGGTAATAACCAGAGATGTATAAATAAAAAGAAGGGAGAGAAGCACACACTTACTTGTATTTTGGTTAAAAACAATTCTCTTTTGATCCCATTCTTCACTTCTTCAGGTAATGATGCTTATTCTCCATGTTGAGCAGACAAGCCATAGGCTCCTCGATAGGCATTTATGTTAACACAAGAAAATTCCAGACTCACCTGGTTATTTGTGTTCCAAGTGAGCAAGAAAAGGAGACAAACACTGTCTATAAAACAGGGTTGCCCACTTGACAACTACTAAATGTACCTGACATACATGTATGTTTCTACTTTGAATTTAAAAATAAATAAATAAATAAATAAATTATAAATAAATAAATATTCTGCATTTGGAGTTGGCGTCTCATATTGCACTTGGAAATATTGCCACATACCTTAACAAGTTGAAGCTAAGATCTAGCCTTTTTGCCATATGTCCATATTTTCTTCCTAGGAATTCTGGAATTTCTTCACAGTCTTGACTAATATAGGACACCTGAGAATTGGAAGTAAAAAGGAAACATTTCATAAGTGGATTATTTAGTTCCTTGACCAGATTCTGTCTCACTGATCCAATGACAACACACAATATAGTAAATATTCATTACAACTTTAAGCTATATCAGTTTTACTGCTATAGAACCTATCACCATTTCCCACTGATAAAATCAGCTTTGCTACATCTAAAATGCTAAACTTTTTCTATTTTCTCTGCTGTGTTGTTCTAGAAGTCTTTGGTTTGATTTCTTCAAAGAATGCCCACAAACTCAAATTCAATACATCTTTATCGGCTCATCCTACCAGTGTTCAAAATCTCAGTATAAACATCGACATTTCAGATTTTGTGCTAAAGAAATCTTAGTTGCCCTTGAATGGCAACTTGCTAGTTAAGTAGATTTCAACACTGTGTTAGACCAGTATCTGCAAGATATTGCTATTATCTAAATATTTAATATAAAGTCAATTTCAAGACCATATCCCATTGGTCCAAAAGATGTTAGTTGAAAAATACGCAAAAAAAAAAAAAAAAAAAAAAAAAAAAAAAATCATAGTTTTGATAGTATTTCAGTTTCTGTTAAAATAGACTCCTCTGCACAACAGACTGACAATATGTACTTTTGCAAGTCATCCCACTCTCTTACACTCCAAAAATGATTGCAATCTGATAATACTATATTGCATCCCATTTAATTCATTTTGTTCAATAACTTCAACAGATAAAGCTGACAACGGAGAAATAATTTTTATGAGCAGAAAACAGGTAGCTTGAAGCTCAGTTTAACAACTTCTTTCCCTTGTTAATAAATCTTGCAATAAATTCTGCTACGAGACATACACACGACTTTAGCAAATAAGGACAAAGGGGAAAGCAAGTGGTCTGGGTAGTTGACATCCTAATGGTTTGGACATAACAAACTGTTTTGCAGAATTTACTGAAGTACATATGGGGGGGAGCGTTCCTCCAGTTTTCATCCAAGACACCTACAATTTACACCATACGTGCAGGTATGTGTACAAGAATCGCTTCATCCTTCACTGAATGATAGGTTTCTTTAATGCTTGCAAATCCTTGGAAAAACACCAC
This sequence comes from Strigops habroptila, assembly GCF_004027225.2. NCBI lineage: Eukaryota > Metazoa > Chordata > Aves > Psittaciformes > Psittacidae > Strigops > Strigops habroptila. The sequence continues at coordinate 25,794,524 of NC_044281.2, read as the reverse complement.
ATAAATAATAGAAGAATACTACTTTGGATTAAGCATTTAGTTCAATGTAACATGTTGAAATACAAATTACTAAAATGTGATGCCTGTTAACACCAGGAGTGCAACAGCTTCTTAAGCAACTAGAAACCCACCAAGAGCACAAATCACTACCTAGCTTTTCATGCAGGCAGGAGTGACAGAGAAAGAGCAAGAGACTCTGACCTGCATTCTCACTGCTTCAGAAACTTACCTGGCCTTAAATGTTCTATCTCCACAAGAAGAGAGATTGAAGAAAAAAAGCTTATACAAATGTATTTTGGAGCGCACAGGAGGCAAAATACAGAAAATGTTGCAAAGCCTTTGAACTGTTGTAATATACAAATATATTTGCACAACTGTTACAAACACATTATTCACAGGCATATTTCCAGATGAAATATCACTGTCATGACCTGTTAATGCTGAGGCCTTGTAAAAGAAATTTTACTTCCACAAAGTCCACTGCAGCACACTAACAGTACAGGCACCTTTTTAAATTTAAAACAAAGAGATTTATTTTTCCACAAAATACACAAAGTGCATTCAACTTCAGATCTCTACAACCCACATACATGAACTTGCTTCGGATACACAGTAACTCTCTTTACTGTGCAGTGACTGACAGCAATGCAATACACAATAAGCCTTTTTGAACAAATTTTTAAGAGTCATTTCCCCACTCTTTAATGCTAATCTGATATAAAACAAGACTTCACTAGTCTGGGCAAGAAAAGAATAACATTTCTTCATTTTCATTCTTTCAGTTCAAAATCATTTACCTAGAACACAGTAAAATGTACATAATTCAGTATTCTTCCTTTTGCATCCATCTCAAATACCCTCAGAATGAGTATGAGCTTTCAAGTACATATCCAGAGATGTCATTATTGAGAGATGAGAGCAAGCATGCTTTTCCCAAGACTCCTCAGCTCTTTGGGTGTAAGGCACATCAGTAACAGTGATTTCTCAGATTTTTCTATACCAGCCACAGAACAACACGTGGAATTAAAAAACAGATGTAGATGTTTCCACTGCCTAATTCTCCATCTCAAATCTGTGACAGGTTGGTCACAGTCAATCATTCTTATTACTGGTGCCCTGCTCAATATCCCACCAAAATGTTCAGTTAGCTTCCCACAAAGCTCATCACCAGATAGGCTATGGACGTCTCAGACATTCTTGCAGACTCTTCAACACACTGTATGTAATTCAGAAAAAAAAATGTTTCTACAAAATACTTAAAAAATAAGTTAACCAGTCAATAGCAGTTGCACCTCTCTTTTTGCTTTAATTTCAGAGGATATTACCACGTAATCTCTGCAATCATTTTACAATGATATTGTAATCTTCGTAACTCATAAAGTAACATTTTTATTAAAGAATATCACCAAAAAAGCCATGTATGAATTCTTGATATTGCATAATCCTTTCCATTGAAGGGAATTACATCGGGAGAATACTTCCAGTCAGTTGAGCATTACATTTTACTATATGCTGTTAGAAGATTGTATTTTAGGCACAAAGCCAAATTAAGAGGTCAAGGCACGCTCGATGGAAGAAGGCAGCATGCTACTCAGTGCCACAGTGCGCCACAGAGACCACAGGAACTGTTTCCTGCAGCAACTGCAAAATTAGCCCATTGCTTCCATATCACACACATATTTACCTGAATTCCACACAGAAATAGCGACCAGATTAAAGAAGCAGCTGGACAGACAGCACCCTGCTTTAATGGAAACCATTTTCAAAAAGAAAACAAGATTAATTTATTATTTGGGGGAGGAGGTGGGGAGGGAATGTTTTGCTAGTTGTAGCCACAGCTTCAGCAGTAACTACATCAAATTTTGGCTAGAAATCTTTTTCGGTCGCCAAATAAGGATCTGGGTAAAGGCCAGGAGGATTTGTTTTACTTCTCTACTTCTCTCTTTAGTCAAAACGAAACGGACCGTGTTCACTTTCAGCAGAAACAACACACAGCATATTTCAGTCCTTCAGTCGATTCCTGCAACCTACTCAAGCCGGAGAGCAGGGAGCCCAAGATCAACCGGAGCACGACACACTCCTGGGCCCACCGGGCCCTGCGCCGGACTCCGCCGGTAGCTGCAGACCTGGCACGGCAGTAAGCTGTTACAGCAAAGCCTCAGGAACACGCCTGTTGCATCTGAGCGGGCCG